>NW_015438357.1:278978-365702 GCF_001293395.1 Leptomonas pyrrhocoris
TAAAGAAGAACGGAATTGGGGCAGATACTAGATAGTGAAGAAACAATGAGTAGCCTTGATGGGGACATTGATGCCAGGTACTCGCTAGTTATGTATTTCCCTAAATGCCGTGCAATCACTTCGACTCTTGACTTCCTATCCTTCTTATTCTCTTTCCATAACCAACTGCTGTGGGTGTCGGCTTCTCATGTTGATCGAGTTTTTCTATAGGTGTTTTTTTCCCTTCGTTTGCAGCCACGCTTATTCTTTCTTTCTCTTCTTTCGTAGCGGGTTTGGCGTGTCGGGAGTACTGTTGTGTTGTGCGCAGCATTAACGACTGCTTATCATGCCTAAATTCGTCTTAGTGGGGAAAAAAGAACCACAGGCTCAGTCGAGTTACGAAAAGAAGAGAGGGAGGGAGGGGGTGCTAATCGAGAGTGTGTCCAAGTTAAATATATATGTACTCACTACAGATGTTTTCTTTTTACAATTAAAAGTGTTTCCATTTTTTTTTTAATCCACTTTCATTGCCTTGTAATCGCATTTGCTCTTCAACGCTTCATTTCGTGGTTAAACACCCTCAAACAAATGAATATACGCCGTTGCGAAAGAAAAAGTTCCTTTTCTCCGTTGTCGCTTAACATATTCTGCCTTTTCTTTTTATTTCTTCGCCTACGTTTTATTCCTATTTTTTCCCCGAAACTCAAACTTGTTTCGTTTCGTATCATACGAGTGATTTGTTGTCGGCAAACGATTCTTCTTACTTTTGTTGATTAGCTGCTTCTTGATAACACCCCAAAAGGCGACCTAAAACAGTAATTTCTGTTTCTATACGCGTGCGTTCCAGTTTACCTTGTAGCAACCAGTTTGCCTATAAATCAATGAGCCTGCTGTAGAAGCACTCTCGCCTATATGTGCGAGCTAATAAAAAGTGAAAACAGAAAGCACGTTGAAGAACAAAAGGATGAGTGTTGTTGGGGTGTTTGATAAACACTCATTGCTCCTGTGCAAGGCTTAGCATCGAAAAGTACGTCATGACTCACTGATTCCTCTTGCGGCGTTGGGAAGGGTATGTGGGGGAGAGGAAAGGGCAAAAGGTGAGGGGGGTAGGGGTGGAGGGTGGAAGGGAGGGGGGAAACAGGCGTAGAGAGGTTGAGGAAAAGCAGTTTAATCGAACGAGAGTGGCCGATTGAATTGTATATGGAAACGGAAGGTGTCGCAAACTTGTATAGAAAGGGTGACACCTTTTGTTTTTCCTTTCCCACGGTGAAAGACTTCCATACTCGCTGTTGTTTTTCCAACGAACTCCTCTTCGCACACACCTTCTCTTGAATCTCCTGCTTTCTGCCGGAAAGCTATCCTTCCGTTTTCTTTCTTTCTGTATCTGCGTTGTAAGGTGCCTGACAAGCTCAAATGGGAGCTTTGCAAATGGTGCTCGTCCAATGCGTGGAGAAGCAACCTGTTCATGTTACATCCGCGATGCGTGTACTTTCGCAGATCCCCTTCACCAACTCTCCTCACACTCTGCGCGATGCAAATGAACAATCGTTTTTTTTTTTCTCGTATGTGTGTGCTCTTCATAACGATGACTTTTCCATTCATATTCCCTTCATGCCTTATCCCACCGTCTGAAATACGTCAATTAGTTTTTCTCTCCTCGTGCACATTAGCACGATAGAAGAGCAGAGATCGTGTTTGCTCTCCATAACGAACGCGCGCAGGTCCCTTTGGGCATCTCCTCACCCACTACGTAATTGACCTTACTGCGACTCCCCCTCGCCCTTCGATGCCCAAGCCCGCACCTCGCTATTTCATCGGGCTCCGTCCTGCCCCGAAGCGGCAAAATGTCGGTGGTCAATTCCTCGGCACCCAGAAGCACTACGCGCGCGAGCTATGGTACAAGCGGCAGTACTTCTCCACCCGCCCTTTCGCAATCCAGAAGCACATGGGCAGCACGCCGCGCATTCTGCTCGATCGGACGCTGTGGCGGTGCTTGTGGATCAACAAAGTCAACCTACCCGACATTAACCGCTGGGAGAGGGTAGTCAACAACCAGCGTGTGACGGAGGACCGCTGGGCGCTCGTGGAGGAGGAGGGCGTCATGTACCAGGTCAACTGGAAGATGTACAGCGAGCGGCTAGAGACGGAACTGCAGAAGGCGCAAGACCAGTTGCCGCAATACAGCTTCATGATGAAAGCCGTTCCGTCCTCGTGGAAGAAACTCGATATCGAACTCAGCGTCTTGCGTGGGCTGTCGGTGCGAGAGGCCATGGCGCAGTGCAAGCTGTCCACCCGGAAAGGCCACATGGCAGTTTTTCGAGCCTTGGAACTGGCGCAGCAAGGCGCCGAAGGAAAAGGCTTGGACAAGGAGCATCTACGTATTGCCCACATCACCTGCATGCCAGGTCCGACAGACAAGCAGGTGGATATTCGTAGTCGTGGCTATTACTCCTGGAAGACGAAGAAGTCCTCACACATGCTCATCACGCTGGCGGAGGACCCGGAGATGGTGCTGCCCGACCGCACCGCCATCCCGTATGCGTCCTTGATGACGATGAAGCGTGCGGGACTTCGCACGGAGCCAACAGTGCTGGATGTTCCGGCGATTACTGCGGAGGGGATTTAGCCTGGAGGCACCCAAGACAGGATTCGTGAGGGTTGAGCGTCTTGTCAACCTTTTTGTCTTCTTTTGTTTTGATTGAGTGTTTGCGTGCGACATTCTTTTTTTCCCTCTGCCCTTTGTGTTGATCTTTCGTGTCGGCCTAATGTTGCCGAAGGGAGAGGTGTTGTTGTGCCTGGCTTATGTCACTCGAGCGTGACTATGCGTTCGTCGCCTCCGTGTTCATGTTGATTCCTACAGACTCTTTTATCTTTCCCCTCAAAAACAAGATTAAATAAAGAAACCCACAACCAAACCCCCAAGATGCGTTTATCAGCGCGTCCACCGCTGTATTTCTCTGAAGGCATTATTTGGCGAGGAACGCGGTGCGTTACCTTTCTGCTTTGCCGTACCCTCTCGTATGCCAGTCTGCCTTTTGGATCCCGAAGTGGCGCATCCGTCGTTGTTTACGGCGGAGAAAGAGGATTCTGTTGCTGAAAGTTCTCTCTTCATCGCTCTAGTGTTTTTTTTATTTATTCGTTACATGTTAATTGCCTATTTGACAACACTCTCACGAAAGTCTGCTTCCTTCCATATCTCCACTTGTTGTTTGGCCAATGAAACAGTTGGGTGCGTACTTTTTCTTCTCCCCCTTTTTTTTCGCGTTCCAGGTTTTTTTTTTGCCTTTGCGGTGTATCCAGCGTATCTGCGTGGTAAAATGTACTGTACTAGTTCATTTTCAACGCCAACCATTCTTTACGTATATGCCTTCGTGAACCGACTTACATGGATGCATCATCCTACTCAAGCATAGAAGACAACACTCCTGCAAAAACAAAAAAACAGATAAAAAAGAGGCAGTACAAACATGCATTTCTCGCGCAAGCGATTCCGCCCCCTCGACTTTGCTGAGGAGCGCGCCGTTCACGTCGGCCAGCGAGTTCAGCTCCTCCCACTAGCAGACGAGCAGTCGTACTGCTTTAGCTGGCCAGAGGCACCGCTGACGCAGTGGCTGCAGGAGAACGCAGCGTACGCGACACTGTATCAGCTCATCGCAAATGCCAGTGGCGGGTCTCTTGGGGGCAGCAGCGCCTCCACGACAAGCCGCCATGACGCACTCAGCACAGCTGGTCTTAAAGACGATCATTATAATGTTGGGAGCAGCACCGGTAGCGTTGGAGGCCGACGAGACGCACTGGGGAATTCACCGGCGAGTGCGGTATCTTCGTCCGCCACCTTGGCATCGTCCAGACGCCGCCAAGTGGACCTCCCACCTGTGTTTACCCTCGATGACGTGGGTGAACCACGGTTGTTGTTTTCAACGCCCTCCGCCAGCGGAATTCTCCTCGGTCCCCCAGCGGCCACGTCTCATCCACGGTGTAGGTGCGACGTGGATTCACTCCTTCTTCGCCTCCAACACGACATCGATGCCGTAAATCAGAATGCGTCCTCCACAGCTGCCGCGCGTGACGACGGTATACCAGTAATTTCTACATCCTCTGTGGCGGCCACAGCACAAGAGTTGCGCACCGCGAAGTCGCGCATTGCACAAATGGATGGAAAAACTGGCGATCTCGCGGCGCCGCCTACTTCGATCGTCATCGATGCGGATGCTCCGCTCGCTGTGCCGCACCCGCTGGCGCCACCGCGGCCGCAGAGCATCACGGAGGATTCCATTTTCACCCTTTCAGAGTCGCAGCTGATCGACTTGGCAGTTGCAGGGCTGCCTGCTCTGTGCGCAGCAGAAGAAGCGTTCCTGTGGGAACAGGAACAGCAGCTGCTGCTGCAGCGGCGGGAGTCGAAGGACAAACAAAGACTCGCAGATGCAAAGTCAGGGCGTCCGCAACATGGTGCTCCACAAGACGTAGTGGAGGGTGTATCGCCGTCGCCGTCGTCTCCTGCCATGGTGGTGGTAATTGAGGAAGGCGCTTGCGCGAACGAGGGCGGCGGCGGTGACGATGCTTCTTCCGCTCCCTCGCGTGGTGCTGGTGCGGCAAACTCACTGCGCTTGCAAGAGCAGCAGCAACAGCAGCAACTCCTCAACTTTCCAGAGTCCCATCGACGAGCTATCGAGCAGGAGGTGGTCGGCTTGGAGTGGCGCACGTGGACACAGTCGCAGCGCACAGCAGCGGCGCTGCAGCGGCTTTTGTCGCTCGAGGCGGCTGTGCCTTTTGAGCCGTGCGGGGACGCCCACAGAGATGCTTGGCGCGTCCGCGTCTACAGGTTGTGGCTGCGGTGGCGTCAGCAGATCCCGCACGAAACGGAAAGTAAGATCTCGAAAGTGTCTTGCTCCCCTGTGCATTCAGCTACAGATCAGAAACTCCCCCCTTCGCTCGCTTCGCCGTCACCACCGCCGCCACCACCGACGCTATTGCACCCGTACGTGCAGCCCCATCGGCTACCCTGGGGGGTGCCTTTGCTGGCCGGGGCGTACCTCTACGGCACGAGCAACGATTACTTCATCAGTCTTCCCGCCGCTGGTGCTGCACTCAGTGCGGGAGGCGGCAGTGGTGGGACACCAACCTTCTCTTCTCTTGTGGGCGGCAGTGCTGGCGGTGCGTCGATGTGGCCCGCGGTATCGCGGCGCAGGGGGGTGTACAACTTTCTGCGGTGGAAAGTGGAACTGCATGAGGCGCAGATGCCACACCTGGCCGACGGAGCTGAAGTGGACGACGACGGCGGTGAAGATGCCGAAAACGTGCTGGACAACGACAACGACGGCGATGCAGTGTCAGACGCGGATGTGAAGAAGACAAAAAGTGGCAACAACAACAACGATGCGGAAGGCGTGACTAACGGTTCTTCGTCTGCGAGGATGAACCGGTACGCAAAGGGCCCGCTTGGGCAAACAGAGACGCTCCCCTCTGGCCGCCCAAAGCGTCGCGGTGTGTCGGACAAGTCAGAACATGTTGAAGCAACAGCTTCTTCATCATCGCCCTCCTCCCCCTCCGCTGCCTCGCGCCGTCCACTGTCTTCTCGGACTCCGGCAGCACAAGCGGTAGCGCGTTCTACGCCGCATCATTCCCTCAACACAGTGATGAGTGCGGCACATATTAAGGCGCTGATTCAGAGCACTGTTCTGACGCAACCGCTCACGGAACTGCAGATGGATGACGAGCCGAGTGCGGTGATGGAGCGATTGGCGTGCCCCGACTTGCTCCACGAAACGGATGCGTGGCGTGTGTGGCTCTCCAAGGTCTGACCGACGAAGCTGCATCCGTTTTTCCTTTTTGCGGCGAGTTCGTTTCTTTTTTCCCTCTGCTGCTCCTTCATTATCTGCAATGTGTTTTGCCTCATGACATGGCAGCTCCGCTCTAGACCAAAGGGGAAAACGCATAACAACACACTCCAAAAAGACTAAAGATGTGGCAGAAGATATTTTTCTGGAGTTTCGTTTGAGATTCAAAGGCGCGTAACCCCCCCCCCCCCCGCCCCCCCACGCAGCAACATTTATGCTTTCTACGCCGCTGGTTATCATGGAAGTTCCCTCCCCTGTCTAAACAATCTGACGCGCTTTGCCCATTTCGGTTCATCTCCTGCGCTGGAATCCTCGTTTTCACTACTCTGTCTACAAACCACACTATGATGATCATATATATATGTATTACGCTGTCAACTCGTTTTCGCATTGATTTTATGAGAGAAAACTGCTTTTCTTCTTCGTTCTCTTTTCATTGACAAGTTTTTTTTTGTCTCTCTGCCCCCCACACTTTACCTCGGTAAACTTTCGACATCATGTCCTCCGGCAAGACAGGGAACAAGTGGGTCAGCACGCGCGTGCTGCAGCAGAAGCAGCAGCAGACCCCCGCTGCTGCCCCGACATCGGGCAACGCGGTGGCAGGCAGCAAGATCATGGAGGACAAGGCTATCGCCGCTGCCCGTATCAAGGACAGCCAGAGCAGTCCTTCCCCTGAGACGGAGGTGCCGGAGTCGAAGTTCTTTGAAGTGCAGGAGGCGACCGACGCACTGAGCAACCTGGCGCACAACGCTGATCCCAAGGTGTACGAGCTGTGCGGCGAACCGGTGGTGCAGCCGCACCAGACAGCGGAGGAATACCACGCTTTAATTATGGAACAGGTGCAGCAGCAGACTCGATAAGCAGAGTGGGAGGCAGCACTAATATAGAAAGAAGAGGCGCTATCATAGGGTGAGAGAGAGGAGGCGGCAACAACGATTGTGATGACAGGGTGAAGAGCAGCTCGTGAAGCATTGCCGCACGTGCTCAAGCCTGGATGCCTTCATGGCGTCGTGGGCGGGGATGCCTCCCTTTTTTGTGTTTTTTATTATTATAAGGTAAGCTATCTGAGTGAGTTGGTGTGACATTTTGTTCTTCGACTTTTTTCCTCTTCAATTGCGTCTGCAATGCGGTGCCCCTCTTCTAATACGGTAATAATGGTGCTGTTGATGGCGATGTCGAAAGGAAAATGCATAGACAAGCAAATAAACGTAAAAAAGGAAAAGAAAGCAGAACCGCCTGAGCTCGCCCAACGCGGCTGAGCAGCACGTAGCTGCTGTTCGTACGAGTGTGGCAAGAGCTTGCGGTGCTTCTTCTTCCGTGCGATGTGCAACTGGCGTAGTACGAAACTGCAAACAACGTTTTTCCGCGTCTGCTTGGTCTTTCCCTCGACTACGGAGTGCGGCTACGATGCACGTGGGAGTTCACACATCATTCACTTCCATTCCGTGTGCTCCCTCGGCGCAGCTCGCGTTGCCAGCCACTTTCCACCTTTAACGTTCCTCTTTCCCTTTCTAAAACGTAATGATAACCGTTGCTGCTCAACGACCTCTCCTCTTTCCTCTCAATCAATGAAAACAAATACATCGTTTGCCTTTTGCATTACCATCGAAAATAGCTTTTTGTTTTACTGTTGTTAGCTGCGAATAATGTATCGAGCGTTAGCGGGTGTCGTGGCTGCGGCTGCTGTTGGGGCGGCTGCGTACACGACCTATCAGAAGGAAAATGAACGTCTTGTCTTGGAGCAGATGCGGGTGCTGATGGAGCAGGAGGCAGCAAAAACGAAAAGCGGCCCTGTGTTGATCGTAGCGACGCCGGCAGATGAAGGCTGTCAACCAACGAGCAACCACCCCAGCACACAGGTCACCTGACCTGCGTAAAATTCATCTCTTTTTTTATTTGCGTGAGGCAAAGCAGGTCGGCGTTGGTTTTTGCTTGTGAGAAGGTGTCTCGCTGCCAGTGCTCCGCTTTCCTACCTCGAAAACGAATACCCCGTTTTTTTTGTTTCTTCTTCTTCACATTTTCGTTCTGTGTGCGAACACGTCACGGTGGATTTCACTGTCTAAAACGCAAAGCAGAAAACTATCAGCATTCGAAAAAGGTTCAAGAGAAAAACAACAGCAACAACTTATAATGTGCCTTCTAGGTGAAACGGCGGTTTCGGCTGGTCTGATGTTGTTGACTCCAAAAAGCGTTCAACAGCGGAGTTACACGGTCGGTGTCGCAACGCGATCTTCGGCGAGCGCAACGCACCGAGATTTATGCGTTCAGAAAAAGAAGTCAGTGGCTCACACGCCTGATGTCTACCGTGAAACGACGGGTTGTAAATGTTCACCACTTTTACTCGCTTTTTCAATTTCTTCCTCTCCATCTTTTCGTGTGCTTTTGTGCGTTCCGTCCTTCTGCCAACGTGGCTCTGCGTTGCATCCCTGCGCGTCTCTCTGTGAATCTTTACTATTATTATTCTTATTATTGTTATAAGAAGAAGCAAAGAACAACAGTGTAGTTGCTATCTTTGCTTTCCGCTATTACGTGGTGGTGCTTTATTTCCGAGCGGCTCGATTAGATTTCACGAACAAAAGGAGAAGTCCCGAGAATGGAGGACAGTTCGACAAACCCAGATCACGTAGAAGAGCAGATCACTGCTGGCCTCCCAACAGCAGAAGAACCTCCACAGGCCAGCCCAGAGGAAGAAGAGGCGATGGAGGAGCAGGATGGCCCTTCCCCCCTTTCTCACGGTGGCGCAGAAGGCGACGATTCAGAGGTGGGTCATGAGGTTGCTCCCCCGCGAGCGAGTCCGGACCCAAACGATGTCGGCTACTTCGCACGTCTGAACCCGCATGCGGAGGACTTGGCAGACAACGTTGCATCGGATGTGCGACGCGTGCCGTCTGCGCAGCAACGCCAGCACGACGAGGTTGGTCACGAAACACACGAATACGAAGACATCCCCACAGAGCAAGACGACCAAGAAGGCCAACGCAGCGGAAATGGTGCAACGGTCGAGCGACGGCGCTCTGCAGATGCCTCGGGTGCGCCTCCGCGACGCCCCAGTGCAACCACCGTGGCGCAGTCCACCACGCTAGCACGTCAGCCCTGCCACGGCACGCAGGTGGATGCAGAGACGGATATTCCAGCTGAAGCTGAGCAGCACCATGACGTCGACGATGATGGGGCGACGGCCGCTGCTGCTGGTGCTGCTGAGGAACCTCGTTCAGAAGCCGCTACGTCCTCCGATGACGTTCATGTGCGTGTTGCTACCGCTGCTGCTGCTGCCGCGCCACCGGGCTGGAGTCAGCTTCCGCAGGCCGCACACGGCACGGCGGAGGTCACTGCCATGCTCCTGCCAATGCAATCGCTCACGCGCATCACGGTGCCGGTCCACAACCCCAACCTCTACCGCCCCCCTCCCTCCTCCAACGTCCACGACGAAGGCAGCGACGAGGAGGACGAAGAGGCGGTGCACGGCGACGGCGACACTGGTCTACGCGCGGATCGAAATGGAGGGCGGAATGAATCCCCGTACTGGGTGTTGATTGCGAAGGAGCTGTTTGAAGTCCTCGCGGAGCGGCTCCATCTTCACCCCGAGTCGTTTCACGTTTTCCATCAACACAAGCGCCTCCGATTTATGGGCACGCTTTTCCTGGACTGCGACGTGACATCTTCGCCCTCATCTAGTGATCCAGCAACGGCGGAGAACAACCGAGCAGAGCCGATTTGGGTGTCCGTTACATTTCCCAACCCACATGCCTCCCTCCCTGCGACGGAGGCGCGCTCAAAGCAGCCGTTCACGTCCACCGCACCCGGCGCCGAGGACGAAGCGGACGAGGCGCACACCTCTCTAGGCGGTGTACCTGCGCATCTTGCCGAGCTCGGACCTGCCGACTACGTCGCCCGGTGCATCCGGGTGCGGCGCCGCAAGGCGCAGATTCCGCCCCGCACCCTCGTGGAGGGCCGTCACCAAGGCTACAGTTATGATGAGGTGATTCAGCGCACGCAGACCCTGCACGACGCGGCGGTGCAGGAGGAGGGCAAAAGCAGCGGGATTGATACGGCGGCGTCGAATTTCACGATCATCGCCATCGTCCAAGAAAGCCCAGTAACGCCCACCAAGCCGTTTCTTGGCGGATACCGGGACAAGCGTCAGCCCGACCATGTCCTGCTGCACGCCGCCACCCAACTCTACCATCGCGACCTGGAATACTCGCCCTTTGCCAAGTCTGGCGTGGCGATGGCGGCGGCAGGCGGTGTCGATCGGACCTCGCGACACACGCAAACCTTCGGCATCTCCCGCAGCTGTCAAACCCACCGCGAGGCATGTGTGCAGACACCGCGGGTGGACCTGCTGCTGGACACGTCACACGACTTTGTTGTGGTGGCGCGGCCTTATTTCACTTCGGGGGCCCTGCAGGCTCTACGGGATGAGATGGCCGTTGTGATCCAGAAGATGTACCGTCAGTGGAAGGCACGGCGGGTGCGCAGCGAGTTGGAAGAGGCGGAGTCGGCGCGGCAGCACCGGGCCGGTGCACGGCAGCGACGCGAGGAGGCCCTGCACGCCGCCGTGGAGGATGCCGCCCAGTTGCGTCGCGACGACCCCCGCAGCGCAATGGACTTTGAACGGGTGCGACAGGAGATCATCGACTGGCGGGCGGCGGAGGCGGCGCGGATTCAGCGCGATGCGACGCTGTCGTCGGCCGACGCCAGTGCCGCCCTGTTGGCCATCACCAAGAAGGAGCTGCAGCTACTACAGCAACTCGATCAGCGCCGCCGCGAGGTGGGCAAGACGCGCGAAGAGTTGTCGTTTGTGCATCAGCTGGATCGCATGGCCGCCCCGAAGCAGTGGGGGACGGTATACGTGGAGACCCCCGAGACGGAGCGGGCGGGGGAGTTGCGGGACTTGTATGAGCGGCTGGCGCAGACGAGCAGGCCGGCCCGAGGCGGTGCTACCGTCGGCGGCGGCGCTTCCTCCTCCACGAGGATGGCCAGTAGAACTAAGCCAGATGCGACGGCAGCGTCGCCCTTACCACTTGCCTCTTCTTCTCCCCATCTTGCTCCGCCCGGCTACGTTGCGCAGGGCAGCAGCGCCGCCGGCGTACCGCAGAGTGGCAGGTTTGCCGCGCCGCTCAATGCGAGCGACACGCCGGCGCTTGCCATGACGTCCACCAAAGACGGCCTTACTTCCACGACGGCGGCACGGCTCGACATTTTGTTGCGTGTGAAGTGGACGGTGCGAGAGTTCGACGCCACCTCCCCGCTGGCACGCGAGTTGGGCGAGCTGATCGATCGCGAGGCCGATCTGTTGCACCGTGGACGGAAGGACGCCTCTCTGGTGGAGCTGCGCAAGCGCATTCAGACGCTCTTCGCGCAGTTCACCGAGGATCCGGAGTACAACCCTGGCGTGAAGGGTTTTGTGCGGACGGCGCGGGGGCGGGCGCGTGTTCGGGCGGTGGAAGCCGAGCGGCAGCAGACGCAGGCCAAAACGCTGAAGAACCGAAATTAGTGGTTCCTGTTTTTTCCCGTTTCACACGTTCGGCGTCGCGTGGCGGCGAGGCAGGGACAGCCATCGGCGATGATGATGATAGGTTATGTGGTGGAGGTGTTCATGAACCCTAGAATTTTTGCGTTGTTTGTTTCTTGCTTGTACGACGTGAGATGGCGTCTGCTCTACATTGTCGAAGTAGAGAGGGATCAGCTGAAAAAACATATAAAACGAAAACAACAACTAGGAAATGAGAGAAGCGGCGCCTGCTGTATCAAGGTTGCGTTGCGAGCTTCCGAGTGCCCCGGCTCTCTTGACGCGGCAGCTCGCTCTTTCAATCTGATGTTTCTTCTTCTTTGCGTTTTTCTGCCGACTTCCATTGTCAGATGCGTTGTGGTCTCGCGCAAAGTCCGCGGGGACGTGTGTCAAATTAACTTTTCATGTACAGCTCAAACGTGCCTGCGCCAGGCAGCACGACTTGTTTTTTTTTTCTTTGTTCACGACATGTTTTATATGTATTCTATTCTCGCTGTCATGTCACGCTGCATGGACGTGTATAGTGTGATTTTTGTGTGTTTTTCCTCTCCCCGTATCGGGAGTGCCTCACAAAAACACACACACACACACACACAATCACGATAAAAGAAAATGCATTGCATCACTGGAAGTAAGACGAAGTTCTCTTCGAACTGCGGTGATGTTGAACTTGCAGGGACACCCGGCAATGCAGATGCAGTGTAGTGATCAAAGAGGAAATGAGCTTCGAGCGAGTTCACACAATTAGGTTGGGATTAGAAGAAGAAAAAACTTCTGCTCAAGCTCTGCTGCAGTGATGCTGGGTGCAGCTGGGATTGCCGAAGACCCCCAAAAGACAGCGAAGCTTCGTATTTCTGTGTGCACGCGCTGATCTCATCCTCGCTTCACAGTGTTCGCAAGATTGCACAAAGCGCAGTGGTGCACACCGCAAACATCTATGCATAACGACCTCTATTTTTCTGCCTCCTTCATTTGTCCTTTTTGATGGTGTTTTTGTTGCTTCTCGCGTCACTCGCAATACTTTTGTTTTCGGTCAAGTTTTTTTTTCTTTTCATTTGCGAAGAAGCTCAAGCGTTACAAACGGACTTCGAAACTTTTTGTTTTGCTTTGCGAGTACGCTTCTCACCTTGGTTGTACATTCAATAATGCAATTCGAAGGCTTGCAGGGTCTTCTAAAGAAAAAGAAGCAGCAGCAGTCGGCAAACGCTGCGGCGGGACCGTCCGCGGCGGCGACCACGTCCGCAGCTCCCCCAGTGACGATGTCCTCGTCGGGATCGAAAAGTGCAGTGGGTGCGACTGACCCGTACACAGCAGCCGTGCAGAAAGCACAACAACAGCAGGAAAAGCGTGTTGTTCACTCCGCGGGCGACGACGTGCACGCAGGTCGAAAGCGCTCTCGCGAACCGTCCGTCGTCGCAACAGAGGATCACCCCGACAGTGACACAAATAGTGGTGAAGAGCGTCCAGTGGATGTTGCAACTACTGTGGCGGAGACGGCCACAACGGGTGCGGCTGCTGATATGACTCCAGCGAAGGTCTTGAAGACGGCAGAGGAGATTCACGCCGAGCAGCAGCGCGGGGTAGACGTGCTGCAAGAGTGTCGCACAACACTCGCCCACTACTGGGCAAAGGTGCAGCTCCAAAGCACAGGTGCGACGCCACTGGATCCGTCCTCGGGGCATCCGGCGTTTTCTCCGCTGCCGATGTCGGTAGAAAAGTACCTCGTCGCCCAGTTTGTGTCGGACAAGCGGGTGGGCGCGGCTACCGGGGAGCCGGAGATGGCCTTACTGGATCGTGAGTGGGAGCTGCTTTCCGCTTTACATGACGAGGTGATGCTGGAAGGTGCGAGGCGGACGGAGGTGGAGAAGAGGACGGAGGAGAAGACGTTGGACGCTTCACCGACAACTTCGGCGGACTGTTCAAGCGCTGTGGATGTCGAGCTGCGCAAGTTAGACGCGACGGTGCGCGTTCTCTGGTACCTCATTGCGCTCCGCTGGCAGTACAGCTTAGACCCTCATCAGAGGACCCTACCAAGGCATGCGAATACCAAGGCAGCCGCGGTGGCCTTCGCACCGGGGCCCCTTCCCGATCAGCAAGGATGGTCACCTTATGTGTACCTTGCATTGCAAGGTGCGCTGCCGCCGGACGTTCGCCTTACCGCTGGCCGCGCCGTTGCGCAGGAGGTGGATCGGTGGCGGGCCTTGACTCGCACTCGCCAGTTCGCGTTGGAGCTGCTCGCGTACCTGTACAGCGACTACAGGACGATGAAGTCGGCCCCTAAGTCGGCTACTGTTGCCGCTGCGTCAAAGGGGTGCATTGTCCCTGCTGATTTGCGTGACAACTTCTATGCCATGCTCGTCCAGCACCTCCAACACGACCGCAACTACGTGGCGGTGCGACAGGACTACGTGGACGTGACGATGGGCACCGCAAATTGGAAGATGGGGTTGTTCTCCGGTGGTGAGGTGCATATGCGGCGGTCCATGGAGCGGGTGGAGCGCAACCGCATTCACCACCTGCTAAATAACGAGCACGCTACGCACCTGCTGCAGTCGGTGCGCGAGGTGACCACCTTTGCGGAGCAGCAGAAGGCGCTGCTGATGGAATCGGGTTTTTTTTTTCCCCACACCACGGCCGCACAGAGGCAGACCGGTAAATGAAAAGGAGGAGGAAAAAATGGGTACTCTTTTATTTCTCTTCAGCTGCAGTTGACACGCTCTTTATCGCACCTTGCGCGCGAGTGCTCTCTTCAACCTTAAGATATTGTCTATGCAGAGGTAAAGATCACACGAACACACACACACAACAACACAAACAGAACAACAACAACAAAAAACCAGCGACCCTGTTTTGATTTGAGGAAACCAAAATTGATTACATGGCTTTTGCTTATGTGCTAAACATTGCTCTTTTGGGAGTTTGCCGCTTTTCTTTTTCCTTTTCACGCTGGATTCGATGGACCAACGGTGCACCGTCGTCGCGTATGTTGCGTGACAATGATAAAAAATAATCAGAGACGAAAGATCCCTTGGATTGTTCTCAACACTTTCTGTTATTTCGTTTGTTCTCCAGCTCCATTTTTTCACTCCCTCTTTTCTCTTTGTACTGCACTCCTTCGCTGCCACTTGCGGCCTTTGCAAGTCAACTGTTCCCACACACATCACAGTGGGCATGACGTGTGTTGCACGGCGACGTTCAGTGCATTTTTTTTTTTCTTCTCTGTACGGAAGCAGCTTCTTTGTGAAGCAAGTCAACGAGGTTAAAGATAGAACGTATTGTGACAAGATAAGCAGCGAGGTTTGTCATTTTTTTTTTCTTGTCCTTTTGCATCTCCTTCGGTAGTTACTCTTTCGTTGTTTGATCGCGTTCGCTTGCTTCCCTTTTTTTTTTTTGAGAGAGGGAGTTTTTTTTTTTTGGGGAGCTTGCGAAAGGAATGATTGAATGTGAAGTATGGTTTGAATGGAATCTAAGTGAATATCAACTTCGGGGACTCCTTTCTACTTTCTTCTCTTTTTCCACGGACAGTCTTCGACTTCCGCCTTGTTCTCTCTTCTGTTCGTTTTCCCGCCCACCCAGGCCCACTCCGCCCCGCTTTGAGGGCGGACTAATCTTGTTTTGAAGTCTGCCACTGCGTTAGTCTTGGTTCCCGTTCCACGTGAAAAAGATACTAATAAATAAATCAATATGATATGTTGCTATCTTTCGAAAACTAATGTTGTTGTAAATGACCCCGAGTGATCGTGAGGGTCGTGGTTTATCCCTGTACTGAACATAGAAGTTAATGGAGAGGAAAAAACAAAACGCCATTCTTCTACCTCGTTTCTTTCTACTAACTTTTATCTCTCCCCCTTCTCGATCTCATCCTACAAACATAAACAATTATTCTATCTTTCTGCTTCTTCTTTCACGAGCTGTCTCTCTTCGTTACACTTCGGGTAATTGTTTTCACTACCGTTCTGGTTCCCCCCCCTCCCTTCTAGTTGCTTCACCCGCCAACAAAACGAAACGAAAAAATGTTCTTCGACAGGGATAAAGTGAAGCTGCAGATCGACACCGACGGCAAGACGGCGTTTCAGCCGGGCCAAGCTGTGACCGGCTGTCTCAGGGTCGAGGTGGTGAAGGACGTGGACGTGACCGCCATCCGTTTGTTCGCGCGGGGTAAAGAGACGACGTCCTTTACCGTGAAGAAGAGCGGCAGCGGCAGGCAGACGTCGGAGGAGTCCTACGTTCACTATGAGCACCTTATCACCTTCTTTGGATTCTCCAAGGAAAGCGGCCGCACTGGCGGGGCTTCGCTGCAGGCCGGCAACTACGAGTACCCCTTCCAGTTTGTACTTCCAGTCACCGCCCCGCCGTCCTACCGATGTCGCATGTCTGCGGGCACGGCAGAGCTGACGTACATTCTGCGTGCCGTCGTCGATATCCCGCGTGGGTTCGACGGAAAGGAGGAGGTGAGCTTCGTGGTGCTGCCCACCATCGCCCAGCAGCAGTACGATCAGTTGCGCGGTGCGAGCAAGGAGGCCACTAACCCCAACTTAGCCTTGTCGATCGACCCGGGGTGCTGCGGCATGAACAAGGACCCAGGAGCTGCGCTGCAGCTAACCGCCGTGGTGCCGATGATCGCCTTTATCCCTCCGCCTGTCTACTCCTACAACACCACCAACGAGAACTACGCATTGGGCAGCCTCACGACGGCCGCGTCCGGCGACGCGAAGGTGATGGTGCGCCTGACTCTGCAAAACTTGTGCCGCAAAGCACACATCCACTGCGTGCACGTGGTGCTGCAGCAGCATCAGCGGCTCATGGCACAGGGAAACGTGGCCGACGCGCTGCAGACGATCGCAACGACGGAGGTGTCGCCGCCCTCGGGGAAGTTGATTCCCCGCACCACAGCGACGTTTGACGTCCCCCTGCGGCTGCCCGATGCGGTGCGATATGCGAGTAAGATGAGCAAAAGCGCCCCGCTGCCGACGATGGAGACGCCGTGTCTGCAGGTGTCAAACGTACTCACCATCAGCTTTCCTGGGTTAGGGGCGGAGGCGGTGGTGACGATTAGCGATGTATTTCCAGTAGTGGCCGCGATCGATTCAACGAACTCGGTGCCGATGATTCCGTGCTCCTACCGTGAGAATACGATATACCCCGAAGAAAAGCTCGGCGCGGAGTGACAGTGGGGTCTGGGTGAGTCTCCACCCCGTCAGACAGCACTTGTAGAGAAGGAATAGCGATGCCCGCTGGTGAAGTAGCGACTTGTGCGTGCCAACACACCTCCCCCTACTGTTAGTCAACAATGGTGTCACAAGCGCTTTTCTCTGCGCCGCCCCTTCTTTTTTGGGGGCTGTTTCGTTGCTTACGTGTAGAAGGAATTAGTTTGTTTTGCGTCTCCAAGTTTTCTTCTTGATCTCCACAACAGAAGAACTGTAAAAGGAAAGAACTGCGAAAAATAAAAACCACTAAGAAAAGGCGTCTGCTCTACCGCTCCTATCTTCATAAAGCATGTGTACTCCTCTGTCGTTTTATTGTGTTTCTGCGCTGCCGTCGTCATCGCGGTGTGTAACATTCACTCGTTATACACATATTATTATTATTATCCGTGCTTTTTTCTCTTTTTGCTGTTCCTCCACTCAACCCTCCCTTTTCTCTGGTGTGTAAAGGAGAGTTACCTCACCGTGGATTGCCATCATAATCGCTTCTTCGTTGCTTTTTCCTATTTATTTCTTGGATGTGTACGTTGAAGAATCAGCTATGCTTTTGTTGCCAGCAACAAAGATTGATGTACGTTCAAAAAGTCCCCCGCTAACCTTTTCTTAATCTTGAATCCTTGTGTTCTCAGTTGGTGTAATATCCTAAACGAAGTCAACGTTGTTTCAACAGTCTGACTTGGAAACACGAAAGCAAAACGGGGAAACGTGTGCTGCGCTGGCAAAGGTCTGCCTTACCACAGCAGCCTTTGTTTCTCCGCCGCGGATGTGCTCTTGAGACACCTGTTCCCTCCCTCTTTCCCTGAAAAGTGTTTGTCCATTTGAATCCTCTTCCGCTCTTCTCTCTCCCCCCCCTTCCACATGTGGCGGAATGCGTCCGTTGTGCATTCCTTACACCTGAAATTCGAACTTATCCGCACATCAACGCGACAGCAAGACCAAAAGAGAAAAAGAGAGACCTACACTGCATCGTGAGAAGCCCACACCCCTCTTCCCGTGGCTTCTACACCTCGCTCGCTCTTGTCTCCTCCTCGTCTCATATCCGCTCTGGTTCCTTCTCAGTGGCGAAACGGCGCTGCTTTTTTTTTTGTAAAAAGAAAAACAAAAACGAGTATATTCTTCTACACTGCATTACCCACGAATTTCTCGACCATAGCGTTCTAAGGAAAGCCAATTTTTTTTCCCGTTTCTTTTGCATTGGTAGCTGTTAGTTTATCATCTGCTCTTTGCATTTTAGTGCTTCGGGACGGGAGAAGAGTTTCGCCCCCCCCCCCCCTCTGTTCACTGCGTGAAACATACACAATTCTCGTTTTTCCTTCTTCTTCTCTGTTCGGTACGTTGAAAGAAATAAAAAGACCACAGCAACACCCACAACCCTTTTCACCTTCTCACGAACTCAAGCCACACTGGCGTGTGTGAATATCTCTTGCGGAAAAGAAGCGAAAACTCGTTTTAGACGTTTACTTCTTACAAAGAGGGATATCTATTTATGACGAGATACGCGCACATATATGCGCACATCAGGAAGCAAGGTGAAGAGCGTTCGAAAAAAGGCTGCGACACAGCTTAAACACATTTTATCAACTTTCATAACAATCTTTTTTTTTTCTTTATTGCACTGTGACCGCTATTGCTCTTTTTTTTTCTTCCTTTTCTCTCTTTGTGATCTTTTTTGTTTTGAGGGCTCTTCATAAAGTTTATTGCTTTCCTTTTCCCTGCTATCGTGTCCTCTTTTCTTTTCTTTTCTTTCTGTCCTAAGCTTTGCTTAGTGAATTATATTCGCACTTTTGTTTTCTTTGAGACATGACGTGAGGTGTTTTATTATTAATATCATTATTATTTCATTACTTTTCTTTTGATGTACTTCTTTTTTATTTCCGGTTTTTATTTATTTTTCCTCAGCTGCTGTGCGTCGCGCAGGTTTGCCTTCGGCTCTCCGTGGACGTTGCACCGCCGGCTCAGTTCGTACATTGTTTTATTGTTGTTTCTATTTCGTCTTTGTGTTGTTTCCTCTACCTACCAATATATGATTCAATTTTGCTTCTTTTGTTTTCCCGTTCTCTTCTTTCGCGTAGGCCCTTTCTCAGTTTCTATCTTTTCATCAGCAAGTCGCGCTACTCCTGAACATGTCCGTGCACGTCGACTTCCCGCAACGCGATGATGACCCGCATCGCACACGCTGCATCGCTGACGACGCATCGGTGACCGCAGCACCGCCCACTCCCGCGCTGCCATCCTTCGCTTTGGCGGAGGAGGGCCGCTCAAAAGGCGAGTTCTGCAGCTCCGCAATTCAAGTCTTACTCGCTTTCTTACATCAACAGGCAGGCACTATTGTAGAGCCTGTTGTGTCGTCGGGCAAGTCTCTCACTGCGACTACTCCTTCTGCTGCGCTGACCTACCACCACGCCATCGCAGCGCTGATCGACGTGCAGTCTATGCTAGACTCCTTTACGTTGAAGGCAGCGACGACTTCAGCGGCAGTGAAGGCAACCTTGACGAGTGCCATGATAACGGTGCTGCTAGGCGATGGGCGCAGCAACTCTCTGCTAGAGGTGCTAAGTGCGTTCCCTGCGGAAGTTGGAGGAATGACAACGCTGACTCCCTCTTTTTGCGCTGCAGAGCTGATGGCTCGCACGGTGGATGCCCTCGCGTGGGTTGTGGATGCTGTGTGCGCGCCGCTCGTGGAGGACCTGACAAAGAGCGGCTTCCATACGACCCCGAAGTGTGTGGCCGTGGAGGAGAGAGGTCTTTGGAACGAACTAGTGGCACATGAAGAGGTGCTGCTTCACTTCGCGCGCGTCGCTCTCGCACCCGCCTCGTGTGAAGCTCATCGGTGGGGGGCAGCGGTGTGCAGTTATGTGGTGCGTACAGTAGACGCTCTCCTGCAAACTTGCTTTGTCATTCGCAGCTACGCCAATCGTCGGCCAAACGAGAAAGTGGAGGAAAATGAAACGGAAGAAGATGACTCGCATCAGCAGGTCCTTCTCACCGCCTCGCGGCTTGGGCAGCAGCTGACGGCAGACGATACGTTGCGACGCGTGACGAAGCTACTGCAGATGCCGGTGCAGGTCCTGGACGAAATGGACGTCTTCACACGTAAGTCGCACACGGTTTGCTACGATGTCCTCCGTCACGGCGCGCTCTCAGCGGCAAATGATGAAGACAGCGTGATAAACACGGCGAGGAAAGAAATGATGTCCGCCTCTGCTTCAAAGCTTCCGTGGGCCCCGCTCGACAGCACGCGTCGACCGCAGAGCCCGTTAGAGCTCTACACCTGCATTGTGTCGTATCTCTCTCACGCAGCCGCGTATCGCAACACGTGTCTACCAGAGGCGGACCGCAAAGAGAATGCCGTCTGCTCCGCCGTTTGCAAGGCGTATGTGTGTGTCCTCGAGCGAGCACTGCAAGCAGGGGAGACGGCGCTCACGGCTCCGTCAGTGCAAACACCGACGGCAGCATCACCATCACCGACAACAGCCCAAGAAGGGCACGTGTCTGCTCCTGTGGAGTACCTTTCCCCGCGAATACCTCGAGTTGGCTGCTACTCGGCAACGCGGCGTTTTCTCTCCCCGCTGCCCTCCCTGGAGGTAGACGTGGCAGACTCCGAGCCAGGCTCGCTGTGCGAGTCGCCGGTGATGAACACGCAAGCCGGCGTGCTGGACAAGGACGACTGTCGCCCCCTGCGGCTCACACCGGCCGCCAATGACGCAGACGAACTCAATACCCTCGGTACGGTGACCCACAGCCGTCGATCCAGCAAATCGCCGGCCTGTCCGGCAAGAGTTGCGGGCGCGGAGACTCCCTCGAGTGACGAGTCAGCAAACCCTGCCACTGTCGCCATTCCGGCGCCCGTCGCTGCAGCGTCGACGACGGAGTCCAATACGGCAGCAAGTAGCCCCGCGAGGGACAGCTTTGGAGTCAACGTGCCTTGCCTCGATCGCGGTGCCGGCGGCGCTCAAGACGGCATGCTGTCCAACGCGATGACGTTGGCCGGCATGACCGACGCAGAGACGGCGTCCTTCGGTGGCGAGAGTGCCGGTCGCGCTTCCCTTGCCCGCGCGCGACCCATGGCGATCACCAGCGCAGCGGCACCAGCAGCAGCAATTATGACGGCGGCAATGCAGAGCAACGCGGGTGGGAAAAGCCCCAGCACCCTTCGCAGCCGCGTGCAGCGTGCACTGGTCAAACCGACCCCCTCGCCGAGCCCCTCCTCTTATGGAGGCTCTCTCCCTCTCAGCTCCGTAGCACCACGGCAGGGCGGCGGCAGCGACGCAGCGCCGATCCGGTCGGTGTCTTCGTCGCGTCCGCATCTCCTGTGCAAATCTGCCATCAGTCCCACAAACTCTTGTGAACCCTTTCGCCCGTCTGTAGCGATGGAGCCGTTCTCGCTGACGGCGCACGGCCCGGGAAGCCTTCTGCATTACGGCTTGAGCAAGAGCAGCTGCTTGCAGCGCGAACGTCAGACCCGAATGCTGACGGAAGCCGCTGCCGCTGCTGCCTTTATGTGCCCTACCCCTGTGCTGCGCAGCGCCTACCCTTCGCACGTCTTGCTCACCAATGAGGTGCTGACCTCCCTTGCGCATTTGACGAAGCCGAACACGTGCACTGAGGAGTCCATGGCGGCGCTGGTCGACGCCAACGTGCTGACCGTGCTGTCGCAGCTGCTGGAGTACCCCGGCAACACCGTGCAGGAGGTGGTGACCCCCACCCTTGAGCACTGTTTTGCTTTTTGGGAGTCCATGGTGTCGCAGAGTCCGGCAAAACTGTTTCACCTGTCGGCCCAGGCACCGGATACGAACTTCGACGCGAAAAAGCAACGTGAAGGGACGACGCTGTCTAGTAACGAAGGCGAAAGCGAAGAAGCCGCCTCAGCGCTGCCAACTCCTCTCCGTGCCCTCCTGAAGATCTTTTCCGATTTCCTCGGCTGGGACGGCGAAGCTTGGGCGCTGCTACACGCGCAGTACATGGAGCGAGCGCTACGGCTGCTGATCGACGTACTGACATACATCAAAGACGCCACCTCTGTGACACGCAAAACCGCTCGCCAGTGTCTCGCCCACCTTACACTGAAAAGCAACAAAAGTTCCGCCTCGCGCTTGCTGGCGCAGGTGGTCGACTACCTTCTGCGCCGCGGCGCCGTGGCACACATCTGGTGCTGCCTGTCAACAGACGCCACACAAATTCCTGGTGCCATGCGCATGTCTTCTCCATCCTCTTCGCCCACCACAGCAGCCGCAGCAGCGAACGGGCGGGCCCCAACTCCGGTGCCTGAGGAGATTTCTATCGATGGTAACGGATTTTGCGTATATAGTACGACGGCGCGGCGCCCACATGCCTTGCTTTCGGCAGCGCAGTGCACGGCCGTGCACCTGCTGTACACCTTGGCGAAGTCGTTAGACTGGTCCTCGGCAAAGATCAGCGGGGCTCGATCTACCGCGCCTCTCGATGCCCCTGTTCGGAATTCGGACAGGGGGAGCGATGGCATTGTGCCGGATGCAGCAACCTACCGTTACTTCATGGAGGAGTCTTTCAAGCACCTGCCAGCCTGCGCCAACTGTCTGCGACGGTGCACCTACACACGCACTCAGTCACACCCTATCGTGCCGGCCGATCACGAGGCGCTGAGCCGCGTGCTGCATGTCCTGCGCATCCTCTTCGCAGCGATGGGGGCGGGGGTGCAGGGGCCAGGGGGCGGTCGCGACGCTGTGCCAGCTATGGAGCGTCGTCAACGATGGGCACAGCAAATTGCCGACTCGCAGGTGCTGGAGATTTTAGCGCACATCGGCACTGCGGCGGAGCTCGTGCGCTGCGAGCTGCCTCGCCTCTGCCTCTTCACACTGCGCAGCTACTTCGATCACGTGCACGTCCTTGCGGACAATCCGCTGACCAGGCCGGTGCGGGGCAGCGGCTCTACACCACCGCGACTCTCATCCGCGTTACCGGGTGTCGAAGCAAAAGCAGCAGCTGCAACAGGAACTGCAGCAGCACATCTGGCGCGTGCACAGGCTGGCATGGCAGCGCTTCAGGCTCTTGTCGTCGATCCACCACCGCTTCCCGTCACTGCAGGCACCGCCACGTGGGGCAGAGAGGCGCTGCGGGAGAGTCTGCTCGTGGTTTTGCTGGCACGCATGCAGCGTCGCTGTGCGGGCCAGTCCGCCAACGCCTCCGTCCCGCAGCAAATGGAGGTGTACGCCTTACTCACTGACGTGTTGGGGATGCTGGTGGACAGTCTGCCGACGACGCCGGCGGCGACGTCTTGGCCTGAAGGCGGGACAGCGATTTTCGATGCGGCCGCTGCCGCCGAGCTGATCAGGTTGACGCAGCATGTCGTGTCCGCGGTGATCGGCTGTCATCTATGGAGCGGGTCTGCGCAGGAGCTGCGCTATTTGAACCCACGCGACACGCCACCTGTAAAGGAGGCGTTGCGGTTTTTGTGCCGTGTGGCGCAGGTGGTAAATGGGAGCGTGCAGGTGTTGAGCTGTGCGGCGCCGTCGGACCAGGGGAGCGCCTCCTCAACCGCAGAGATCACCGGCACCCTCGGGAGGCACATGGCGTCCGTTCTTCTCGCAGAGTCGATGAGCGTGACCTTCGCCTTTCACGTCGTGACGATGGACCTCCCACTGGCGCTTGCCGGTCTGATAAACGGCAAGCGATGGCAGATGTGTGGAAAGCAGTCGAGCCCGCCGCCGCCGCCGCAGCGGTCAGGCGCGCTGAGCGGCGGCATCAGTAACGGCAGCAATCGCACAGACAACGGTCACGCAACATCCTCCTCTTCCGCTCCCAGCTCTACGCAGATGACGCTGCATGCGACGGCCTCGGTGGCCGTGACGATGACGCCGCCGTCGCCGTCGCCTCCCATCTTACCGACGCCGCAGCACGCGGCGAACGAGTTCGACGACGATGACCGCCGCGAGACGTGCGAGGTGGCCGCGTCCGCCCTCGTGGAGCTGCTGTCGTCGGTGCGGCGTGCGGAGGCGCTTCTCGGCTGCGCTGCGGTGCTCAGCCCCGCCATGCTGGGAACGCTGTCGCGCCGCAGTAGTGGCACATGTGGTGGTGGCAGCGTGCGGACTGGAGGTTCTGGCGCTGCCGCGGAGACGGCAGAGAGTGCTCGAGAGATGTCCGCCACCACCGCCTTCATTTCCCCCTCCTCGAGCCAAAGCTGTTGGGCGCAGGGCGAAGCACCACATCAGCTGGATGTGATCGTGGTGCAGAACGCTGCAGCTGACTTCGCGGGGGTGGTGACGTCGAGGGTTTACCCGCTGGCTATCGCGGCCCTCGCCGGGTCGTTGCCGTCTCCAGATGACGACTCCCATGATACGGACACAAGGTCACCAGGGGAGCAATCCGCGTCTGATAGCACAGGTCTGCAAAGCCTCACGACCACCTTGTCTAACGCGGAGCCGGAAAGCGACGATCCTCGCAACTGGCGTCAGACGGAGCTGCAGTGGCGCCGACGTGTTCCGCTTCTCCGCACGGCGATAAAGGACGCACTCCACGTCTTGGATTTGGACGTGCTGGACCACTATTTGGACCTTCGTCGGCGTCATCAAGCGTACTTCTACCGCACGAAAACTGGGACATACACAAGCCGTGACGACGAATCGACATCTGCGGAAGAAGGGATGGTGGTCCTGGCCACAGAGAAGAAACGTTATCTTGAGTCTCTTTAGAAAAGGGGGGAAAAGAAGGTAACCATGTATGTCGTGTTGCGGATTGCTGTGCTGTTGTATCCTTTTTTGTTGTTGTTTTCTCTCTTTGACCGTTAGCTTCTTTGCTTCCCTTTTCGTCACTTTTCGTCACTTTTTGCTCCTTTTTTTTTTACGGTCGCGTGCGCATCAAGCGGCAACCCCAGGCGAGCTTGCCTTTTTTTGTTTTCCCCTTTCGACCATGGCGGGCGTTGTGTGGGTCGGTGTATCCTTTCGACACGTTAGCCATATACACTCTCCCATAGAGCTTATTTAACGTGTTGCATTGCCGTTTAGATACACTGCTGATACACCGGCTTAGCGGGCGTCATTGCCACACCAGAATCAGTGTACATTAAACCTGTCGGGTATTCACTCAAAACGTTTCTTTTGTTTTGTGTTCTCACTTTTTGGTTGTTCTTCTTGCTGCTTGTGTCTTCTTTCAGGTCAACGTCAGCGAATAGTGTTGACGCAAAGTGTTCGTAATTCTACTCTGTTTTTTCTTTTCTACACACGCAGTTTTTAATCCTGTGTTCTTCAACTCGCAGCTAGCAATACGAGTTTCCTTGAAGATAAACAGGGGAAAAGGTGCTTTAACGGTTTTCGTTTTCCTCTACAAAACGTTCTTTTCTCGTTTCCTTGAAAGCTATCAAACACAGCTCCGCTTTTGTTTTGTTTTTCTCCTCCTTTTTCTTGTTATTTTTTCTATTTCTACTTGAGACAGGAACAATTCGCCGGGAGATGAGTCGAAAGCTTCACGTTGTATACTCTCCTCTTCTTTTCTCTCCCCCCTGTCGACCTCTCTCTCCCGAAAAGGCCTTTTTTGTTGTTTTCCCGCCATCCCTCCCCCTTTGCCAACCCCACGAGGTGGAAAGGCAGACGATCTGCGCCGGCAAGAAACTCCCTTTCGGGAAGCTCTACAAATTTCATTTAAAAACGAATAACCAAGGCTGTCAACCCTTGAAGGAGAAAAAAAAAACGGTACACGGGATGTAATGACATTTGCTTACACCTTATTGGTTTCTCTTCTTCTTTCTTCGTTCCCTCCTTCCTGGACGGAGAGCCGTCAACTAGAAATTTACGGCTTCTGTTTTTTGGCTGATGTCGTAATCGATTTCTATCATTGCCGCTGCCACCCCTTGTGGGGAGTTTTATGCATATTTGCTCTCAGTGCTTATTTGTGAATTTGTCCACCACCAGTACTCGTACAGGAGTAGTTGGGTTATATATGCATGTATGTATCTTCTTGTTCCGGCAAGTTTTCCGTGTCGAAATCGATCATTGAGGGCGTCGTCTGTTGTTTTAGTTGTGACGCAGTTGAAGAAAATGAAGCTGTCTTTTCACACAAAAACAACAGTTTTGACATGCGAACACTTTTCTCTTCCTTCTTTTCTCATTTATAGGACTTTTTAGTAACATCCTCTTTCCTTTTTTTTTTAATAAACAAAACGATTGCTGTATTTACGGCAAAGCACCGCTTCACAAAAGTGGAAGTGTAATGCGTACGCAGGCGGCTTTCTTCACTGCGATACTTGTGAACCGGTTGGCTGCGAAACTATACGAAGGCGCTTTTGTGGTAGCTTTCGTGGGCTCTGACGATTTGGTCACGTGCTTTTTTTAAATCTTGAACGCTCCGCAGAGGCATCGGGTGGCGAAGATGGAGTTGACTTGTAGTACGAAATGAAATGTAAACCCTAGACGGCTCAGTAGCGAATCGGGCGACGTTCTTCGCCTGTACGTGTCTTTCGTTGTTGCGTTGCCCGCCGTCTTTGCTTTCTCAAGAGAGAAGAAAGCAAGTTTTTTTTTGTGTTCTTCCCAGCCTCTCCTACGCGAAGACGACAACGCGTTTTCTGCTTTGGTGAAGTTGAGGAAGACAGTGTCGCTGTTTCTATGCTTCTCGCTGCTTGACGTGAATATCGTCGTACTTGACGATAGGAAATGCCCGCTCCATTTTCCCACTTTCTCTGCTTCTCCTCTTTCTTTTTCAACCCGGTTTTCAAAAAAAAAAGAAAAAAACAATAAACGTCAAACGTCACGCTCATCGAACAACGTTTTAAGAGTGCGATCAACGTTCTGCAGGCAGCGGAAGAGCCATCAGAGACATTAAAAAAACAGCAGCAACAGGCACAACGCACCCACTCACACACCACACACAGACAGACAGACAAAATCATCTTTACTCTCAGCGCTGCACAGCTACTACTGAAACACGTAGCGCTCCGTGGTCGACGAAAAACGCATTCAAGAAGGAAGGTGAGAGAGCGAGAGCGAGAGCGAGACAACAAGAGAGAAACAATCGGCTTTTCCCCCTTCTCCATTGAAGACCGTTTCCAATCGTTGTCGCGACTTCATTCTCTCTCTCTCCTTCGTGCAATCGTAAAAGTCGGCTCCGCATTGAGGCAGCAAGCAGCAACTACTCCCTCCGAAACAGCCGGGAAGCCTATCAAAAAAAAAAAAAAGAAAAGAAAAAGAGCAAGAGCCGAAAGCAGTACACACGAAAAGCAAGAGAAGGAAAAGTTGTGTGTGCGTGTGTGAGCACAGCACGTCTCTTCCCCTCTTTTCTTTGGGTTACTTGCTTCGAAAACCCGATTTTCCTTCCGAGTCTTACGACTCTTCACCTGACGGATACAACTCTGTTATTCGGGTAGCAGAGAAAAGCAACGGCATTAAAACAGAGATTGCGCTAATCCCAGCACGTAAATATTTGACGGGCGAACACACAAAAGGACCAGCACGACAACAATAGGGGTGGTAGACTCTACTGCTCTGCGTCTCTCTGCCTTGCCAAACAAAAATATTTCAAGGCCTTGACGCAACCAGCTGTATTCGGTAACCGGTGCTTCATCACTCCGCCCGACCACTACCGCTACCGAGTCCAACGAATCGGCTGCCCACCATACTACTGCTTCTCCTCTCATCCTGCTTTATCGCCGCCACGGCGTACTATCTGTCTTGTGTTTCACGAAATTACTTTTGTACCTTTTTCTCTGATTTTCCCTCGGCGTAGATAAACGCTTATAAGAATAAAAAACGAATACCGACGGAGGTGGAAAAGGATTCTTTTTTTTTTCTCATCTAGTAGAATTGTCTTCTCTTATTTCGGTGTATTCTACTTCTTTATCTTCCTTCTCTTTTTGTTTTCGTTGTTTTGAGTTGTCTTCGTTGTGGACTCATCGGTTCAGGCGTCTGCTCTTTATCTCGGTGCGTGTGGAGGATCAGACGAAGAAAAACGGACAGGCGCAAAAAGGTAACATCCAATAGTCCAGCTCCTCTGCGTAGCGTGGACACATCATCTGCACGCACACGTATATATGTGTGCTAACGAGTTCCGTGCGGCGAGCAGCAGCTACTACCTTTATTGTCCTTGATTAACTGTTCGTTTTTTTATTATTATAGATTTGCTTTCAGCTTTTTTCTTTCCTGTTTCGTAGCTTTCCTCCCCCCATTTACTGTTCTTTCTAAACATCTGACTGAAACTCATTCAAAGCAGCCTCGTGCAAAACAGCAACAAAAAAACTTTCCTCAGGAAATAATAAGTAAAGAAAAAACCCACGCGGCGAAGTGTACAAAGTAGCTACTAACGAATTTAAGTTGCAAAGGAAGAAATAAAATAAAAAAATTGTTTGTAGGTGCAAACACACCCTGCTCTTCTGCCATCATACTTTGCATTGAGCGTTTTCCCCCTTTTCCCTTCTTGCGGGTTAGATTTGCAACATTTCCTTTTGTGTGTGAAAGTCTTTTATTATTATTATATCTATTGCCTCCCGTTTTTTTTTTCATTTCTCTTCTTTTTCAAACTCCGGTAAAGAAATTTTCTTTTTTTGGTTTTGTTTTGCTGTTGGTTTTATAATTTCCTCCCCCTCCCTCTCCCTCTCCCTTCGTTGTCCTTCTTGACCCTTTTCAGAATCAAAAGACGGAAGTTGAAAGGCGGTCATCAACAAAAAGAATTATATTGTTCTCTTTGTCTTTCTCGTTTAACTTATTGAACTCACCCGGTGACGCGATTCAGCGGCCTCACTTTTTCGTTTTGCAGTGTGGTGCTGCAATCCTCTTCTTCGGCATCTCAGCGCGGTGGTGTTCAGTAAAAAATTCCTTCGTGGTCCACAATTTGCGTAACTCTTGGTTTTCCTAGATCACCTGCGTGGATATACACGCTTTTCTTTTGGGGGGTTTGCGTCGAAGGCTAAAAGACCATTTATTCTCGTGTTTCAGCCTCAAAACCCTCTTTTTTTTTCTTCTCTTTTTCTTCTCTTTTTTCTTCTACTCCGCGTTGTTGTAATACAGTGTTCTTTGTTCACTTCATACCTTCTACATGACCCCACAGCAACAACAACAAAATACTGATATCTTTTTTTTTCCTGTTCCCTCTTCTTTTGTTCAAATCTTTTTCTTTTGTATTTGCAGCACTCTTTGTTTCTCCTTTTTTTCTTCTCTTGTCGGCTTTTCCCTTTTCTTTGCACTACTCAGCTTTCTCATTTTGTTTTCTTTTCACCGCTCGAGTTATTATTATTATTATCTTATGTGATCAATCCATCGCTGCTTCTTCGCCCGTCGTTCCGTGTTCCTTTTTCGCATTGCAGGAACGCTTGCATCATCGTCGCAAGCGGTGCTTTTTTTTCCTTCACACGTTACAGAAAAGAAAAAGCGTGAAAGCGAAGGGAGGAACAAAAGCGAGGGGAGCAGTTCAGCTTGAGCTTTCAGACACGTCCAATTCTAAAGACCTGGCCATCTTTTAGGTATCTGGTATCAGGTAACCCACAAACGACGATCTTTTTCTTCGTTTTCTTTCTCTATCATTTGTTTTTCCGAAGAACGCGTCATAAAGTCTCAAAATTACGTTTGAAGCGCAACTTAAAAATAATAACAACAAACGCCTTTACCTGTTTTTTTCTTCTCTAGGCGTTTCTTTTTCGCGTTTTTCCGTTTCTCGTCTTTTTTTGTGTGTTCTTCTTGTTCGTTTGTTTGTTTTGTTTCTGCACAATTTTCGGAAGTGCAAAAGAAAAGAAAAAGAATAATTAACTATAACACGAACGCATTGTTTTGCAGGCAACCCATCACGGTCCGACACGCACGACGGTGGACGATTTCTTCTGTTCTTTTTTTTTTCCTTTCTCTTAGCTTTTTTTTTTTCTGCTACGTCACAACTGTCTCGTCTCATCTTCGTGTTTAGTTTATTCTCATAATTCAAATTGTTGTGAACTCTTCTTTTCTTTCTTTCGCTTCTTCCTTGCGGTTTCCCGTTTCTTTTAGAATATAAGTAGTGGAAGAAGCAGGTAAAAGCAGGAAGAAGTGCCCGGTTTCTTGGTTTTTTTTTTGCCTTTTTTACATCTGTGGGAGTACACACTCTTCTCATATTCGTCGTTTCTTCTTTCCGTCTTTAACGTCGCCTCACTATTCATTTTGGATTTCACTTCCAGAAACGGCGTCAGAATACTGAACTGTCTTTCTCGTTACGGCTTTTTGCTGGTCTTTATTTATTATTGATTTGCGGCACCGTCCGCTTTTGCGCTCGCGGCACATTCCACACGAGCTGAGATCAGCTCCGGTAAAGCCGCCAACGGAAAAGGACGGAATATCTAAAAGCGCGAGCGCGCGCGAGAGAACAGCTGTCTTGTTTCCTTTTTTTGTTTGTTTTTGCGTGCGTCTTTCTTCCATTCACGGTAACTTTTCAACGTTAGCGGCCTTGTTCTGCATTTCAGTCGCATTTATTAAAGCGGCACCTCTTCTTTTTTTTCTTTCAAAGAGTTTCTCTGTCGATTAATATATACATATTAAAGCTGTCGTTTCCCTCCTGCGGTTGTCGTGCGATCGATTCGATCATCTTTTCTCAAATTCCGTTCAGGGAAAGCACGCACGCTCACACATCGAAAGCGTTTTTTTTTCTTTGTGAAGAAATCTCTCTACTACGGACCGTTTATTATTATTATTTCCGTTGCTCTCTTTTTCCGTTCTTTTTGTTTTACTGTTCTCCTTTCACCTTCTTTTTTTTGTCTTCACAGCTACTCCTCTTCCCACTGACAGGACCACCACCACAAAAGACGTTGTTTTCGTCCTGTCTCGAAGAGCTGCAGTTGAAAGAGCTGCCACAACATACACGGCAGCGCTGGAATTCCGTAGTGTCTTGATTTCGTAGTTTTTTTTTGTTTTCTCTTTTTCCCACTATACTCGTACTGCCTCTCTTACCTAATTTATCTTTTTCTGTCTTCTCGGTTATAAATACTTCTTTGCCGTTTTTTTCTTTCTTTCTTTCACCAGGGTTGAAGTATTCGGTACTGTCTGCCTAGAATACTTTCAACTGGAGAGCTGAAGTCGATACGGCCTTCCATTATTATTATTATTATTTATTCGTGTCTTTTCTTGTTTACGCGTGTGTGCGTGTTTCATTTCACCGTAGAGTCAAAGCGCCTGCTCTCTCTCTCTCGTTCCATTCGTATCGTTTTTTTTTTGTTGTTGGGTCGTTCGGCTCGTTCGATCGGTTTCTTTTTTTTTCTCGTTTTTTTTTTTCTCGCGGCCGTTGATTTGCCTTGCGTGTTTACTGCGGTGAAAGGCAATCAACGTAAAAAGACACCCCCAAAAAAGGACCTCATGCGCGCCACGATGTCTGCCCTGTATCTGGATCTGTCTGCTGCCCAAGCCGAGGTGTCGACGACCTCCCCAAGTGCTGTCAACGGAACTTCGCTCCCCCTTGCTTCCGACAGTCACGACACCACGCAGGAGACGCCGACCATGTCAGGTGGAGTCAAAGCAGTTCCTGCCTTGCTGCTCTGTTGTGCATCCAACGACGGCGACTTTCTGTGTCACGAAGCCATCCACGAAATCAACCACATCAGCAACGACAGCGGCGTCGCGCTCCACGGTCCACTGAATGCCACGCGCACGAGCTCCGAGCACTGCAATCATTTCTGGACGCAGAACATGCGCTTCCCGGAGGTGTACGCGCGCCGCTGTGACAGCGACTCTTTCTCACTACGGCCTGCCTCGATGGACGACGCCCTGCAGGCGGAGGCAGGTGCACAGTGTCCGCAGCCTCACGCGACAGCAGGCGCGACCTGTGTGGTACCGAACCCGCACCTTTCTTCTCCGCCGTCGGCGTGGTCGCTGCTGCAGCACACGTGCCGCGCGGCACCCCTTTTGGAGTTCGACGCGGATGGAGCAAACGACAGTGGCTTGCCGAACGAACTCTCCGCCTCGTACTCCGGCGATGTGCAGCAGCAGTGCACCTCCCCTCTTGACTACCGAGTGGCAGAGAGGATGGAGAAGCACGACGACGAGGCGCCCGTGACGGAGGCACCACCCAGCTCGTTGGATGACGTGGCGGAAGCTTCCTACACGGTACAGAGCGAGCAATCAGAAAGCCAGACAAAAGCAGCAGAGAGGGCGGGCAAGGACCACCTGACTCCGCCGGGCTCTGCGAAGCGCCTCTCCAGGAGATGCAGCCGCATGGCGGGGAATTCGCGGAGAGCGCTTACGACGACGGGACGCCAACCGGGCTTCTCGTCCGCGGCTGCAGTTCTCTCCCTGCCGTCCTCCACCCCGCCCATGACTGTCTTGCCGAAGGTGGTGATCGACCACTTCCACGACGCCTACCGCAGCACGAGCACGAGCACCAAAACCCTGTCTGAAAGTGTCAGCACCAGCTACCCGGCTAGCACGTCGTGCAGCGGACAGTACAACAGCCGCAGCATGAGTGAGGACAGCGAGGATGACGACGAGCCACCGTTGCTGGCGTGCACGCGGCGCCACAGCTCAAACGAGTCGGCTGACGACGAGAACAACGAAACAGCGGAGGAAGAGGCGGACGCCGACTACGCCAGGAAGGCCGCTGCCGCCTTCGCGCCGCTTGCCTCGACGCCGCCTAACAACTCGATGGAAGAAGAGGGGTCCGGCCCAGCACCGTACGCCCCCCATGCGAAGACCACCGCGCTTACGCCGCTAGAGACAACGCCCACGAGAGGCCCTACGGAAGCGTCCGTCACGGTCGCCTTGGCGCTGGAGACGGTGTCGGAGCCCGCCACGGTGGCCGCCACTCCTCACGCACAGCGTACTTCACCGAACGTGCTGGCTGGGGTGACCGCGGCGGAGGAAAACGCCTTCTGCTGCGGCGACGACGACTTGCGGGTGGCTTCCAGTGATGCGGTCGTTGCTGTCCCTCCGCCCGGCGTGTCCTCGCCTCCTGTCCCGCTGCCGTTGCCGGTGGGCGTGGCGGGGGCTGGGGGGGACAGCGGCTCCCTGCAGGCCTCCCCATGCTCGCCGCCCCTCGCGCCCACCGGCCCGCCGTCGCGCCCCTCCGCTGCGCTTTCCATCTCTCCGCCTGAAACGCACAGCAGCGCGATGCACCACGGTGGTGGTGGATGCAAGCCGAGGAGCCTGCCGCGTCGGCCACCACGAGCCCTCTTCTCCAGTCTGTCGACCCCACCGCAGACACTGCTGCTGGACTCCGCCTTCAGCACGCCGGCAAGGACGCGCGCCATCGTGACGAACAGTTCTGCAGTGACGCCTATTGTGCTCATGAACGACGCTGCTGCCGGTGCCGCGGACAGGGCGCACGAGACCGGCGCGACCACCGAGCTCCGTACGGCTGCCCACAGCACCGATCCGGTGGAGGAGAAGGCCGACTGCAGCGGCGCGGCGTGCCACTGTTCGTCGCCCACCTCGTTGCCGGCCTCTCCGGAGGAATGCGATTTGGCGCAGCTGGTGCAGCAGCACGTGTCGCAGCGCATCGCGCAGAACTACGCGCAGAGCTGCTCCTACTACCTGCATTACCACTCCAAGCACGGCTCCATCGCTGGTGGTCTTACCGGTCGGGGACCCTACTCCTATCCGAACACCCCCGACGAATACATCTGGGACGACGACGAGGAAGGGGAGGGGGAGGGGGAGGAAGAGCACGAGGACGAACCAGCGGCGTCTGAAGAGGCATCACGGCCCTCGCCGGACACGGTTCGTGCGACGACGCCATCGATGGACTGCGAGGGGACGGTGGACGCGACGGCGCAGACCGCCTCGCAGTTCAGCGCGTCTCGTGCGCACCCGTTTCAGCAACAACCACTGCGGCGTCGCTTTTCGTGTGCGGTTCCACGAGAGAATCCGCTCTAAGCGTGTGGGTGCGTGTTTGCTTTCTTGTGGGCGGCGCGAGGAGGTAAAGTGGCCTACTTATTGTTTTGTTGTTCTGTGATGTACTTTTTCTTTTTGTCTTTTTAAATCGCTGAAGAAACTTCCACGATGAAATCGTTGCAGCTTCAGAATGATTTTTTCTTTCATGTTTGTGTAAAGCCGTCTGCAGCTGCATGAGAGTTAAAATTGTGCGCCGTATGATTCCCGATTGTGGTCTTCGCTCAGGTGGAAAAGCGAAACGCGCAAGGAGAGACACGATTGTTGAACAAAGGTTTTTTTCCAACTTCTTTTTTTTTCTTGTTTTCTTTGGGAATACGGAAATGAAGCACTCAACTCTTCAATCATTCTTGTTTTTTGTTTCTTTTTTTTTCTGAATGATCAGAGCTTTGGAGCGTCGCTAGTAATAACAAGAATGGAGTGATTACTACCTTTTTTCTGAATTACTGCGTTTCTTTTTTTCACCGTCAAGTCGTTTTCGACCCACGGAGGCTGTGACGACGTTGGCTGGAACGTTATTCCCCTTCTTTGTCGCTGCTACGGTGTGGTTGGGGAGCGTCGATTTTTCCCATCGTGCGCTTTTCATGCGTTTTGCCCCACCTAAAAATCGTTTCAGCGCTCTTCTTTGTTTTGTCTTTTTCTTTTCCAGATGAAGCAAAAGGCGACAAAGATGCCTCAAAAGAAAAGTAAAAATAACCGTTTTATTATTATTATTATATGTGAAAAGCAGTGAGATTGTTGAGCATTCATGAGAGGAGACGTGCTTTCATCGCCTCATCTTTTTTTTTCTTTCTCCACCCTGTTTCTTGATAACTTCGTGAAATCAAGGCGGCAGCATCAAAAGTAAAGAAAAGCACATATTCCACCTTGGCGTGTTACCGTCTACACTTACATCAAAAAGAATTCTTTCCACCGTCTCTTCGAATTATATATATCACTCGTTTCGATGACACCTTGAGCGTTGTCACGTGTGTGAATCTGTAGGAAAATTTTTTCTTCTTTGCTTTATATATGTTTTTGTTATTGGGCTTCACTGTTGCGCAACCGGTGTACGGAATATGTATATATATATATATATATATGTACGTCTTTGAGATGCACCGGCAACCTTTCTTCTCCGGACGCCATTTCTGCTTCCTTCCTTGTCTCTGCATTACTGCCTCTGGATAGCAGCGTTGTGTGCGCTGTCTTTTGACACAAGCACACACGAAACGTCAGCAACTCTTTGCTGTCTGCTGCGCCCAAGTTGGACACTCCCTCCTTTGGCTTCTTTAAATGATTGTTTTATACCGATCACAGTTCTATTACCCGCTCTGCCTTTTTGCGTTTTTTTTTCTTTGTTCTAGAACGAGTAGAGAAGCAACATCGCATTGGCAAAGGGTCAGCTTTGATGCTTGAAGAGGCCAGCGAGCACAGAAATCGGTGTGTGTGTGTGTGTGTGTGTGTGTGTGGGAGTCATTTTGTTGATGCTTTGGTTGTCTTTTGGCAAGGCAGCAATCGTGCAGAGTGGGGCGAGGAACGGCGAGCGGAGACAGGCGAAGAAGTGGCGATGCGAAGAAGATGGAAGGATGAAACCAAAAAGAAAGGGAACAAGCTCTATGTAATGATGAATATCAAAGAAGCAGCGAGGCATCTGCTTCTGCTCCACAGCGCTAACACAGGTACCAAGACTGGAAAAGAGAGAAGCAGGATGCACGATCCATACGAAGACGATGAAAGTCTTGTTTGCGAGGCGCAACGTGTGGGTTTGGGGAGAAAACCCCTTATTATCTTGGTGCATCCTAAGCGCTCTTGCGGGCTGCCATCGTTTATGTGCCACGTTGGCTGGGTGTTTCCTGCCCTGTCCAGCCGGAAAGAACAGAGGAGGAGGAGAAGACCACCGTGTAAGTGCACCACGGTTGCGTGCAGATGCTCAACACGAGTTCTGCTTTCCTCATCTGTTATGTTCTCCAACGTGTATGTGTTGGACGGTCCTCCATGCTGTTGGTGGGTGGGGCTACCTGAGTGTGCGTATTCGACCGAATCGTTTCGTTGGTTGACCCCCTCTTTCCTTTATAAATATCTTTCTTTCGCGTTGACACGTACCTTTTCTAATGCTAGGCTCAACTGCGCCACCTGAGCCCCCCCCCTCTCCAAACACACATAGCCACGCACCCACGTTTCTTGAAGGCGGAAACGCTTTCACCCCTTCTCAAAAAGTACACTTTGTGTAGTTGCTCTTGTCCGTCAGTTTTACCGAAAGGCAACTCCTTTAGAAAACGCAATGTCGTTTGCCCGCCGTGCAGTGCTCTTAACCGTCGGGTTGGCAGCGGGTGTTGGCTCGGCTCCGTACCTTTGCAATACCAAGTCGGACCCATCGCTTCTATCGGGGAGGATGTCGACTTTTATGGAGCGTTTTGGTGAAGGGAAGTTGGAAGGAATGCGTGCTGCGCGAAGCGCGAACTTTCTATTAACATCAACATCAACGTCCACAAACGCCCAGATCGAACACGCACCCCTTCTTTGCTTCATAGGGCATCTTTCGCGGTTCTTGGGCGTGGCAGCGGGTGGGGCAGCCGTTATGGGTAGCGCCCACCGCACTGCTGCGGCTGCATCAAGTGGGAATGCGGCGGGGCTCGCCTCCACAGCAGAGAACGACACAGCTGCCGCCGACGTCGAGTGTGCGATGGACACCTCGTCGTTTCGCGAAGTCCCCCACAAGCTCAAGGATCGCTTTCTCCACTACGCCCAGCGCGATCCCGCGTCGGGGGAGTTTGTGCTCACGCTGGACGGCTTCGTGCGCTGCATGCTGCTGCTGCCCGCGACGGCGGCCACGGCGTCGGCACCTGCTCCGTTTTCGGCGGTGGACGACGACGACGTGGCGAACGGTGAGCAGCAACGGTGGACCTCTCCCTCTTCTTCGCCGTGGCTGCAGCGACTGCCCCCGGCCGTGCGCCGCCGCTTCCTTCATTTCTTCCACTGCGTCGACATCGACGGCACCAACGCAATCGACTACGCCGAGTTTGTGGTTCTCTTCACGTTTCTCTCCACCCGGCGGCAGACCTTCGAGCGGGCCTTTAACGTCTTCGATCTCGACGACAACGGACGCCTCAGCGAGCGCGAATTTTGCCGGCTCTTGAACACCATCATCGTCGACCCCGCCGTGCAGGTGAAATACACGCCGACGGGCAGCCATTGGGCGGAAGAGGGAGGCGAGGGCGCGCCGCGCTCCACGTCAAGCCGTGCAGGGGAGTCGCGGCGCAGTGAACGGCAGCGCCAGCGGCACAAGCATGAACTGAGTTTTGAAGTTTCATCGCACCTGATGCGGCCGCTGCTGTTTGGGCCGCTGCCGCTGCACATCGGTGCGCCACCCGGGTCCACGTACTACACCGACGTCTCCGCGACAACGTCAGGACGGCGACGACCACCACTGCAGATCACAGCCGCTGGTGCTTCGTTGGACGTCCCTTCACCACACAGCGGGCGGTATACTACGGCAGCAGAGACAGGGATCGTCATCTCTGCCGCTCGTGAGGCGCCTGCAGGTGCTCCCTCGTCCGCCTCGTGGTGGGGCGACGTTGCCCGGAAAGTACAACAGGCGTGGGCGCCGCTGTTGTCCTTCGCCTCCTCTTCCACTGCTTCGTCGACTTCTGCTTCTGCTTCTCTTAGCCACACCTCATCGGCTCGAATGGCGGAGCTGCAGCAGATGGCGGAGCAAGACTCGCTGCTCGAGACCGTCTCCTACCCAACGTTTCTCTACCGCATGGACTACCTGCGCTGGGAGCTGCGCGCGATTGAGTTTGGCCTGTGCGACCCGTCCAACAAGGGATTTATTTCGGTGGAGGACTGCCGTGCGTTGCTGCGGCGCGACCGCCGGGCTATCACGGAGAGCACGAACACCGCCTCAACGGAGACCCGCGCCGCCACCGCGGACACAACGGAGATGCAATCCACCAATGGTGCGGTGCGTTGTGCACCCGTGACGTGGCAGGAGTATCAGAAGCTCTTCGACGTGATTAAAGAGTCGAATACGATTCTGCCTGCGCTGCAACTCATGTTGGACGCCCTCCCACCCGTGCCGGCGGAGGTGCTGCGGGGCGGTGCGATCCCAGACGACGAGCTGAAGCCAGCCACGCTGGCGGTGCAGGCCGTGGTGCACCAAACGGTGCTGCGCTACAACAGGAGTGTGGAACACCAGAGCACCGCGAACGAGGTGGAGCCGGAGTTGAACAACGAAACGAATGCAAGCAGTGACGGGCCGGAGAGAGCTGACACGGACGATGAGGGCACCGCACGCGTCGTGTCGGATGGGGCGGCCGCACAGGTGCGCTACAACAAGGAAAAGTTCGGCCTCTCTGCCGACCCCGCGCACTCGCCAGAGGAAAAGCAAAAGCGAGCGCGACGTCTGCAGGCCACGCTAGTTCGCCCGAGTGCACTCACCTGGAAGCAGTTCAGTCAAGTGCTCGCGGCCGTCGGTACTGTTCCGCGGTTGTCCGCGAAGGAGGAGGCGCTCTTTCGCACATTGCTCGACGATGATGGGTCGGATTCGCTTTCACCACATGAATTCGCGCATCTGTGCACCATGAAAGAAACCTTCTTCGCGGAACAATTGCCCCGTTTTGACGAGCCGAAACGCAACACCGTGCAGCAGTTTTTCTTTTGCATGCAACAACTGGAGTAGGCAATTGCTTTGTGCCTTTTTTTTGTTGCTTTCGTGTGTGTCGATGTTGTTGTTGATCAGTGCATCTGCATCGGTCATCCGTTGGTCATTGGAACAGCTCTTCTTTTTCTACATTATCTTTCCCGAGTTGTGCGTTTTCCAATTGAGGCTGTGAGCACGTAGGATGGTGTAAAGCAATAACGTTCTGTGCGCGTTATTGTATTTATTTATCTATTTGCGATGCACCTGACATAGATATATCGCATTCGAGTCTCAGCATCTCATAGCAAGTTGTCCGTTTCGGCGTTTTCGGTTCTCCCCAACGCGCTGCTTTGGACGTATTCGTTGCCCCGTGTCCGCGTCGCGGTTCGCTTCATCGCCTGCTCGGCCTGCAGAAAAAGGGGAGAAACCCCTCTCTGGCAGGATTCCTATCATGTATGCTTTTGGTAGTTCTCTACGCTCCTCTGCTCCGCTTTGCGTATTCTATCTGTTTTCTCCTTTGTTCAGCAGTTTTTAATCGTATCGAAAAGACTGCAAGACCAAACAATCTAGAGAAGAAAAGCATCGTTTCAATAGAACTGTCCAGCATAAAGTGCAAGTGGTGCAGAGAAGAGAAGGAATAGAATAGTAATGGCGTTGAACTCCACAGCCGTTGCCGCGGCAGCAAATCACACTCTGCAGGCCGGCGGCGCGGGGTTCATTCAACATCAACTGGAAAGCAGCTTTCAAATGGTTGCCAACTTCGTTGCTGGCGTCTTTGACCTTGTAGAGCAGCGAGTTCCCGTCTTTTTCCTCTGCGCTTTGCTGATCCTCGTGCCGCTCCTCGCAGGTACCTTTCGCGCTCTCACGCCGTTTGTGGAGAGCATGTGGATGGCCTGCACCTCCGTCGGCGGCACAGCGGGTGGTCTCCCGTACATTCATCGCAACATCGAGGTCCGCCTGCCGCCGCTTTATTTCGTGCGGGTGCCCAACCACAACGTGTTTTTGCAGAACGCCGTTCTGGTCTACGTGTGCCATCACCTCTGGCGCGAGCACCCGCTGCCGGCGCAGCTGTTAAAGTGCAAGAAGACTGCAGTAGATTTGATGGACCCGTACCGAAGCTGGCGGTGCAACGTGCCTGATTACTCACCTTTTCAAGCCGGTGCCCCGTTGGCCCCACACCACGATGACGAGCAGAAGTTGAAGCTAAGTGAGCTGGACCGATTGCGCGTGGTGCGGGTGCCAATGGACGGGTGGGTGCCGGTCCTGGAAGACAATATTGAGCTATCTTTCCACGAAGAGTCGTACACCCTCGTTGATTACAGTAAACCGTGGACAAGACGCAGACTGACGCTCCGCTGTCGAGCCACACCAGGGGCCGCCGCTCGCCTTGACGCGTTTGTGAAGCGTGCGCTGGAGCTGTACGCGGAGAACGCCCCTTCGAAGGAGGAGGACGATGCACGGTGGTTTTACTCGTACTGCGGGGAGGCGGAGGGTAAAGTGTTCTTTCAACAGTACGTTCTGCGCAGCAACAAGGGCTTCGACACGCTGTTCTTTCCGCGGCGCGACGCGACGCTGACGCTGATTGACCAGTTTGTGCAGCGCCGCGGGCGGTTCGCGGTGGAGGGCTTCCCGCAGAAGCTGGGGTTCCTGCTGTACGGCCCTGCTGGGACGGGACGGCACACGTTCGTGAAGGCGCTGGCTGCGTACACGGGGCGGCACATCGTGTCGGTGCCGCTGCCCAAGCTGCGGACAAACCAGCAGCTGTACGACATCTTCTTTGTGCGCGACTTCCGCGCGGAGGAGAACGGGAGCGCGCAGCGGCTGCGGATGGAGGATGTGATCTTCCTGTTCGACGACGTGGACGCGTCGGAGCCTGTGGTGTGCGCGCGTGCTGCGCGGCGCGTTGTGCAGCGTCGTGCGGCTGCGCGGCTGACGGCGCGTGAGGGCGATGGCGACGGCGACGGCGGTGCGCTGACGAACTGCGTGATTGAAATGGACACGTCGTCGTCGCGGCCCGTGCTGCGAGCGGAGGAGAGCGCGCTGCCGCTTGCGATGCTGATGGACCTGGTGCTGGGCGGCGTGGCCGCTGCTGGCGGGAGTGGCGCTGGGGCGGGTGGTGATGCGGGGAGCACGAAGGAGGAGGGCGCTGGCGGTGCGAGCGACGGCGGCCACGGGAAGCGGAAGAAGGGGAAGCGTGACGCCGGCGCGGGTGGTGCGAAGGGCGGCGACGCGGTGGGCCCGGACGCGCTCGGCGGGCACTTGTTCGGGATGAATGACATGCTGTCCGGTGAGCACAAGGACAAGCTGGACCTTGCGGGGCTGCTGAACGTGCTGGACGGCGTGGTGGACGCCCCTGGGCGGATGGTGGTGATGATCACGGAGCACCCGGAGTGGCTGGACCCTGCCCTGATCCGTCCCGGGCGGTTCAGCGCGCGGCTGCGGTTCGACTACATCGAGATGGCTGCGCTGGTGAGCATGCTTGGGCTGTACTACGGGGACGTGGTGCACGCTGCGTGCGGCGTGGGCGACGCGGTGGCTGCGGAGGAGGCGCGTGCGCGTGCGGCGCGTGCGGTACACCGGGAGCTGAGCGGCGCGCAGGCTGCTGCAGTGCGTGCTGCTGTTGCGGCGCTGGAGGCGGAGGCTGTAGCCCGCGGTGAGGGGTGCGGGTACCGCTTTCAGGTGACGCCGTGCGAGGTGGAGATGCTGTGCATGGAGCAGGACACGCTGGACGGTTTCTTGTCGCAGCTCGCCGCTCTGGTGCGTGGGGTGCTGACGGTGTGATGTGACGGTGGGTGTCCAACGGTATGCATAAATGCTGTCTCCACTTTCTCTCTCTTCACATGATGTGGCGACCCTCATCGCACATGTTTCGTTCTCTGAGGCTGCTGATGGAGCACAGCCGCGGCTGCAACACGGTTTAGCGTTGTCGCTACCGCAGGGACAGTAAGCAAACCTTGTGGCAGGACGGAGTATACTCAGTTCTACACGTCCGAGCGTGTCAGCGAGTGGGCATGCGCACGTTGTCAAAACCGGGAACGCTATGTGAACGCAAAACATGAAATACTATTTACCTGCTGTGCTTCGTTTTAGTAATGTCCGCTATTAGTGTTAGTTCTTTTTTCTTTCCTGCCCCTCCTCGGCGACGAGTGATAGAGATGTGTTGATTTCAGCCCAGCGGACGCACCGTAGCGGTTTCAAACGGTGGTACCACATTTTGTTTCGTACGCGATGCTGCGCTCGCACGGATTCAAGGATACCTTTGTGTGTGTGTGTGTGTCTGTGTGTGTGTAGAAGGAAGGAATGAGCACAGAGCAACAATTACTGCTGGACGAAATGTACGCGTGTACGAAGAGGAGCTTCAATGACCTTGCATTCAGACCCGCGTGCATGGGTGTTTGGACGTGCGGATGCCAGGTCCCTGTGGCGGTACGCGGCGGAGTGTGTCTGGTGCGTTGCGGAGATCCTGCTTGGACGTCTCGTCGCCGTTAAGATTTATACGTCTGGATACCTAAGTCACTATTTCTCTCCCTTCGTCACCAAAAACATTTACTGATGATGGCGATGCTGTGGTTGTCACTGTTGACCAGCATTTCTATACTTCACTCTCTACTCTTATTGCTTTGCCGGGCAGCGCTTTTATTATTATTATTATTATTATTATTATTATTATTAGTTGGGAGCATTGAACAGGCACGCCTTTCCTGCGTCTTTGTGCTCTGCGGGGTCCCAAACCGGGCTCGACACACTTTCTCGCTTCCGTTTCTTGTGCCGCTGGGCCGCAAGCACGAAAGTTTTTAAGGATTAAAAATACGGTTCAGGTAACGGAGGAACAGCCGCCTTCGTAGAGCAGTAAACGCTGTGGTCTCGCAACCCGAACAAAGATCAGCACATCCGAGGGAAAAACGGAGACACAAAACGAAGTGGCGCCGGCTAGACAGTGTACAACATGAGTCGTGGTCTGTTTTCGCCTAGCGGGGGCGCTGCCCTTGAGGACATCCAAAATGACACGCCAGCCGAGCTGCAGCGGGTGGCGATGTTCATCCAAAGCGGCCTGACGGGGCTCGTGGCGGCGCTGCAGTACTGGCTGCCCTTCCCGCCGGAGTGGCTGCTGCTCCTCGCGCCGTTTATGATTGGTCTAGTGCGCACGTTGTGGCCTTCAGTGAGCAACTGGATCGATCTGCGGCGCAGCGGCGTTGGCCGGCGCTACGCGACGCGCACCATCGTGATGGAAGCGCCGCCATCCTTGTACAACGCGTCGTCGAACCTCAATGACATGATGCTGAACGCGGTGCTGGTGTACCTGAATGAGTACCTTTGGCGTGAACACCCACTGACCGAAGATGAGCTGCGTGGGCTGCAGATGCGCGTGTTGCTGATGGATCCGTACCGTTCTTATCAGTCACGGTTTTACAACTCGCCGTTCAAGCCCGGCTACGACGAAACTGATGCTGACGACGAGCAGAAGCTGAAGCCGCGGACGGTGGGGCGGCTGCGCGTGGTGCGAGCGCCGATAGGTGCTTTCGCGCCGACTCGAAAGGACGGCATTGAGGTGCGTTACGACGATTCAGAGTTCTCCGTGGCTGGGTACACCGATCCGTGGACACGACACAAGTTGACGCTGCGGTGTGCAAAGACGAAGGACGCCGCGGCGAAGCTCGACGCGTTTGTGAAGCGTGCGCTGGAGCTGTACGCGGAGAACGCCCCTTCGAAGGAGGAGGACGATGCACGGTGGTTTTACTCGTACTGCGGGGAGGCGGAGGGTAAAGTGTTCTTTCAACAGTACGTTCTGCGCAGCAACAAGGGCTTCGACACGCTGTTCTTTCCGCGGCGCGACGCGACGCTGACGCTGATTGACCAGTTTGTGCAGCGCCGCGGGCGGTTCGCGGTGGAGGGCTTCCCGCAGAAGCTGGGGTTCCTGCTGTACGGCCCTGCTGGGACGGGACGGCACACGTTCGTGAAGGCGCTGGCTGCGTACACGGGGCGGCACATCGTGTCGGTGCCGCTGCCCAAGCTGCGGACAAACCAGCAGCTGTACGACATCTTCTTTGTGCGCGACTTCCGCGCGGAGGAGAACGGGAGCGCGCAGCGGCTGCGGATGGAGGATGTGATCTTCCTGTTCGACGACGTGGACGCGTCGGAGCCTGTGGTGTGCGCGCGTGCTGCGCGGCGCGTTGTGCAGCGTCGTGCGGCTGCGCGGCTGACGGCGCGTGAGGGCGATGGCGACGGCGACGGCGGTGCGCTGACGAACTGCGTGATTGAAATGGACACGTCGTCGTCGCGGCCCGTGCTGCGAGCGGAGGAGAGCGCGCTGCCGCTTGCGATGCTGATGGACCTGGTGCTGGGCGGCGTGGCCGCTGCTGGCGGGAGTGGCGCTGGGGCGGGTGGTGATGCGGGGAGCACGAAGGAGGAGGGCGCTGGCGGTGCGAGCGACGGCGGCCACGGGAAGCGGAAGAAGGGGAAGCGTGACGCCGGCGCGGGTGGTGCGAAGGGCGGCGACGCGGTGGGCCCGGACGCGCTCGGCGGGCACTTGTTCGGGATGAATGACATGCTGTCCGGTGAGCACAAGGACAAGCTGGACCTTGCGGGGCTGCTGAACGTGCTGGACGGCGTGGTGGACGCCCCTGGGCGGATGGTGGTGATGATCACGGAGCACCCGGAGTGGCTGGACCCTGCCCTGATCCGTCCCGGGCGGTTCAGCGCGCGGCTGCGGTTCGACTACATCGAGATGGCTGCGCTGGTGAGCATGCTTGGGCTGTACTACGGGGACGTGGTGCACGCTGCGTGCGGCGTGGGCGACGCGGTGGCTGCGGAGGAGGCGCGTGCGCGTGCGGCGCGTGCGGTACACCGGGAGCTGAGCGGCGCGCAGGCTGCTGCAGTGCGTGCTGCTGTTGCGGCGCTGGAGGCGGAGGCTGTAGCCCGCGGTGAGGGGTGCGGGTACCGCTTTCAGGTGACGCCGTGCGAGGTGGAGATGCTGTGCATGGAGCAGGACACGCTGGACGGTTTCTTGTCGCAGCTCGCCGCTCTGGTGCGTGGGGTGCTGACGTTGTGACCTGGAAGCTGACGATGCATCTAACTGGTTTATGTGTGTTCGCATCACGTGTTGCCCACGGCCTCGCGGACAACGCGTTTCTTTCGTTCGTTCGCGTTTTACGCAGTTGCTAATCCTGACTTTTGTTCTTTTTGTTTCGGTACCTTACCTCATTTTAACCTAGACGTGCTCTCTTGACCTATTCGCTGCTGACCTTTAACAAATACATATGGTGAGGAAGAGAAACCCGTATTTTTTTTTGTTGTGGTGTTCCGTTGAAGCGTGTGTGTGTGTGTGTGTATGTGCGCCAACACGATTCGTTGTGTGAGTGTCCGCCTTCCTTTGATGCACTGATGGTCTAAACCACGGACGTTAACTCTGAAAGGCAGCAAGAGGTTTTCGAATTTGTATTCCCATGACTTCACGTTTTGGTTTTCTTTAGTACTCCGTGACGCTGCGGTTGAACTTAGGTGGAGTAGAGCGCGTTCGCAGTACCATGTGTGTTTCGCTGTTTTTGTTTTTCCCCTCCTCACGCACGAGTGCCTACGAAACGACAGGAGAAGAACAACTTATATCACGTAGGAGTAGTTCCTTCTCTAAGTCTGTTGCATCGGCTGTTGAGAGAGGTGCTAGATGTCACAGTAGAGGCGTCCAGCTGGAAAAGGAAGCAACACAACGGTATTATTGTTCGTGAAGGCAACGATCGAAGAGTCAAAAACGGATTTCAAAGAAAAACCTCTTGTGTTACCTGTCGCCTCACCAGTGAGCGTAGGTCTGTGGAAGGTGAGCGAATACGTGTTACAACCAGTGTGCATCCCAACTCATTTTTGACTTTGTTGAGTGCCCCGTCTCTCTAGTCGTGAGCGTTTTTTTTTTGTTTGCTGTTCATCATGAGAACTCATGGAATCGTTCAGCACAATCGTTCATCTCGCAGTTGAAGCGCAACCGTCATGCATTCAATAGAGCATTTATTTGCTGTCGATTTACTGCCGGCTTCGTTGTTCACGACGGAGGGGTGTATGCTACCGTTGGCTTGAAGTTGTTTTTCCTACGCTCTGCATCAGCCGAAGCCGCTGTCCTTCTCGGGGTTCAAACAGCTTTGCGCCTGCATTTATTCTCGCTCTCTCTGACCCTTTCTTTCCTTGTCAGTTTTGGGGAAGCAGAGTGGTTTTGTTTTTTACTTATTGTTTAGTGTCGTTAACGTCTCTAAGTTGCTTCATAACACCTTTACAGCACCGGCAGAAAAATAAAGACAGATAGCGAGAGGGCAGACGAAATTAAGTGGTCAGATTATTACCGTTTTAGTTCTTTTTTTTTGTAGAGTGTGTCAAAGCACATCAACCACAACAGGTGTGACTTTACCCCTCTTTTCCTCTTGTCGGTTTGACGGTGACAGTGGAGTTGCTGCACCCAGCTCACCAGACCACGTACGTCAACGATGACGCATTTCGCATCAGGAGAATGGAACTTCCACCAGTACACAAATGATGGAGCGGCAGACGCGGCTAGCGTCGCGCTTCCGGGGACGGTGGCACCAAACACCGTTCGATGCCCCGCGCCGCGGCAAAGCCTTGACTGCGAAGGAGCACAAAACGAAGTGCTAAATAGAGTCTCCAACGAGCACGCGCAGCAGCTGCGATGCATATACGCGAAGCTCTACCCCTATCAGCGGGAGCTTTTCCGCGTCAGCGCCCTGCAAGACTCCTTGGTTTACCTGCAGACGGGCGGCGGCAAGACCTGGGTGGCCGCGGCGCTCATCTCTCTCCATCTGGCGATGCACCCGACCTCGCGCGTCTTCTTTCTGGTGCGCACAGTGGCGCTGGCGGCGCAGCAGGCGAAGGTGTTGGAGCGGCTGACGGGTGTGACGGTGGCATGCGTGGCGGGCGGGGCGAAGGAGTTCCGCACGGTGGAAGCCTTCTGCCAAGCTCCGCGCTGTCGCGTCGCCGTCATCATCGATACGCGCTTCTTCGAGTGGCTCAGCGCGGCCCCGACCCTCGTGACAGAACAGCTCGCGTCGCTCGTGCTGCTCGACGAAGCCCACCACGCGCAGGGTGGAGCGTACCAACGAATTTGTGAGCAACTTCACACGTTACGCGATGGCAAGGCAAGGCAAGTGACAGTGGAGTCCATGTGCCACCTCGACGATGCAACCCTACGGGAGCGACTGCATATTGTTGGCCTGCGATCTGCCGCCGCGACCGTTCTCGCATCCCGGCTGCAACGCGCACACGAGCAGGAGCGGCGGGTGCGTGAGAGACAACTTTGCACGGGTGGCCCGCCCAACTCGCGCCCGTCGCACTCCTCCAACCCTGACGGCGTGGGGGAGCAGGTCGAGAGTCCTGTGCTGGAGCTGCTGTTGAGCTGCTACCCACGCGACATGCCTCTTCCGCAGCTCGTTGGGCTCTCCGCCTCACCGGTGGTGCACTTCCAGAAAAAAGAGCGGGAGCTGGTAATGCTGTTGCTCACGCTGCAGTGCCGACTTGTCGGTGTAGTGGAAGAGGTGGCGGACTTAAAGCTGCACCGGCCTAACCCGGCCATCACGGCGCTCTCGTACCTTCCCCTCTACGAGGAGCGCGTGTTGCAGACGGCGCTGCGGCGAGTGTTGTCGCACGTGTTTCGTCGCATGGAGGCGCTGGTACCGGAGAACGGGGCGCGAAAGAAGATGGAAATCCTTCGCACCACCTCGGTCGCCTCGCCAGGGTTTGAGGCATGCTGCAACCAGTTCCTCACGGATGTGGCCATGACGGAGAAGTTCAAAAAGACACTGCGCTTTCCTCCCGGAAGCGTGTTGGAGAAAGAGGTGCGGACGTACCTGGCAGCACAGACGACGGGCCAGCATGAATCCACAGCGCACAACGGCAGCGGTAGCGCCGTACCCCTGCCGTTGCTGAGCAGCGAGGAGGAGATAAAGATGTGCGCCGACTTCATTCTTTTCGGTCTTCAGTTTATTAAAGCGGCAAGCAAAGCACTGATCGCGCTGCAAGACGAGTCGTACGAGGCGATGATGCGCTCTTTCACGCAAGATTTCTCCCACGAGGAGGTCGAGCGCATTCGCGTAGGGTGCGGCCCGATCACTGCGATCGTCCTCCGCCCTGTGATTCTGTCTGTGTTCCAACTCATGGGCAGCCTACGACACCAACACCCTCTCGCGCTTGCCGAGCACTCCAATGAGACTCTTTCTACGCAAGACACGAGGTCATCGTACGCTGGGACGACTAGTGCCTCTGCCACAACTCCCGTGTCAACGCTTTCCTTTTCACACGCTGTCTCGATGGGCGACGCACTGCAAGCTGGCAGAACCCTCCTGCCATATGGACTGCGAAGCCGCAGCACCCGCGTTCAAGTGCTCATGCGGGTCTTCACGGAGCTCGCCATGGTCGCGGTGGCGATGACGCACGCACCGGACGACGTGCTCGAGCATAACCTGCGCGTTCTCGTCTTCGTCGAAACACGCGATGCGGCGGCGAGTCTCATGCGGATTTTCTCCGAGTACTGCCCCTTTGCCTACAAGGTGTTGCTTCCCGAAGTGCTGCTGGGGCAGAAGAACGGCAAACGCGTTTCGGACAACTACATGACGCGTGCGGCGCAGACGGCGCTGCTCGAGAAGTTCCGCTGCGGCGAGACGCGCCTTGTCTTTGCCACCACGGTAGCGGAGGAGGGCATCGACGTGCCGGACTGCCACGTGGTCCTCTACTGCCATCGGCACACCGAGCTGCGCAACATCGTGCAGAGCTGCGGCCGCCTCCGCATGAAGAACACACTTTTTCTGACACTATCGAACCTGCTGAATGGGCATCCGCGGCTGGGCTTCATCATGAGCGCTATTCACCACACGGGAAAGATGCTGCAGCGCATGTCATCTCGCTGCCGTGCCGACGCCTGGTGCTTAGAAAACGATGAGCTTCTTCTTGGCGGCAGCGTTAACGACAATGCCAACGGCACACAGAGTTGCGGCAGCAGCGGGTTTTTCCCTGTCACCCTCCCGGTCAACCCGAACGAGGCGTCGCGGCTCACCACACAAGATTCCACGCTGCTCGCGCGCCAACGCAGTATTTTGCTCGACCTCCAACGAGCGCATCGGACCGAGGTGTTTTGCATTCACAGCCGCGATTTAATGGGCGAGGTGGTCTCGTTCGTGCAGGTGACAGTGATGATGTCCGTCTCGGCCGGCGGGGGTGGGCACGACACCCCTGTGTCGTCGTTGTCCGCTGGTCTGGGGCGACCGCAGAGCCGCTGGGATCACATCTCCGGCACCGCCAGCGGCGGGCTCATCAAGGCAGCGCAAAAGGCTTTTGTGGAGTTCTGCAAGGATGCACAGCAGAAAGGCTACCTTACCACCGAAGGCAAGATACCTCTCCTCGCCAGAGCGGGAGGTGGCGGTGGTGGTGGGGCGGCAGCAGGGGTCGGCTCCTCTTCTTCTGCTGCTGCTTCGCCTTTTACTGGTGTGGTGGCGTCTTGGGACGCGGGGTTGGCCGCGCTGAGGGTTCAGCGCAGCTACGCGAAGACGGCGACCCCCTCCGTCGTCTTCCTCGGCCGTTTTTTGTGTCTGTGCAGCCGCAAGACGTGGCCCCCGTCGGTGCTGGAGTACTTCTTCAAGGGGCGCGCTGGCGTGATGGCGATGTACAACGACGATCTCTGGACATCGCGAATTGAGCCGCAGACGGTGCTGCGCGAGGAGCTCCGTGCCGTCGACGCACCGCCCGCAAGATTTCACCTCCCCAAGATCGGGAATGCAGCGTTGAGCGAGGCACGGCGGTGTGGAGCAGGCCTTTCGTCCGCCGCGGCAGAGTCGGATAGCGTGAGTGAGGTGGGCAGCTACACCTTCAGCAACGCGTACTCGTCCACCACACCGACCAACAGTCAGGACAGTCGCAACTGGTATCGCGCCGTTCACCAACGCCTCAACGAGAATCCTGCTGGAGAGCCATCAACGCGAGATGCGGAGTTTGCGGAGGTGGAATTCTTGCTGCCCATGTCCGTGGTGGACGCGGTGCAGGGGTACGCGTTGCCGCACTCCCCGCGAGCGTCGCAGAGCCCGCTGAGTGATGCGGATGCTTTTGCAGGTGCGCAGGACGCTAGGTGCAGCGATGGCAGCAGCAACATCAGCCAGCAGCACTCCCCTGTCGCTTCTCCGGCCTCGTCGTGCAGCTGGCGAGCGTCTGCGATCGGCGCGACGGAAAGAACCTTCTCGACGGGGGCCGGCTGCGGCGTGACGGAGTGCGATGTTGAGCTGCGAACAACAGATAAAACGGGCAAGGAGAAGTCCACACCTATGCGAAGGGTCTGCATCCGCTACCAAGGCGCACACGCCAGCAAAATAATTTCGGTCGAGGGGCTGCGGTGGCTGGGCGTGACGGTAGTCTACGGCGTGGACGAGGATGAGATGAAGGGTTTACTGTCCACCTGTCGTCAAGTTGGTACCCTCGAGTAGGCGCCATGGAGGAGGAAGAGAAGAGCTTAGCTTTCTTCCCCCATCCCTCTCAGTACTACGCTGCGGCAGATCCTTTGGCTTCTTTTTCTTTTCCGTCTGCTCCCTTTCTTTTTCTTCCCCTCCCCCCTCCCTATCTTTTACGCCTATTAAATCACACGCGACGACTGCGTCTTCACCGCTCCCCTTTCTTTGCCGATGCCGCCCACTCACCACTGTGGTGTGTGAGCGGGAAAAGGAGAGAAAGGAAAGAGAAGGTTCATTTTGCTATTTTTTTTCACCACGGTATCTTCAACACAACCAATAACAACAAGAAAAAAAGAGTACTGCGAGTTGGCTGTATTCTGAAACAGCATCTCTGCACAAGTCAGAGAGAAAAAAGAAAGGTGTACAGACACGACACCGCGCTCGCAAATGCCGCTTCTTCTTGTGAACCTGTTTATCGAATACACAGGTACAGCGCACAACAGCACCATGAATTTATTTCCCTCCAAAAAGGGGAAGACACACTCTTTGCATCAGCTGACTGCTACCGGCGTGCATCACACGCTAGAAACGGTAGCATCATTTCCCGCGCGACTGCCGATGCGCTATTGTCTTCTTGTTGCTGTAATACGAGGAGAATGCGATATATGTATTTTGTTTTTCTCCCGCTTATTTTTCCCATTCTCCCTTCTAATTTCCTTATCGACTTAAACTCAATATATATCCCCCCCCCGTGTAGTGTTCTCTCTGACGTGTGTGCGTCAAACAAGTCTTTTGGTATTCAACCTCTCTTATTCATTTACGTAGTTTCCTCTCCCAAACGAGAGAGCAGACGGACAAAAAAAAAGAGAAAGAAGAACGATCGCGGTGAGATTCATCGGCACGTAAACAAATAGGCCAAAAAGGAAAAAAAATTGGTCAAAGCGAAAGGTGGACGAAGAGTGCGTGAAGTTTGATCGTTTGGGTAAACAAAGAATTGCGGTTTGGTCAATAGCACCAAAAAACGACGCAGAGAGAGGAAAACACCTTCGTTGGTAATCACTTAGTCTCATTATTATTATTATTACCGTTTTCTGTGTGCTCTCTGAAGCTGCGGTCAGCTTCTCCGAAACGCTAAAAAGCTTTTCTGTGTACTTGCTCGAGGCCGCTTCCATTTCTGAATACCACACACATCAGAAAAGCTTTATTTATTACTATTGCTATTATTATTGTTATTGTTATTTTAATTCGATCTTCCTGCTTTTCCATTCGTCTCCCCCTGGTGCAGCTGGTGACCTTCTGCTTTCTACCTTGCAGTATTGTCGTAGAGCAAGGAAGAAGAGACAAGAGGCGGAGCATCCGTTGCTGCTCGCTCTCTGCTGTTTTGCACAGGTACAGCAAACAGACAAAAGAAGAACAACATCAACAAAAAGCAGGCGCTTGATCTCTGAACCGCCACAATTTGAGACGGGAGAGAAACGCACGTGCGGGTTTTTCTTTCTTTTTTGCCCCCTTGAAGTACGTTCATAAATTGTGGCCTAGGTGCGCCATCATCAGTTGTACGTCTCCGTGAAGAACAGAGTGGCTGAACATTAGGCACGTTGTTTAATCTGTGAGGAGCCTATCGATCGCGAAGCTCTTAAGCCTCGCAGGCCTCTTTTCTTTCGCTTGCGGTGGTTTCTCTACTTTTGTTTTATTTGTTTTTACCTTTCTTCACTCCGTAGGACTGAAGTACTGAAGAGAAGAGGCGCTTTTTGTTTTATTTCTGCTTCTTTCGGTAATATATTTAACCCCTTTCTAAGCAACGGCTGCAGAAGTGTTATTATTATTATTATTTTCTGAACTCTCTCTTGCCTGTGTGTTATTCTTGCTTGTTTGTTTGGGGCGTTGATAGTGGCGGCATATTAACGTCGTTGTGGACCTTCTTAACTCTTTTTTATTGTTATTGTCGTGTTCTTTCACGTGAAGCGGTTTCACTTAAGATTGCATTTTGCTGTGGTGGCGAGTAGCGACGGGTGTATCTGTTGGGATTTATCGCAAAGGCGGCTCCGCTTGAAGTGAATTTTTTTCCCTTGTGCTTTACTTCCGCTTATACATAGTTCTGTTTTATTGTTGAAGTGTTTGTGGCTGCGTCAGCCCACGCAAGACTGTGTTCGTATAAAAAGAAAAGAAGAACCAGCTGCTTTCGGTGGAGAGAGAAAAACTTCTTTCTCGTTCGTGGAAGAAAGCACGCACACACACACACACAACAATACACATTAGCGGGCACATGGAGTGTGCTGCTGCCCCACAGCAACACCAGCAGTCGTCGCCGCTGGTGCCGCCAGCGGAGCCATCCACTGGAAGTGGCGAGCCCCACCATCACTACGTGAACCCACTCGTGTCCAACTTTCCTGCGGTTGTGGGGCCGAAGCTGCCGTGCAAGTACCGCGTCCGCCGCGCCATCGGTCGTGGGGCCTTCTCCACTGTTTGGCTTTTAATCAACAACGAAACCGGCGAGACGGTGGTGGGTAAGCTGTCCGACACGACGCACGCCTCCAGCGCGAACCGGGCCTTTGCGTGGGCGGAGGTGGAGAACATGCGCTGTTGCCACCACCCCAACATCATCACCCTCATCGAGACCTACGAGGCGAACCAAATCGAGCTCTACATTCTCGAGTACGCGAACGCGGGTGACCTGCAGACGCAAGTGGACACGCGTGCCCAGCCGCCGGCGAACACGAACAATGGTGCGCCGATCCCCTACCGCGAGGAGGAGGTGCTTGTCATCTTTGCGCAGCTGTGCCTCGCCATTCGCTACCTGCACGACCGCCGCATCATGCACCGCGATCTTAAAACCCCCAATGTGCTGCTGACGCGCAGAGGGCTTATCAAGCTGGGCGACTTCGGCTTCTCGCGGCAGTACCAGGAGAGTGTGTCGGGCGAGGTGGGCAACACGTTTTGCGGCACACCCTACTACCTCGCCCCGGAGTTGTGGCAGCGGCAGTCGTACAGCTACAAGGCGGACATCTGGTCTTTGGGGGTCATCATCTACGAACTGCTAGCGCTGCGAAAGCCGTTTCAGGCGACGAATCTGTCCGAGTTGATGGAAATGGTGACACGGCAAAGTAGCTTCGAGCCGCTGCCGGCCGATCGCTACTCCTGCGAGCTGATTCAATTAGTCAACCAAATGCTGAGCGTGGACCCCAACAAGCGCCCATCGGTGTGCGAGATCTTGGCCTCTCCGCTCTTTCAGCAGAAGGCGTTGCCCATCTTAAAGATCAATATTCGCCGTATTAAGAACCTAGAGGACGCCGTGCAAAGTCAGTTGGTGAAGGATGTGGATGCGGTACTACGCGACACACAGAACGATGCGTCTGAGCCGAACAGCGGATAAAAAAAAAGAGAAAAATGGAAGAAGGAAATGAATCCGAAATCGTAGTTAGATGTGCGTGCTGAAGGAGTTCTTGATTATCTCTTTCTTCCGGTGCGAAGGCACGAGCAACCTGACAAACGATTAAAGTCAAGAGAAAACTGTGCTTTTTATTTTCAAGAAGAAAAAGAAACGATCGATCGTGAGAGTGCTGTGTGTTACTTTGAAGCCGGAGAGGCATTTTTGTTTTACTTTGCTTCACATACACACACACACACACACACGAACGTATATCTATATATTAATACAAAGTCTTCTAGTTTTGTTTTGTATTCACATAAGTATATAGATATATATATATATATTGACTTGCAGCTTAACATTCGTTGGACTTCTTCTCTCAATTCGTTAGTTTTTTTTTGTGGGTGACAAACCGCACATTTTTTCTTGGAGGTAAGTGAATTCGAAGGAGATATCCTGTTGTTTCTCCTAAGAAGGCATCCACGAAAAGTATCTTTTTTTTTCAAATCACTTTTTCCTCACTTTAAGTTTTATTCTTAAGGCCGCCTTTTTTTTTAGGACTCCGTGTGTAAAGTGTAGGTGCAGGAATATCCACCATCTGTTTCTTTCCTCGAATTGTGACGATTGGCTTTCGCCTCCATGCCTTTTGACCTTCCTTCTTCTCTGCTTTGTGTTTTAACTCACGTGAGAATGGTGGCGTGGGTGCATTTGAGCAAGATCCTTCGGGAGCTTCTTGCTTATTGTTGTTGTTCTTGTAAACAGCGTGGAGTCACCTGAGTGACTGAAGTGTCGCTCTTTTGTTATTATTGGCCGTCATCCAAAATAAAAACGGCAGTAGTTCAACTCATCTGTTGCTCCACTGCAACTCGGAGAGGGTAAAAGAGAAGAAACGGGGAGAGCTGCGAAGCGGACGAATCGGAAGTCCCCGAGCAGAGAATTTATGGCCTTCTTTTGAAGAAGCGTATTTTATGGTGACTCAGAATACGGTTACTCTGCTATCAGTTACAACGAACACAGTCGAAAACACGCACATGTAACACGCGCGTTTTCTTCTTTGCTTTTCTCCCGTTCTGTTTTTTGGTTTCACCGTAAGTCCATGCAAAACAACTTTTATCTTGTTGTCCGCACGCAGCAACCCCAAAAGAAACGAACGGGTTGAAAGCAGTTTAGAATGAGCGAGTGCTCAACAACAAAAAAAGAGTAGAAATCGATTTCCGAAATGCTGTGAGTCATTCGTGACGTTTCAACTTCCGCTTCCATTGCAACCGTGCGCCGCGCCGCGTAAGTTGACCTCTTTCTTGTTTCGCTCCTCTGCGGCTTCCCCCCTCCCTTGACGTCTATTGACAGAACGTCACCTCTTTTTGCCGACTCCTTGTTCTCCTCGTTTTTCTCGATGTCTATCGTTGTTCTTTTTCTTTCGTTTTCTTCCCTTCCAATGTAAGCTATCTTCATATGTGGAGTGCTGGCTTCGGCACGTGCTCCTTCATCTTTTTTTCCCTCCCCTCTCTTTTATTTGCAATATATTTTCCTGAGGCGGATCGTAGCGGAACAGTGCAGTTGTTTTACTACGGCATGCGAGGGGGACAACAAGGTGATGTGGACTATCTCAGGGAGGAAAAGCTGCAGTTTCGGTTCATACATTCCTGCCTTTTAGTGTTCTGTTGTTGCTGCTGCTCGACGCACCAACGAGGCAAAATACACTCTTACGGTGTCGTGCTCTGCGAAATTTGTGCTGGTTTCTACTGCGTTTGTTGCGTTGGTGGTACCGCTCTCCATTCGTATTAGGCCTTGGCAGCGGTTTTTTTTTTGTTTGGTTCTCTTCTGCTCGGATGGGATGGCAGATTCATGGTTTAGGTCGTTCAAATATATATATATATATATATTTACTTCTTTTGCTGTTAGTGTTTTTGTTTGCCGTTGGCTTTTTCTTCTTCTTCTTAAGTCTTCTTTTTTGTTTCGCTTTTCTGTGGTCCTAGCGAACGCAAACAAAAAACAACCAAAAATCGGAGCGTGTGTAGCGTGCACCACGTCAGCACGCAGAACCGCGAAACACGAATGCTGTCGTGGGTTGGATGAGATTGTTTTGTTTTTTTTTCCTACTTTCGCATTAGTGAGGTATCGAGATCACTTTTTTTCAGATCATCTTGGACAGCTTATGCTTTCACTAATCATCCCATGTCAGGGATGACAATTATCTACTTTTCACCATCAGCAAGGTCAGCAAACAAGGAAGCAAAAAAAAAAAATGAATCCTCTTTCACGGGATACAGTGAATTAACGCGGCGGCTCCGAAGAGGCAGAGAGAGAGAGACCCACGGAAAACGGAAAATTATTATTATGATGATTATTATTTCATCCTACCGCTATGCGTGGCTGTCTTCCTCGCTGTACCACACTATGAGGAGCTTGCGAGAACAAACTCGTTCTCTTGGCTGCGCCTTTTCCTTTACTGGTGAACACGTTCTCCCACTGACGTGTATTTCGAGCACCGAATCTACTCTTTAAAAAAATAGCAATCACACGCCTCTGACTCTTTCTTCTTTTTCCTTCTCTTGCATCCGCAAATCATGACAGCAGCAACAACAACAGAAAGGGGAAAACACCCTTTCACCGTGCCACTACATTGGACAAAATAATAACTCTAAAAGAGCATTTTCTTGTTGCTTTTAATAAAGCCGGGTTTTCTGTTGATGCTGCTATCGTGGGCCACCCCTCGACCACGACTGTCTTTTCTCTCAGTTTCATCTTTTTTTTTTCTCTTTTTTAAATTGAGGGAATGACCACGGAGTCCTCTTCTGTCTTCGTCACCGTGCGGGTGCGTCCCTTCTTGGCGTGGGAGGACACTGCCTGCTGCACCGCCACCGTGCAGGACAGCGCAACGATTTCCGTCCTCGATGTACCAGCGCTGATCCCTGGCTCCGCGGCAGCTGGGCCGGCCGGCGGCGGTGGGCACACCAATTCTGTGGTAGGGGGTGACGCCAACAGCGGTGGTCCTTCCTCCTCTTCTTGCTTCTCAGGCGGTGGCGGCGGTAATACAGGGCGAAGCGTAGCCTTCTCCACTCCGTCTGCGCTCGACACGCTGCGGCATTCCTTCTCCTTCGACAAAATATTCTGGAGTGTCGCTCCAACGGTGTTGCCATTTCCACCGCTGTCGGTGCTAGAGGCGCTACACGGTAGCGACGCGGACGGCGCGACACACAGGATTTCTGTACCAGGTCTCGTGCGGCCCACCTCAGCTCAAATCGCTCTTCTCACGCAACACAGCACCATCACCAAATATCTGCCTTGTTTCGCCGCTCCACCGGTTTACGATGACCAGCAGCGAGTCTACGACTTTATTGGACCCCGCATGCACGACGCTGTAATGTCGGGCTTCAACGCGTGCCTGTTCGCCTACGGCCAAACCGGCAGCGGAAAAAGCTATAGCATGATTGGCCCCACCGAGGCCCTCTCTGCGGCGGTCGCGAACGCCAAGGGTGCTGCGTTGAGCACACGCGGCGGCAGCACGCCTAGCACATCTGCGACGACGTCGACGACGATAGCGAGCGCAGAGCGGGGTATCATGCCGCGCCTCTTCACCGATTTGTTTCAACGCATGCGTGAGGAGCGCGAAAAGGACGCGAGCGTCACCTTCACGGTCGAGGCAAGCTTCCTCGAAATCTACTGTGAAAAGGTGCGCGATTTGCTCGCAATTGCGGCGTTGTCCGCGTCGAGCAGCGCGAGCTCCTTCAAAGCCTCGGCGAGCGCCGGCGGGTCGCTGCGCATCCGCCAGCACCCCTCACAGGGTCCCTACGTGGAAGGGCTCACCCATGTAAAGGTGCGAGATGAGGAGAGCGTGCTCAGGCACCTCCTGAACGGTCTGCGCGACCGCGCGACGGCTGGCACGAACATGAACGAGCACAGCAGTCGCAGCCACGCCATCTTGCAGTTGCAGGTGACAAAGGTGCTTGCCGACACCGACGAGAACACTGGCACCGTCGTCACCCGCACGCGCATCTCAAAGGCGACGATGGTCGATCTGGCCGGCAGCGAGCGGGTGTCACAGTCGGGCGTGTCGGGGGACCGCTTCGAGGAGGCAAAGAACATCAACTTGTCTCTTTCAACGTTGGGCCGGGTGATTCAGCAGCTCTCGGAGAAGCAGTCCGGCAAGCACGTCATTCCCGCCTACCGTGACAGCGTGCTGACGTGGCTGCTCTCCGACAGCCTGGGCGGCAACAGCAAGACGATCATGCTCGCCACGGTGGCCCCGAGCGCGTACTGCTACCAGCAGACGCTGAACACGCTTCGCTTTGCCGGCGTGGCCAAGAAGGTCATCAACGTCGCATCGGTGAATGAAGACCGTCACTTCCAGCAGCTCATCGCAGAGCTTCGCCAGCAGATCGTACGGCTCACGTTGCAGCTAGAGAGCGGAAAAGCAGCAGAGGTGCACCTCGAGAAGATCGAAGCCCTCAAACACGAAAAGGAAGAGCTACTGCGTGTGAATGACGCCCTCAGCGCGAAGGTGGTCGCGGCGGCGGACACAACGGTGCTGCAGGCGCTGCGGAAGCGTGTCAAGGAGCTGGAGAGCGAGAACGCGCAGCTGCGCGAGGAGGGGCAGTCCCTGCAGGAGCGCCTGCTCTCGAGCACCTCGACGTTGCGCGACGAGCTTGCCCAGCAGCGCACCGAGCTCATTCGCGTCCGGGAGACGCTGTCGAAGAAGGAGGCCGAGCTGACGGAGTGGAGAAACCGCTATCGCGCGCTTGTGCTGTCGACAACGTCGCCGATGATGATCACAACGACTACTCCGACGCCCGGCGGATATGCTGTGAAGCGAGCAGCACCGACGGCGGTAGGCGCACACGCAGGCGGCGGCAGCGGCGTTTCAGCAAGTGAGGCAGCTGCAGCTGCTGCCTCTGCTACTACAGCACCCACCGAGAGCACCGAGGAGATGGTCAGCGCGAAGGAAGCTCAACGCGCCCAGCAAAAGTTGCAGGAGGAAGTGAGGCAACTCAAGGCAAAACTGCTGAAAGGTACTCAGGCGAGCGCGGCGGCTCAGCGGGCCCAGCAGGAGATTGCCGACACACACAAAGAAACCTCCACCGCGCTGGACGAGTACAAGGTACGCTATGAGGAGAGCACGCGACAGCTCGACCTGCTCCACGAGCGTATGCAGAGCACCATGAGCCTTCTGGAAACGACGCAATGCGAACTGGCCGCCATTAAGATGGGCAGTGCGAAGGAGTCTGCCCAATCACGCGCCGTGGAGGATGCGCTGGAGGCGACGAACGCCGCGAACACCACCGCCACCGCGCAGCTGCACCAAGCCCGCACGGACTACCTCGGCGAGAAGCAGCGCAACGTCGAGCTGCTATTGCGTGTGGCGCAGGTCGAGCAGGAGCGGTCGGCGCTGAAGCGCACCGTGGCGGAGCGGGCGGCGGACACCTGCGAGCTAGAGCAGCTACTTCTTGAAGAAACAGAGAATGCGGAGCGCTACTACGTGCGCATGCGTTATCACCGCTATCGGAATGAGTTGATGCAGCGCTTCATCGCACAGCTGCAACACCTGCAGCGCTTCACCGGCCAGCGTGCGCAGCGCGCTCCGGCGGCCGGCACGGAGTCGTCCGCGGTGCTATCTGGGCAGCTCAGCAGCGATGCTGCGAGGTTGCCCCACGCAGACGGCGGTGATGGGTTAGAGGGTGGGGTCTCTTCACAGGATGCGGGTAGAGTGCCGTCTCAGCACGGCGCTACCACCGCGCGCGCGCGAGCAACGGTTTCCGAGAAGCACGCTGCTGAGGCGGAAGCGGAGACGGCGAGAGTGTTGTCTGTCCAGCTGCTGTATGCATGTCAGAGCGAAGAAGCACAGGATCGGGCGGCGGTGGAGCTGGAGTGCATGCACGGCGTTCTCCGCTTCTTCTCTCAACGCGGTCGCCTACGACAGCTAGCCGCTAGTGCTCTGGCGGAAAAACTGGGAGAGGCAGAGGAGTCGCAGAGAACGTTGCGGGAAGAGTTGGTCTTCTACAAGCAGAAGGTGGAGGCTGCAGAGACGGAGTACGAGGAGGAGGTGTCACGGCATCAGACGGACACCGCGGCGCTGCAGGTGGCAGTGATGGATCGACTGCGTCTCGATCGAAAGGTCGCTGCGTTGGAGGAGGTGAATTCGGAGTTGGAAGGCGTTCGTGATTCGCTCATTTCGAAGGTGGCCAGCTTACAGGAACAGCTACGCTCTTGGCAAGGTCGCTGCGCGGAGGCGGAGCGAGTTGCCGCGGAGGTGCAGGATCTGTTCTTACCGGGCTCTTCGTCGACGGTGCTGAGCAGTCCGCTGGACGGAGGGGCCGCCGGAGCGAAGGAAGGTGACGATGCACAGCAACAACAACTACCCCTGCAGAGTGCCTCTGCCGCTGTTCAACTCGACAAGGCTGCACTGACGAACAAGGCTCGTGCGGCGCAGACCGCCCTCGAGGCGAAGGCCGCCCTTGAGCAACAATGCGAAGACTACCGCGTAGAACTCGGCGCCCTTCGCGCGCAGCTGGAGCAGATCAAATCCGAAAGGCAAGACGCCGCTGCTCAGCTTGCCCGTTATGAACAGACTCTACAGCAATCGGAGTCGCGCCACAGCGAGTCGAGTGTGCAGCTGCTGCACGAGATCAGCACCATCACCCGCGACTATGAATCTCGCATCAAACAGCAGCAGACGATGATGCACACGCTGCGGCACGCGTTAGAGGAGGAGACGGCGATGGCGGACCTGTGCCGGCAATCCGCGCAGCGTGCCGAAGCGGCGCGACACACGCAGGAGGAGGAGCTTATCACTGCGCGTGAGTCGTGCGAGGAGCTTCGCCGGCAGGAGGAACTGGTGTCGCACCGCTACCTCACACTACAGTCGGAGCTGGACCAGCTGCGTCTTCGCTACAATGCACTGGAGCGTCGGCTGATGGAGTGGCAGGAGAAGGAGCCGGAGTTGTACTTGTTGCTGGAGAAAGGCCTCGAGGATGATTCGACCACCTGGCTCGGCAAGGTGCGCAGCGAGAAACTGCGCTTGCAAAAGCAGCGAAGTGAGGCAAGGCGGCTAAACTCGGAGTTGCTGGAGCACGTGCGGGATGGCAACACGCGTCTGCGCGACGTGCGGAGGCAGCTCACAGACGTGTCATTAGGTGAGGAGAGTCATCAGGATCCCACTGTCGTTGTGAAGACGCCCTTGAGCGAGGACGACGAAGACGAGGAGGAGTTGGACAGAAGGGAGCGGAAACGCAGCGATCGTCGTTTCTCGCAACTTAGGTGACACTGTATTATTACTATTGTTGTTGAACCAAATTGCTATCCTTTCTTTTCTTTTTTCACCGTTAATGCATATGTCCGGTTCAGATGTTAACGAACACATTTTTTTTTCCGGAGCTCTCTCTTTCTCTCTTTTTTTTTTTGAGTTTTGCAACTTTGCAACCGATGCACTTAGTAGTTCGCTGGCGCATTTACGGTGGTAGCATACACGGTCACCATTTTTATGTCTCTCTTCTCTCTCCCCGCGAGGAATTTCCAATAACACCTTTGCTTTTCTTTTTTTTTCTCCTTTAATCCATCTTTCCCCACGATGGTCTTATGACGTTGCGTTCGTTTTTTTTGCTTCCAGTTGTTAAGTAACCGAACCTGTAAAATTATTATTTCGTGTTGGAGGCGGACCTTTTTTTCTTGAAATAAAACGCAACATTACTTCCTCCAATATTCTCCCGCCTCTTTCCTTTTTTCATTGTACCTTGTACTGTCGTTTCCGCTCTTTTTTTTTGCATTTTCCAACACAGTATGCCTTTGTTCTTTCTTTGTACTGTAGGCGCGCTTTCCGTCTCCTCTGACTGTATTTACTGCGAGAGTCGGCCCAAACACGCTGACGACAGTACCGGGCAGCATTCAGCGATTATTCGAAACACCGCCCACAGCCCACCCCGTGCTACGAAACACGTTTGTTTGTGTACTTGGCTTTGTTGGGTTTGCAGTGCTAGAGACTCTTATGCTCACATCATCGAAAAGAAAGAAAAATTCGCAGCTTCTTTATTCGATGCTGGGCTGAAATGATAGACAAGAGCAAAAAGCGGTTCCGCTGCGTTGACGCTTTCGATCAAAGGTTTGGAGGAAAAACAACAACAACAACATCAAAGCATTGCCTACTTTCTTTTCATCGTCATGCGTGCTGGACACCTTGCTCTCCTTCCAAGCTTTTCTCCCTGCTTCTACCATTTCTCTTTTTATTTTTTTTTACCTCGTTGCATGTTCTCCATTCACATCAACAAATGCGATGCTTTTCTCTCTTACACACCTGCGTTGCCGCGCACCGGGAGGTAAAAGGAAGAAAAAGAAGCGGAAACAACCAGCTCACCTGCATTTTTATTGTCTCCTTCCGTTATCGCAAGAGCCAGATAGAGATAGAGAGAGGAAGAGGAAGAGGAAGAGTAAAAGGATAACATATTTGAGCCCGAATTTGCTGCACAAGGCTGAGTCGAATCAGTCAAGAGCAAGCAAGCCTCTTAATTTTTTTTTTTCCCTTTCTTTGTTTCCTCTTTTCAAGGCTGGTGGCAGTTCTACTTTTGTGCTTACGCCTCCTCTGTCTCACTACCGCGCTCATACTTTCTTTCGTCTATTTTCGCCTTTCTCGCTGGAGGTGGTCGCCACGCAATGTCCAGTTCCAATGACCCGCTTTTTCGACTAGAATGCGTGCTGCTCTTTGCCCTGGATGTTGTGAAAGGGCCGTACATCCACAGCTGTGCTCCGGCTAACCCGCCAGAGGTGATTCGGTCGTTCCTCCAACCGCCAGCCGGAGCATCCACAACCGGAGTGGCGGCCTCCACTACGAGCGCAAGTCACGGCATCGCACCCCACACCACGGCCTCGTTGCAGCGAAGGCCGGATGCTTATGCGCGGGATGGCTGCTGTGGCACCTCCCCAAGCACTACCTATCGCCAAGCAAACGCCAGTGCTACAGCTACTAACACTGTCGATGGGTTTGCACCGTCCTCGCTCCCACACGGCGGCTCCCTGTGCGGCGGGCTGCGACCTTTTTTGAGCACCTCACCGTTGCTTGGGGCGCGTGGCGCAGCAGCTTACGCCCCACAGTGCGGCACAATGACCCCTCCTCTTGCGATGGCGACAAATGCAACATCCGCTGGCCCCTCATCCCCGACGAACTCCGTCACACGTGTGGGCGGCAGCATCATCTCCACTGCCGCTGCCGCGACGGGTGCACCCACCACCGTACGCATGATTTCCTCCTCCTTACTCGCCCAGCGGCATCTACTCGGGTTGGCCGATGCCTCCACCACCGCCACCCCACTGGACGACGCCCGCAGCTTCGCGATGGGGACCAGTGCGCCAACAAACAACGCGAGTGTCTCGGAGGACAGCAACACGATCTTTGCCATTTCACCGCAAACGAACCTAAGTGAGTCGCAGCAGACCCTCCCTAGTGTGATGCCGATGGTTGGCTCGTTTACGGGGGTAACCAACGTCAGTATGTCGAGCAATACTGCTGCTGCTGGTGGTGCGTCTGCGTCTGCCGCTGCGGTTGCGGCTGCAGTTGCGTCGCTGCGGTCGAACACTGGCACCACACCGGGCGCGCACGATGGAGGCTCTCGTGTTGCGTGGATGGCCGACGGTGCTGGCGCCGTTGACGACGAAAACAACGTCGACGGCATCAGCAACAGCAACGCGCCACCTCAACCACTTCCGCGAGCTTCCACACTTTCTGCTCCCCGAGGCGGTGCAGCAGGTATAAACGGTAGCGGCAGCAGACAGGCCACGACGACAACGAGTGCCTTTCTTTCCAGTTCGTCCCTGTCGTCGCTGACGACCCCCCTTCACACGCCGCCCATTACGGCTTCCTTTGCCGATCCGGGAGTAGTCGTGGAGCCCTTCGCTGCCGCGTCACGCCACGCGTCGGAAGGCGCAAATGCTGAGCCGCTGCCGCCGCCGCCGCATCACCGCCATCCCCCGTACGGTATTGCAGGAGGTACTGGCAGTGGTGGCGGTAGTAGTCGTGGTGTCTATGCCGCACCAGCCGCTATGAGTGTGTCACCGGCTGGAGTGGCGGCGGAGAATGGCAGGATCAACAGCTACAGCGACGTCTTCGTCCCCCGATCGGAGTTTTGTCGACGCGTGCTGTGGCTCTACCCCGCCGAATCGGGCCTGCTCTTTCTCTACTACGCTGAGGACATTCCTGGCGAGCACTATCAGCGCAAGACCCTTCGCTACTCCCTCTGTTTGGTCTTCTGCGTCGATAAGAAACGCATGACAATTGGTGCTGGTCTGCTGCATCAACTTGTCCGCCCTTACAGCGTCGTCCTGACCAACATCGCCGAGGAGCTGCGCGAGGCGGAGGTGAAGTACGCGTACATGAGCCGTGGGCTGCTGCTGCTGCAGGCTGCTCCGTCACCGCGACGGCCGCCGGCGCCGCGGCAGCCCGAGTCGTCTCTTTTCTCTCCAGCATTAGCCGCGACCGCGCCAGCGGTGATGACAAGCGCCGCTGCTGTTGCTGCTGCGGTGGGTTCGCCGCGTGGTGCATTGAACAGGGCAATGGGAGCTGAGGAGGCGGAAGATGAGGAGGACGAGGGGGAGACCGTTGGAGGAACTCTTACAAAAGAAACAGGTACCGCAACAACAGGGATGACAACGACAGTGGCCGTCAGCGGCGGAGCACAAAAAAACTTTCGCTTTGGCCGACGGCGTCTGGTGAATGAGTCGACGGCGCGACCGGACATCTATCACTTGGCCTTGGTGGAGCGCGGCGTCTCCGCCACGTCCGTCGTGTCCGTGGCCAGATACTGCACAAATACGAACCAGAATGAAGCCTCCGTGGCAGAATCGGCAGAGCGCGACACGCCCATATCTTTGATGTCTCCGCAGCCGCCGACTACATCCGGCACCGAGGCGGACCCCGCGGATGCAACGGCCAACGACAAATCACGTGCGTACCGCTTTGACAGCGCGCGAAAAACCGATACTGATGTTCCAAGTGCCGACGCGATCCCTGCACATGCAAAAATAGTGGCGAATACCCACGCCACAGAAACAGCGCCTATCACGGCGAGCAGCATCGGCACTTCAGGATCGCCTTCGTACATTGCGACAAGCAGAACCACTGCCGGCACCACGCCATCGTCGCGCTTCGGCACAGCTTTCTCGCCACCCCCGCACGAGGCTGGCCACGCGGCGAGCCCCGCCACCGCAGCAACGACAGCGGCAGCAGCCAATGCGGCACACAGCAGCAGTGGTGGGAGCGGCGACAACGCAGAGACGTCATCGGCCAGCGCCGTCTCCCCTGCCTGCACGAACGTCGACACGCTGACGGCCACCCCGCCCTCGTCGCTGCCTCTTCGCAGTCGAGCAGCGAGCCAAGGCGGCGGTGGTGCCTTCCCTATCGCCACCTCCTCGTCCCCGTCAGCCGCCTTCGGCGACTCGACCAGCACCGCGACCACGGCGCTGTCACCCATGACTTCCGTAATGGCGTTGAGTGGCGCAGGCGGGGTGTCCGGCCCTTTTCCGTCTGCCGCCGGCTTTCCCTTTTCAAAGCACCGTGTGCACACTTCGCCCTCCGCGGCGGGCGGGGTCGCGTCGACGCTGAATGGCAGCTTCAACTCGCAGTACCGCTCCAACGATGGCAGCGGTGGTGGTCGTGGCGTGCACAACGCGAACCCACTGAATGCGTTTATCACGCCCACCACCGCGCCGCAGTGGACGCCCCTCTCGGAACTGGTGGAGGAGCTCTACCGCTGCCTGCGTTGCAGCAGCGAGGGCGACGGCGAGGACGACGCAGACGGCTCGGTCCACACCGGCTCTGCCACCACAGCAACGCCAGGGAGGGGATTGTGTGGATCGCGGAGTGTGTCACCCGCCTCGAGACCTGCGTATGGTGCGGGAGGGGGAAGGGGAGGCAATGCACTGATGGGCCGCCAGGGCGTCGCGACCAGACCCACCTTCTCTTCTCCGCCAAGGAGGGTGCGTCATGCCGGTACCCGACAGCCGTACTCTCCTCTCACTGCGATGCTCCCCGGTAGCGGCCGCGGTGGATCCTGGGAGGGGGTTCGCGGGGGCGGAGGCGGCCCCCTCGCAAAGGCAACCCCGTCGTCTGCTTTCTTATTTACCACGGGCGTGACCTCACCAGCTTCCTTCTCGTCTCCGGCATCGCAACCGCTGCCGCCGCAACAGCAGCAACGCGGCGATGTCAGCGTCGTACACCTCTCCGACCGTCTCAGCTTCCACGTACGTCGCATGGCCCCGCTGCAGGCGGCGCGTCTGCTGCACTTTGACCACGTCCCCGTCCCGATTGTCCCCTATGACCCGACAATGATGGAGTGGATGGACATGGCGGTGCATCACGTGTTCCGCCTGGTGGACGGCGTGCGCACCGTCGCTGATCTAGTGTTTGATGTCGCGATGGGCACGACGACCTCGCTGGCCGAGGTGTACGCAGAGGCGCTGCGGCGGAGTAGCGCTATCGCTGCGGCGGAGGCGGCCAACGGAAAGGGCAGCGAGGTAGCTGGAGAGCGCACGGCGTCAGGCCCGGCAGCACGCAACGCGGCGCACAGCAAGTCCGACGGCATCTCTGACAGGGTGAGTAGTAATAGGGGCGGTAGCAACACGGGTAACGGATCTGTCACGATGAAGCTCACGGGTGCACCGCAAGGTAACCGCGCAGCTGGTACCAGTCCCGGAGATGGGCAAAATGCCGCGAAGAGAGCAAACAACCCCAACAACACAAAAGCACCATTAAAAGACTCCCTTCCGCCACGGGGCACGTCGGTGGCCTCTCCTGCTCGTGCGCGTGTGGTAGCGGTCCCTATCGATGCTCGACCATCGCTTACTCTACTGCCTGGTGTCCGCTACTCTGTTCCCACCTCTGCTGCCGCGGCGGCCGCAGCAGCTGCGATCAGCGATGGGCAAGCCTCACCGCCGAGCTACGTCAATGTGCGAGTTGCGCTGTCGACGCCTGAGCCTGCAGACGCGTCTGCCACGGTATCAGCTGGTGCCGGTGGAGCTTCTTCCAAGAACAGTCCTTCGTCGGCCGCCTTTGCCGCGGCCAACAACACCACAGCAGCAGCAACGACTCCGCCGCCGCCGCTCATTTCAGTAGAGCTCCCCGTGACGTGGGTGGCCACGACGGGTATCGTGGTCGAGGCGCTGCTGCACCTGGAGCTGTGTCATCTCATCAAGATCTACCGACCCTGGGCAGCGTCCACCCTTTACAGTGCCACGCAAACACTGCAACGCGTTCTGCGCAACGTGCACCACCCGGCGCGGCAGATATTGGCGCATCGCCTCCTCCACGTGGCGTGGATCGAGCGGCAGCAGCGGCGGTTGAAACGGCAGGCGTGCCATCGCAGAGCAGCGGTGCAGTACAGGGCTCACTGCGAGCAATCAGAACAACAGCAACTATCCAAGGAAACTGGAGGTGCGGCGCCACGCTCACTACAACGCGCTTCGCAACCGCTGACGGTGGAGAACACAACCGGTGAGAAGGCGGCGACTACGGTGTCGCTCAACAACCCATCCAGTACCCAAGAACTCAAGTCTGCGCACTCCCCTGCAAAGACGCCACTTCCTTCACCTTACCTCCCCGTCTCGACCGGGGACAGCGCACGAGCCTCACCAGGTGCCATCGCAAAGAGCGACGGTGGGAGAGAAGGAGGAGGAGCTACACATCAGTCTCCGCCAGACCACCCGACCTGGTTGCTGGCGGCTGTGGCCGTTTCTCAGTCGTCTTCGGCTGCACCCAGGTCAGGCTTCCACAACGACCCACACGCCCCTTTGGCGCAGCCGCAGCAACCCGCCGAGCCCTATCACGCAACTCCCTGTGTGCTCTCCGGCGCGTCCTCCGTGCCGCGGCCGCCGCCGCCGTCCGGCTCGACTGCGTGTGGGTCAGGGAGTGGTGTTGGATTTGGCGTGGGCAGCAGCCCTGGCACCCACGCCTCCTCCGTGTCCACCAGCTACGTCCTGTCCTGCTCGCTGAAGCACACCGTCTGCGTCGGGGCGGCCGGGAGGCTGCAGATGAACCTAACCAGCTCTCTCCCCACGTCCCCCGTCCTTCACCCAGCCGTCCGGAGCGCGGACCGAGGTGGTGAACCGGTGCCGCGCCGAATGGGCAGCCACCATACCCAGCCCACTCCCGTAGATGGTTTACCACCACCGGCGGATTCGTCGTACCTGCAACATGCCCATTCTCAACCCCTTCACCACCAACGAGACTACGTCGGTCTCCTCTCGGAGCACAACAGTGTTGAGGATGATGAGTCGAACGCGTCGTTCGCGTCGAGCAGCACTGACAGCAGTAGCAGCAGCAGCCGTACTTCCAGTAGCAGCTACGATGCTCGTCTAGCACGCGCCAGCGTCACAGGTAAAACTGGTCGACATACCGCCGCCGCCAGCCTGTCGTCGTCGTCGTCGTCCACCAGCACAACCAGCAATCGAACGGCGTCTCAGCACGCCTCATCGCCCGTCTCCTTCCAGAAGAAGTCCCTGATGCTGCGTGGTCAACACCACCGCGACGACCGTCCCGGCAGTCCGTCCGCCTCTCGTACCTCCTCCGCCACCTCCGTCACGTCGTCGTCGTCTCCTGCTGTCACCACAGATATAGCGCATTCGGATCAGCTCCCCCACAGCCTCCCTACCTTGCTCTCTACCGCCACTCGGACCCCACCATCAAATGCGGTGCACGCGACAGACGCGCTTGTGGATGTGGAGAAGCCGTCAACGTCGTTGTCCCCAAGGCGCCACGCTCTGGCAGGCCATACAGCGTTGGGGAATGTGAGGAACTCGAATGCGGCGCACTCTGGCGTAGCGAACGCGTCGAGGATGGAAGGTGCGCCGCAAGCTGAGGCGATGACGGTGGAGTCTGCCGCGGCCACGGCGTGTCCACCGCACGCAAACGTGGCGAATTTAGAGAACAACTCGTCGGAAGAGAAAAGGGGTTCAAAACCGTTGAAACTGAAATCCGCGCTGCGGGTGTTCATCCCCAGCGAGGCGGAGCTGTCGCAGACGGCTGCGGCGGCGCTGTGTGCCTTAGCGAAGTTCAGCAACACGAGTGTGGAGTCGGTGCAGACGGAGATGCGGCGGATGCCGGTGTGGGCACCCACCTTGAATCACTGGTCGGACCGCTGTGTCCGTGCCATGGTGGAGGTGGCGATGCTGAACAACTGGCTGGAAGACGTGCCACAGTAATCGATGCAACGGCGGTGCCTGTTTGTGCGCGTGCCCGAACAATTTGCTTTAAGTGTTCTTTCTCAATCAGATGAGAGACCAAATTCTACAAAAAAGACAAAACACTTATGATTTACTTCTCCACGAAGAGGACGGTAATTTGTTTTGCTGATCGGCAGAGTAGGTGGCTCTCTTGTTGATTCAATTGATGTTGCTGTTTCACGGCTACGTGAGGTGCCGCAATCGTGCACTTCGGTGTGATGGGGTCGTGTCCAGTTCGGAAATGTATCCCTTTCTCCCCCCAGGCGGACAGACTGACACGCAATTTCCTCGGTGTGACTGTCTTCTAGGTGTTTTTTTTTTTCACGAGCCTTGCACTGCACATGTCGTCCTGACGGTTCTCCTTCTGCTTCTGTTTTACTGTTTTGTCTTCCCCGCCTCCCAAAACACCCACACATAAATGCATGTATATCACACCCAACGAAGACAAGAAAAAACGAGCAATTATCTGACAGTTTCAAACTCTCCCGAAAGAAAAAATGGACGTCTACTACTACATGGTGGCTTTCATGTTTGCCTTCATCAGCGTCGTCCTTTTCCTCCTAACACGAAGTGCCAACCGAATTGCAAAAGAGCGGGCTGCCGAGGCTGCCGCCAGCGGTGACGCCAACGCCGCCGCACCGATGGGCACCACAACCCGCCAGCGCCGCGCACGCCGTGAAGAGTAATACACTGCGCAGCCAGCATTCATCACAGCAGCAACAATGGAAGATCAACTCAAAGCGTTGTCTAGCTACTGGGTTGCAAGTGGTGAGTGAGCAGGTTTTTGTTTTCTGGGAGGGTGTAACACTTGAGTGTGCTTGTGCAAGTGGTTGATCTTATGAATTCACTGTTGTTACTGTTTTGATTCGACACATTTTTGGACGTGTTTCTTCTTCTTTTTTTTTTTCCTTCCGAAACCAGGCACGCAGGTACCAATGAGAGTGTCTTAAGGCTTAATGAATTCCAAAAGCTAATTGAATTTAACGAAGCTGTGTGAGGAATGCGTGAAGAGCAGATGTTCTGTGTTGCGCCCGCATATAGGGTAGACATGTTTTCGTTCTCCCGTTTGTTGTCGAAGCGCTGGTGATGGAATGGGGGAGCATGGCGCTCTGTTTCTGTTTTTGTCGTTTGGCTGTGCGCGGAAGAGGCAGAGGAAAGATGTGCCATGTTTTTCTTCATCTTTGAAGGTACTCTTGATGCTGCGTTCTGCGCGGCTTTGAACGTGTCCGGCGATCTGAAGCACACACACAACAGCTGAACGAAATCTGCGGTGCACTTCGACGATCCCTTCCACTTCCCATTTCCTACCCACTCTCAAGGGCCGTTTTTTTCCCTTTTGCGTGTGTGTTTGTGTGCATCATTTCCAGAGCTGCTTTGTTTTCTTCTGAGCACTGCGTTTCACCGCTTTCGCCTTTCATTTATTATTTGTGTCGTGTACAAGCGACACTTCTCCCTTTGAGTTTCCTCTTCACGTGCGACAAAACGAATATTTGTTCACTTCTTCATCTCACCTTTTTTTTTCTCTGTTTTTTCTTCTCTTTCTCGTCTTTAGTTTCTCTAGTCCGAATGAGCAACCATTACTTTGCCTTCTCAACCGCCCCTGGTGCACACGCGCCAGGTGCGTCGGTGACTGGCATGTTAGGCCACCCAAGCAACCACAGCCATAGCAGTAGCAACAACAATGGCATGGCAGAAGGCATGCTGTCGCAGCATGGCTCGGGCTCACCTGGTAGCATGATCTCCGGTGGCAACGGTGGCGGCATGCTGTCCTACGCTGGTCCTCCATCGCAGTCCCGACAGCAGCAACTGCAGCCGCCGTCGCAGCAGCAACGGCCACCCCAACAACGGCCGTCACAGCAACCATTACGGTTTGTAGCCAATTCGATGCTCAACCCCGGTGCGGTGATGTTTCCGACCAGCTCCTCCCAGCTCTCTGCAAACGGCCCGGGCGTTGTGATGAATGCAAACTGTCCAGCTGGCGTTGGTGGACCGGCGGTGCCGGCCCCGCGATCAGCAGCGACGTTGATCGCAGAGGCGACCGGGGCGCCGCCGCCACCACCGGCTCCTTCGCTTGGTGTGCACGCCAGCAACTCCAATCCACCCCCACCCCCACCACCTCCATCGTCGTCCAACGCTAGCGTTTCCGCTGCTGTGGCACCGGTGGGCGTTATGACGCTGGGTGGCAGCGTTAACCCATCAAGCGTGAGCATGGCAACTCCTCCCGCTCCTCTAGCAGGGATCAATACACCGATGAGCGCAGCCGTCGCCGCTGCTGGCGCAGGGGGGAGTGTTGCGCTGAGCGGAGGTTCGGTTTCGCCGGTTACGGCGGACAACGCGTCTTCTTTCGGCGCTTCCTTGGTGAGTCCATCCTTTAAGGCTTTCACGACGTCTGTTGCAACGATGCTTTCGACGCAAGGGGCTGCTCCTGATGCTGCGGCGCGTGGCAATGACGGTACATCCGCCTCGGCGGCAAATGCCGCAGTGGGGTTGTTGGAGACGGCGCATGACGGGCATGGTGCGCCTCCCGTAACCACGACAGCGGCAGCCGCTGCTGGTGCTTGTGATAGATTGAGCCGCTTCAGCCACGTAGAAGTGGAGCTCACTCTCACGGGGTGCGGGCGGCGCGACACAATCACGAGCGAGGACGGGTCTGTGCAGTGGGATCCGGCGCAGGACGTAGACGATGAACTGGATGAGCTGGGGTACCTTTTAGCCACCATTTGCTGCGACGGTGATGACGACAGCGTTAGCTACACTATGCACAGTCTGCAGGACATGGATTACGGCCGTAGCTACGCTGTAGATGTCTTTACTGGCAGCGATGTAAAAAGTGCTGCGGCGAACATATGCAAGATCATTGATAAGAGGCAGAGTGACACGGCGGATCTGCGCGCTGCGATTCAGGGTTTAACGTTCGCTATTGTATCCCAGGATGAGTTCAGAGTGTTGCTTCATCTCCCACGGCAAGAGGCGCTAACGCTGCGCTACAGCATTTTGAAGTACCTACTAGAGCGTCTGGTGCGGGATCACCGTCGCAGCGCGGATGTGGATACGTTCGGAAAGAAATTCACCTCCATGATGAACCTCGGTCTTGTGCGCAGCATGGAGCTTGCCGCTGTGATAGACACCTTCCTCCAACACGAAACGATGGTCTCGGCGGCGTTGCGCCTGATCGCCTTAGGTCTGAGCAGTGTAAACGCTGACAAGGGTGTGCGGGCAGCGCTAGAGGGCGTACCACGCATCGCGCAGCGACTGCACGAAGTTTACGCGCGCAACCGCAAATACGAGGTGGATGTGGCGCTCATCACGCGGCTCTGGCAACGCAAAGAGCCGGTGCTGTACGGCTGCCTCGAGCTCGAGAGCAACTTTCACCGAGGAAACTGCCCAGTGACGTGTCTGTCGTACTTCGGCGTGCGGGACGAACTGATCTCCGGCCACATGAACGGCTCCGTGGTGCTTTGGGGCGCGCCGCAGATGGTGCGGGAAAAGCCGCACGGCGGTCTCTTTGCCGTCCCTCGCCCCGCCGTTCGCCCACGCGGGGTGGTACCGCTGCCGCTCGACTGCGTGCCCGTGGGCATGGCGGGGCAGAGGATCGATGGGCAGTACCTTGCGATTGCGAGCATGCCCTACAAGTCTCGCAAGCCGTACTTGCCCTACTGCACGGGTGTCGAGGCGAGGGCGGCGACGGGCTCAACGGACTCCGATGCAGCGGAGAACATCAACAAAGCGAGCACTTTTGCGAAGGGCAACACGACGCCGTCGGCGACCCGCCGCGAGGCACCCAACGGGGCCGGCGTGGGGGCCATTATTGTAATCACTTGCAATGCGAACTCTATTCGATGGAATAAGGGCGAGGTGATCATGCGACCTGCCGGCGTGGCGCTCACCGCCATTACAGCCTTCCGCAACTCCATCGTGGCAGTGGGGGAGAGCGCGGTCCTGCGGGCCACGCCTTCTGCGGATGCTGCTGCTGCTGCCATGGCGTCCCCCCATCGTCTTAGTTTTGTGGATGTGGCCTGCGGCACCGTCCTGCGGCAAATCCTCAGTGCACACGACGACTACATCACCGCGCTGAATGTACTGGACGAGGCCAGCTACGTGCTGCTGTCGGGTGGTCGCGATGCGGCCGTTAAGCTGTGGGATCCGCGATCGCGTGAGGACAGCCCTGTAGTGAACACAGCTCTCTGCACTGGGGCACCCACCCACAACAGCACCATCACGGCGATGTGCACGACGGGCTACAACATTGTGTCAACCGCCATGGATGGCTCCATGCTGGTGTGGGACCTTCGCTCGATGGAAGCGCCGCAGGTGCGACATGAACTTGACTACCCCATTGTCGATGTTACCTTAATTACAGGCAAGCGGGCGGTGGCTGCCACCTGGCGCGGCCTCATAACGGTTTCCCTGGACACGCTGGAACCGCTGGATATGCGAGAGTCCGACAGGGGCTACTCACATGTGATGTCGAACAACACCGGCGAGCTAGTGTTTACAGCATCGTGCTGCGGTGTGCTGCACACCGTTGCGGTCCATGAATAAGACCCTCCTTTTTCTTCTGGTGTTGGGTTCTATTCCTTTTTTTTTTGGCTCTTTACTAACGGGTTTTTTCTCTCTGTTTTGAAAGCGATCTGCGCGGACTGACGATGATGGTTGGAGTATTTCGATGCGACTCCTTTTTTTTTGGATATCTCGTCATCGAGCGAAAAGAAAAAATGATTCGTCTCATTTTTGATTTCCTTTTTTTTTCATTAAGATGGCTGTCGTTTGACGGTCAATGCTCCGCCGCTCTATTGCGTTTTCTGTCTTTCTTTGAATCTTTCCGAGTTGTTGTTGTGTCGGGAGTGACGGTAGTGGTAGGTCAAAATAATTCATTTTTCTCTCATGTTAGCGTGCGTACCCCTCTGCAACAGTATATATATTTATTTATTTATTGGTCTCCTTTTGCAGCCGCATGGAACGGCTGATTTAATCTTGTGGAAGTATTTGTAATGATGTGCGGTGCTGCGTTGGTGTTTAGGTTACACAAATGGAAAGAAACAAAAGCAACGCAACCCTCCACACGGATGCTGATCACTTTGGCTGCGAGGTCACCGGCAAGCAGATATTACAAATAGGGCTGAACTTCCCATGTCACGCGTCGGCAGTGTGCACGCACAAGGCTTCTGTGCAAACCAAATGCTACTTTCGCCCGAAGAACAGCCTTTCTTTTTTAATGAGTATTTCCTGTTCTGAAAAAAGGGATTAGACATGCACTGGAGTTGAGTCGAAAGCGGCCACTATCGTGGGTGCTTCAATGAATGTCTCTTTTGCTTCACGCTCGCCTTTTCTCCTCTTTCTTACTACTACTACTACTCGATCGCTGACTGTCCTCTTTTTTTCTTGATTGTGCTTTGGTTACGCCCGCCGTAATTTCGCGCACTATAAAGCATAAAGGATACAGTGCACCTTCTCGTAGCTTAGGTGCAGTCGATAGGTCTGTGGCTTCGGGCGTACGGTGCAGTCCTGAACATCACAGTGGCAAAGGGAGTGATCTTCGAAGCACCGTGCACATTCGGACTTCTTTTTTGTTGTTGTTGTTTTCTGTTTGTTTTATACAGCGTTTGGCACTCGTTGGTTGTGATAGAGTTTCTCAAGATGTTTTGCGCGAGAAGGTATCGTGGGTTGGCACGACGTGGCCTTATTTGCGCATCTGTAGGCGCTCTGCTCTTTCCGCAGCGGCGTTACACCCCCATTTATGCACCCGACCCCGCTTTGGATCACCTCGCTGCGCTGCGCACGCACGACGAGTGCCGCGCGCTGTGGGCACAGCACATTCCTGTACCGTCGCTTTCTCGGGCTCTTGAGCTGTGGCTGCGTTTCGGGAACGATCCTGTCGTGCACACCGTGGGTCCTACTGCCGGGGGTGGCAGTCACTCTTCTTCGCCCTTCGCCTACGTCGAGGACTACATGGGATCGAACATGGTGACCGGCACGGAGGAGCACGTGAGGGAGAGCGCGGAGCTGTGGTCCGGCTTCTTCGAGACGAAGTACCTTCGTCGGATGCGGCAGTCGCGGCGCACGTCGCGGCAGTACGTGGGTGTGATGAAGACGAACAGCGAGAGCGGCGCGGGCGCCGAACTTTTTCTCGATGAGGCGGACAATCCAAACACAAAGTGGGAGAGCGACACGTTTTTTCGCGAAGTCGCCTACCTCAGCGAGCGCCATCTCAAGGTGAAAGTGACGAACTACTTACAGCTGGAGCGGGCGCTGTGGTCCGGCACGGCGAACGTGGAGGCCTTTGTGCAGTTTTTTGACTCCTTTCAGCAGCAGACCGTCACTCGCATCCCGCTACCTGTCCCGTCCATCTGGGTGTATGAGACCGCCGAGGCAAGAAAGAAGTGGGCGGCGCGGTACCTGCCCCTCTGCGCCGCTGCGCACACGTTCTTTCAAGAAAAGCTGCGCCCACACGCCGCGGACGCGGCGGCTCAAAAGAAGCTGCTGGCGGACGTCGCCGCGGCCTACACGCGCGTGCACACCATCCTGCTTGAGCGCTACGCACGACAGCAGAAGGCTGGTTTGAGCCCCGCGGCGGCGTCGTGGGCTACGGGTGCGCACCGCAGCGCGACAACGGAAGAAGACGCGTGGGTGGCGAACGAGGTGGAGAAGGAGCAGCGTAGGGTAGAGGAGGGCGTCTTCGATCCGGAGGATCTGCTGGACACCACGCCCGAGTGGGCCACCGAGCACGCCCGCATACAGGAAGTGCTGACCAAGCCGGTCGAGGGCGGTACGTACGACTTTACGCTGCACGATTTTTGGCTGAACACGGAGCGGCAGGAGGCTTTCGAAACGCTGCATGTGCTCGAGTCGGAGTCCATTGCGCGTGTTGCCGCCGCAGCGCGCCGCCGCCTCTACACCGAGGCTACGCTCGGGGAAATCTTCGCCGGTTTGGAGGAGAGTGTTGCGAGGAGCCGTTTGGATCTTCGCGCGGCGGTGCTGAAGCCGCACTTCAACAGCGTCTGGTGCCGTTGGAATTATGCAAAGTTTGGCGCTGCCTCGTTCGTGCAGCACACGCACACCGCCAGCCGTCAGCTCCTCTTCCACTACGCCGCGTCGACGCAGGAAGTGGCGGCGACGGCGCAGCTGTACTACTCCACGAAGCCGTTGAGTAGCCAACTCGACTACGCCTCCCCCTACACATTCCGCCGCTCCCTCGCGCGCCTGTGTTCGCACTACGGCGTGGATATGGCCCACGCTGCCCAGCAGCCGCTGCTGCTCAGCGCGGCAAACCTTGCCCATGCGGAGGGGGTTGTGGGCCGTGTGGTGAGACAGGCGGCTCGTCCGTTTGGGCAGCGCCGCCGTGCGCGTTACGCCGCCGCACGTGCCAACAACCAACGGCTGCTCAGCGCAGTGAAAGAAGTGCAGGTGACGGCCCCGCCGTCGGAGCTGCTGCCGACCGCCGCTGACTTACACGCCGTGCTGCGTGACGAAGGGACGAAAAAGACGAGGGCGGCGGGCGAAGGGGTGACAATGTGGCCCCTCGGATCGCATCAGGTCGTGTCCTACGACTGGGCAACTCCTGCGGTGGACAGGCTGCGTCTGCTGCACCTGACGGACCGTTCTTTGACGGCGGAGCAGGCGGCTCAACGGGAGGCGCTGCGCCACACGGGCAGGGCGGAAATATCGCTGTGGCGTCGTCGCACACCGGAAGAGCGGCAGCATGCGCAGGTGGACGCGGCGCAGGAGGCGGCGGCGGTGACGGCACTGGTGGACTCGACGCCCGCACTGCAGGAGGTGTCTGCGTACGCCGAGAAACTCTATACGCAGCTGACCCGGGAGCAACGTCAACCCGCGGAGGCAACGAAGGAGAAGCCACCGTCAGAAGTCGAGGAAGGGGAGTGGGTCTTTGCGGTGATGCTGGATGACAACGTCCCGCTGTCGGAGACGCAGTCGATGGAGGTCTTCCTGCCCTACACCGACGCCGCGGGGGCGCGGCTGCCGAATGGCGAGTACCGCGTCATGGTGCGCGGGATAGACCGCGAGATGAACCCGACCGAGCACCCGACCCTCGTCAGCGAGGGCGTCTCAGCTGCCTTCTCCGTTGTCGACGCCCTGCCACAGCTCTACGCCCAGTACACCGGCGCGGCGCAGAGGAGTGGAGAGGAGGTGGCGGTGGAGGGAGACATGGCGGGTGCTGATCTCATTCCTTTTTGCGCCTTCCTGCGCGACGCCGGCCTGCACGTCCCGCTGAGTGCCGAATTCGCGGTGGGGCAGTCGCTCGATAAGGAAGGTCGGTTCTCGGTGGCGGAGCTCGCCGCTGCGCTGCGCGGCGCACGCTACCACCGCAGCCAGTGTGAGAGCGGCATCACCGATGTACAGCGCAGTATGGAGGCGGACTGTCGCGCGCATTGGATGCTGTACCACCCGGCGGCAACAGAGGAGGAGTGGGCCGTGGCCCGACGGCGCGTCCTGCATCGTGCGATGGCCGAGGAGCGTGACTGGTGGTTGGCGGACCCGATGCTGGATGTGGTGGATGTGCGCACGGGCAGCACGAGCGCCCCTTCTGTGAACTTCGCCGCGTATCCGGCGGCGGACCGCTACGGCGCCGAGCTTTGCATGGTGCTGCCGGCGCACGGCACAAACCACATGGACTACGCCGTCTTGCCCAGCGCCCCTGGCGTGCAGCCGTCGCACGGCGGTCGCGCACGTGTGCAGGCGGACTGCGTGGTCGATGGCACCGGCGCCCTTACCTCTCTCCACTTCGGCGCGCCAATCAGCGAGGCGGACGTGACGGTGGAGGAGGCGCTGGAGGCGGCCACGGAGGCGATCCAAGTCGCACAGATGCGCCACAGCACGCTCTCCATGGTGAAGCTTGGCACCTTCCAGAAGCAGGCGCAGACGGCCGTGTTTTGCGGCGTACACGGGTTGGAGTTTGGCGGTAAGTACGCCCGCACCTACGCCTACGCGTTCGACAAGGCAAAGAAGGAGATGGCAGAGACTGCGCACGCGGGCTACGTGGCCACCGTGCGGGTCGCGGAGGAGGAGAAGGCGCGTCTGTCGGAGCAAGCCCAGACGTCGCCCACGGTGGACCGTTTTGCATCCCAAACAAATCCCGAGCAGCGACTTACCCATTTCACACCGCGGATCAGGAGGGACGGCTACAGCATGGAGGATCCGTCACCGAGCCAGACCTCCACGTGGGACCCGTAAGCAACATAAGAGAAGGCAACGTACACTGCCGGCGCGAACCCTATTGTTTGTGCAACTTTTCAATTGTGCGACCCGTTCGTCTTGTTTTCTCTTCTTGGATCTTTACATACTTTTTATTTCGGATCTTGTCGCATTTTTGTTTTGCTGGGTTCAGTGCATCATTCAGATCTCCCCAAACTCACAGTTGAGTTCGCGTCGAATTGTGCTTACTTGAGGGTGGTGATGCTCTCCGTGCGAAATGCTGAGGCGCAACGTTGAAGTGCAGCGAAGCCGTTTTCTTTTTTTGAAATTCCTTCACAAACAGAGCGGTGATGGAGAGCTGCGGCAGTTACTGCGCGGTGTTCCCCAGCTTTTTGTTGTTGTTGTTGATGGTGAGGGTTCGCATCTGCGACTGGAGGGTTTATCCTTTTCGTCGCCGCATGGAGGAACCTATACTCGCCGTTGTTGTTTGCTCTTGAAAAAAGAAGGACAGACACACGGATATGCGGTACATCGCGACAACAAAGAAGAAATACGGGGAAATAATACCCCCGTTGAGGCGGGTTTTTTTTTTAGTTCAAAAAGAAAACATGCCACCGTTGTTTCCGCTGCGTATTTGAAACGAAGTGGTGAGATCGGCGAAGAGACAATGAATTCACCTTCGAAGCGAGTGTTTGCGAAACTACATCGCCGAGGAGCCGCATTTCCTTCTCATTTTCCTCTGAGGATCCATACTGGGCGAGTTTTCTACGTATTGAATTTGGTGTAGCGCAATCACACGCAATGCGAAGCAAGCGCACACGTACGGCGAGCGTCTCCTTCGGGCTGCATTCCTCTGCGCAGTTGTTACGGCTCTTGTAATCCACTTTTCTTATTCTGTTCTTCTCGGGTGTTTCAAGGCATCGCCACGTCATTTCATCCACACACACGTACATACACAGAAGGTTGTTAGACGCTGCATCGTTACGGCCCTCTAAGTCTCTCCTGAGAAGAAGAAGAAAAAAAGCGGAAGTGGTGCACTTGCAGCAATGCCGAGCCTGCGCGAATACTGGCAAAGCGGGCTCCGCGCTCTGCACATCGAAGAAAACATCAGCAACGCATTTGCCAACTTTGCCCCGTACGCCGGCGCAGATGAACAGCGCATCGTCGTCACGCGTCAGTCAGCGCTGTCTGCCTATGTGCCCACCAGCTCGACGCCCACGACGTCGATCGGCACCCCGCTTGGTCCAGCCTCCTACGTGAGCTCCTCCTCCTCGGTGATTATGGAGGAAAACGGCGACTTCACCGTGCAGGCAAGAGATGCCGGCGCGGGTAGCCTTACCTTTTCCACCACCGGACACTTGCAGCTCGACGCCGCCGTGCGGGTGCCGTTACCACCGCCGTCTACTCGCTCCCCAGCGGAGCCCATAGAAAGAGCCGAGGATGGCAAGGGCGATGCAAACCGCAAACAGCCGACGGAATCCGCAGCGCCCACACCGGAGAAAACAGATAGTAAATTTACGCCTCCAGTCACGAAACCGCCTCCTTCGCAACTGCGTTTTTCAGACTACACCCGACCAGTGGTGTTGCCCAGTTCGCACCGCCCGCGCAGTCCAGCGGGTGGTACGTCCGCACACAACACCGATGCGCTTTCTGGGTCGTTTGGTCAGCTAGAAATCGAGGCCTCGCTGCCGGATTGGGATTCAAGCCGACAGAGTCTCGGCGCGCGTATCGGCCCAGCCGCCGTACGGCTCACACGCAGCTTTTCCGCCGCCGCCACCGCCACCGCGACGGAAGCGGCGGCGGCTGCGCTGCAAAACTCCGGCTCGCAAAGCGACGAGGACGAGCTGGCGCGGACGCTGCGAATGGAGAAATCGCGCAGGTACCAGCACACGGTGGATGCCGCCCTGTGCGTCCCGTTTGGTGGCGGTGTGGAGCGCGTCCCCACCTCCTCTTCGACGGCTGGATCGGATAGGGCAGGGCGAAGGGAAATTGGGTCGCAGACTTTGCAAGGCCGGCGCATTGCTCTACGGACGGCACCGTGGGCTCTGACGTGTGGACTGCAGTTCCCGATGGACCTTGGTGACACTTTAATGGGCATCTCCCTGCAGAATGACCGCGCCACCTCCGTGTTATTGCCCTACCCGGGCGTCGAATGGGCTGTGTCTGCCTCACCATCCTCCACGTCATCTGCGCAGCCGACGGACAAGGACACAGAGGGCAAGACTGAAGCAGGTGGCGAAGAGGCGGCGGTTTGTGTGGCCTGCGTGCCTTCCCTGCTCTACTCCAACGACTCGCCGCCAGCGACGATAGGCGATGACCGCGCCTCGCGCGGGGCTGGCACTGCGGCAGTAAGTGCTCCCCTACCGTCCTACTTCGCTGTCCCCTACTTTACGTTTCGCTTTTTGCTGGTGCAGACGCTTGGGAGTCACACCTTGGTGCGAGAGAGCTCGCCTTTTTCCTCACCGCAGCGAGACGAGAGCGGCAACACCTCCGTGAACACATCCGCAACGACGAGGCTTGCGTCCTCGTACGATTGGGGCCGTCTGCCGACGCTGGTCGGGGTGAATGTGGGGATCGACCGCGAGCGTCTGCGGCTGAGCGCCGCCTCGATAATGCACGACGGCGAGGTGGATCTCGAGGTGGCCGGTGTGCTGGACATGACTCCGTGGACGCCGCGGATGCCGACGGTGGTGAAGGTGGGCTACAATAACGCGGGCCGATTTGCAGCCGGCATCACCTCTCTCTTTTACGAAACGGTGTCGGCTACGTTGGGCATGCATGTTGAGCGAGGAGAGCAGCCGAAATTTGGCATTGAAGTTAAATTATAGAGGCCCATCTTTTTGTTTTTCTAGCTCTGGTGTTGTTCCTGTGCTTGTTACTTTCTTCCTTCCATAGACTGTCTTTTCTTTTCCCTGTACCATTCTTCATGTTGAACGTGAGCGAAGGTGGCGTGGCGTTGTCTGCCCTTTGCATTACCAATTGTCGTCGCAGCGAGTCGTTGGCTGCGCGTTGCAAGCTTCTAGACACCTTGTCGTTTTAAAAAATCGAAGATGTGCCTCCATTGTGACAGTCGAGTGGGTGCCACCTTACGAACAGAAGGAGAAAAACATGTTGAGGTTGTTGGCGGTGAGGCTGTTTCTATTTGAGTGTGATAGAAAAACTAAAACACTCACTCACACACACACACACACACACACCTTGCGCTTCGAATTTGTTTTCCGTCTTCTTGAGGATTCAGCGTGGCGCATTCTGGAGGCAGCTGAGGTACAGTTGAGCTATTTTACGTTGACGACGATGCGCTTCGTTTGATACGAAAGATCCAGCACTTTTTCTCCGATGTTTGACACGAAACAGTCGTGCTTTTCGTCTCGCTAACGAAAGAATCGGGTCGCCATCTCTGTCATGCTTTCACTCCTTCTACCCTCTATTTCTCTTCCTTCCGAAAGGAAAACAAAACAACTAAAGTAACATTCAGCAAAGAATCTTGGGCGGAACAGCACAATCTTTTTCTCTCTTTTTTCTTTGTATTGTTTGCGTGCACTGCAATCGTGTGACATCAGTCAATCAGATCCCAAATTTTGAAGCGAATAATAATAAAAAATACACAGCGTATCCATTGTCTTTCTCACGAGCGCATCCGCAATTGCACACTCGCAGCCCCCCTCCCCCCTTCAATTGGGCTACCATTGTCTGTTATTTAGGTTTTCTTCACCTATCATTTTTTTCCGTCTTGTGGAAGCTACAGTCGGCTGCGCCTATTTCTCATATCCGCATACGCGTACACCTCACTTCCTCATTCATCAGGGTGGCTCTTAAGCATTAGCTTTTCTGTCATACTTAATCGCTGTTGACGACCACTCCTGTCTCGACGTTTTCCCTATTCGTGCTTTCCCTTCTTTGTTAGTTATCATCATTGTTCGAGCAGCGTTCTTCCTTGAGCTGACACGTGCTTTTTGTCCCTCACTGTTTAGTTGCCTGGTAGAACACCCTGTTGTGTACTCCGCTGGAGCAGCAACCACAAGAAGAATCTCAGCAACAACCAAAAAAAAAAAGGCTGCGTAGTAGTAAGAGGAGGAGCGGAGTGCGGATGGTCCCTCGAAGGAGATTCACCAAGACAGAGTTGCCGTCAAGCGATGCGAGGCCACACGTCTCAGATGCGGCGGCGGGCCGCCACAACGCGCCTTTGCCAGCAAAGGCCACAGGAACTTCCAGCGTTATCTTTCTCCTTGTCCAAATGTTTTTTTGTCTTGTCGGCATCAACCTGTGTTTTGGGTGGTGGTCCTTAAAGCAAGAACGAGTCATCAAGAAGCCGTATCTTATCTTGGAAGAGAACGCAGCAAGCAATGACGTTGTCCTTCCCGCGCACAAGAGGGTCTTTCTGTCTACCGTGTACGGCATGACGCTGACGCAGACGCTGGCGGGTTTCTTGATGAGTGCGACGTTACTGGGCTTTCACAACGTCGTATGCAGGTGCGCCAAGCGTCCGGGTACTTCTTCCGCAGTCACCACCCGCACTACAAGTGTGAGGAGCGATCTCCAAGGTCAGACGAAACTAACCCTACGCGACGTACCGGAGCTCCTGGCAATGGGCTATTCGAACATCTTCGGCTCCTCGCTTGGCTACGCTGCGATGCGCCGTCTTTCTTTTCCTGTTACACTGACCGCCAAAATGGCCAAGATGCTGCCCGTCATGCTTGTCGGCTCCGTCTGGTATCACACCCGCTACCCCGCACGCAAAGTCATCGCGTGCTTTTGCATCACCGGTGGTGTGATCACGTTTGCGCTGCTGGATCGGAGTTCAAGCCCGGGCGGAAAGCCCGCGAAGGCGACGGATCCGCCGGCAACGTCTTCGTTGTCGGTTCTCGGGGTGGCGCTAATGATAGTGAACCTGCTGATGGACGGCTACACCAACTCGACGCAAGATGTGCTGGTGAGGCGGCATCGCTGGAGCGGGGCGTCGCTTATGATGCGGACCAACTTCGTCTCCGTCATTTGTGTGTTGTCGGTGCTGGCCGTGTTGGAGTGGGGCGAGCAGCCGTGGGCGTGGCTGTGCTCCTTTGTGGATCTTGTCTTGTCGTCCGTGGCACGTAGCCCCGACCAGGTGGGTGTCAGAGCGGCGTCTGCTAGCCTGTCCTTCCTTCCTTTTCATGATCTTTCCAACTTCGTTGGGTTTCTCGCGCGCTGCGATGAAGCGCGCAACGATGTGCTGCTCATGTCGGTGCTCAGCGCCGCCGGTCAGCTTTTTATATTTCACACCATCAGCGTCTTCGGCACGCTGACGGTGACGGCCATGACGCTGCTGCGAAAAGTTGGCAGTGTGCTGCTTTCTATTTACGTTCACGGGCATCAGGTGCGGTCGTCGCAGTGGGCCGCGCTGGCGACAGTTTTCATCGGAATTGTAAGTGAGGGCTACATCAACATCCAGGAAGCGTCTCGACGACAAAGGCACAGTCCTGCATCGTCGCCTCCGGCAGCCGGCACGAATAGCGTGCTTCACAACTCTTCTCCGACGCTGATGTCGGAGAAAACGCTCTTCCCAACCAACTCACTGCCGCCCACATCCAGCAGCTCGTCCATAGCGATGATGACGGATAGCCGCAGCACAACTCCGGCGAACGCTATCGTGGAGCATTACAACGAGTGAAGGCGCATGTTGTGTTTTTCTTTTTTTTTTCTCTACGGGAGGTGTTCAACCGCAACAACACCACCACTTCTTCAACGGAGAACTATAGGGACGGGCGAGCGGAAAAGGAAATTGGTTTGTCAGCCAGCTGGGCTTCCAGCTACGATGAAGCACCCTCAACGCACGCGAACCCGCGAGAACGCAGAAAGCAGGAAGCAAGTTAATCTCCTTTGAGTTTCACACGTGCCTCACCTGTACATTACTCTTCTCTTCGCGGTTTTTTACCCTTCACTGCCATCGCCTCTTCTCCTTCCCTGAGCAACTGCAGCCTATTCAAAGGCATGTATGCCGTAGAGTGTGATGCGTGAAACGGAGAAAACCGCACTCGGCCGGAGGGAGAAAGGCCATCACTGCACAGCCGCTACGAAAGGCGTACGTTGCACCGTCGTTTTTTGTGTTCTTCTCCTGTCGCTTTCTTCAAATCCTTGTATAGGAGCGTTCTTTGGTGTTTCTCTTTTTTTTTGTTTTTCCGGCTTTAGCTTGCTTTAAAGGTGTTTGGGCTCTTTTAATAACTCACCTTAAAGCTGTGCTTTTGTTGCTGCTGCTCGCTTACTTGTCCTTTTTAGTTTTTCATTGAGAACTTCCGCATGTGATGCCGGCGACGCCTTGTCAGGGTGACGTTCCTCTTTGCATCTGAGCAAAACATTCCCTTTTTTTGACGGCGTCACACGATGTGCGGACGACTGCGAATATTCATACTTCTGGCTCTTAGGCTGGGGCGGAACGATCTCGATAGCCGTTCTAAACCTATGCTTTCGGCAGCGTCAACGAGGTCGGCATCTGGAAGTCTACATCTTTTCCTTCTTTGAAATACAGCGTCTTCTGTTCTTGTCGTATAGCTTTGCAGTTGACAACAAATAACTGGATCGCAACTGTGCACTACTATTTGTGTAGACCAGCCCGCTTGTTGAGGCGTTTCGGCAAAGCTGCTGCAGCGTGTTTTTTCTTTTCTGTATACCAAGAGCGCCTATTGCGATACGAAGCAACGAAATCGGAAATAAGACATGTAGTGCAAAAGCTGTGTGCTCACCGTTGAAATCAAGATAGAGAACAGACGGAGTGTTACGGCGCTACGTACGCAGCAGGTAATTAGTCAGACGCAGGACAGGACCTCTTTTTCAAAAGAAGACACAAAGAAGTAACTGAACCACCGCCGTAATGCGTGTGGAGGAACAGTGGAGCGAAGCATTCTCATCATCGGTCTCGCCGCATGCGTTCGTCACACCTGAGCGCAATTGCATTGAGCTCTTTCCATTTCCCTCTCTCCTTTCCTCCGCTTTATCTTGCGGCTGTTTTGCAATATATAAATTTTGTGGCTGCATGGCCTCCTCTTCTGCCTTTGACGCAGAGAACAAATACCGCTTCGTCTGACGGTCCCCACCGCCTGGTATGTCTGCTTTTCACGGACTTCAATACTGGATGGCGATTACTAAGTGACATCTCTTTATCCTGTGGTTTAACGTTTCCCTTGGATGGCGAGTGTGGTTGCACACGACGACCACAAAAGCCTTCCCGGTTGCGGAACCTTAAACGAGGCTTCGCTGGTCCCCTCAGAATCTTCTTCCCCTTCGCCAACGGATGCTTCAGCAACTCCTAGGCTACCTGTAGACCCCGGCAACGGTAAGAATGCTTTTCCTCCTTTGCAATCGTTTTCGACCGATCCAAATACATCTACCGTACAGGAAAATAAGATAGGCTTGCAGAATGCGGCCGTGAACAACGATAGTCCCCTAACGAACGCACCAGTGCCGCCACAATTGAGAACTACAACAGACACGGCGGCTCTGCAACCGTTCTCGCCTCAGTTGACCGCCGTTCCTCCTTACCGGTCTTTGGCGCAGGCGGCGTGGTCGCATACACCGCCAATGTACGACTCCTCGTTCTTTCGAGCACCTTCATCCACGTACGTGCAGCACGACATCCCTTTACCGCCTGCGCTCGCCGCGCCTTTCTATCCCTCCTATTCGAATAACTCCGTCTATCACAACTCTTTTTTTTCAGCGCCAGACGGTGTTCTGCACGAGAGTGCTCTGAATGGGACCTTTCCCATGCTGCCGCCCCCACCACCACCACCTGCGTTTTCCGTGGTGCCTTCTCCTGTTTTACACTTGCCGGACTACATGTATGCGCCTATGCAGCATGATAGTTACTACTCTTCTTCCTACGGCGAAGCGGACGGCGATGCGTACGATGAAGGAAGAGGCAACGGTATTCTGGGCCAGAGTGCGGTGTCACTGGCACCCGTGCTCGACCTCCCTGTCCTCCAATCTTCCCCTGCTGTGTCGCTGTCACGTAAACAAGAAGCGTCGTGGAGGCGTCGGTGTGTCTGTGTGACGTGTACAGAGCTGCCGCGTAGCCCGAGTGCGAGCGGCAGCGATTTAGAAAGTGATACCCTACCGCCTACGACCGCGGCAGCAGAAGGAATAGAAAGCATCCAGCACGACAGGAAAACTGCACAGCATTGCACGGATGTTCATGAAACGCCTATGTGGGATGCGCTGGTGTGGCGCTGGTTGAAGCAGCTCGGCATGGCGAGTGAGATGGAGGAGATCCTCTGCCCTGGCGCGCAACGCGTGCTTGTGATGTGGTCAAGTGATCAGGCCGCAGCGCAGTGGAGAGCGAAAATCGGCGCAACGGCGTTGAATGCGCCGCGGTGCGTAGTTTTTGAAAACACACTGCTGTCCTGGAGTTGATTGGCATGTGTGTGTGTGTTTCTCTGAGCAATGCATTTGCCAGCTGTCCGGCAGGAGTACGTATATATATAGAGAGAGAGAAGGAAAGCCGCGTACCCCATGAGCCCAAACAGCCTCCGTAGGAATAGGAGGTAAAGGAGCGCAGTCGCTTCTGTTTCAGCTATTTCGTGCTGAGCGAAGGACTTTTTGACTAAATATTCCAATACTCGATCATATTGCGTCAAACATGTTGTACCACACCTTTTCGTTTCTTCTTCCTCTTCCGGCGTGCCCCTGCTCTTCGTCAACCCCTTGTTTTCTCTGCAATAACGGCAGTACCAAGCGAAGAACAATTCAAAAAAAAAAACAAAAACCGTCGTGTTGAACAAACATTATCGAATCACCTTCAGAGGAAGAAAACACCAACAGATATACCGAGAGCTATCGTAAATACGTTTTGCGGCACGGGCTCGTCAAGTGAAGTGGGGGTCGTCCGCACACGCATGAGTTAAGGACACTTCCTTCCAGCTTTTCCAATAGACAATTGACACCGCTTTTAACTATATATTGAGGACAGGAGGCATCAAACCATCCCGTGTTGGCGCAAAACCCGCATGAAGCAAAGCGCGTTACCTTATGAAGTTTGATTGTACAGATGAATCCCAACAGCTATCGAGTACATCATAATGACGAGGTCGATGCGACGGACATCGCTGCCCTGCTCGATGAGCTGAAAGCCGTGGGCGGGACACTGGAAGACCCAAAAGGCGGCGCTGGCGGTCGTCCGCTAAGCGTCACGGCGGTGCGTCGTGGGACGGTGGGTGGCACCAACGTGCTGACGGAACAACAACGAAGCGGCGCCGCCGCCTTTGGCCTCCACCTCCGTCGCCGGTCCACCGGTAGCATCAACGATGGTGCGACGGACCCTCGTCACCCTAGCTCCGGCGCGGCGGTCGGCTCACTCGCCCCCATCGGCTTCTCCACCTACGACCCCGCTGAGGCGGCGATGATGGACGCGCAACTGCAGAAACAGTTGCAGCCGCAGCTCTCTGCCGCCCCGCTAGGTGTTCGACTCACCCCGCTGACATCCCTCAACAGTGCGGAGGATTCGGGTCGTGGGGTGCCGTCGCCGTCGGGGCTCCTGCCGTCTCCGCCGAAGCGGCCACATCTGCCGGGGCCGTTGCCCGATTCTCCCACGTCGACTCGCCCGTCTGCTGGACCGGCCGTTGTCGCACGGGCGGCTCGCCGTCCGTCTCTCAACTCGCAGACTCCGTTGCCGCCGCTT
>NW_015438357.1:365722-571060 GCF_001293395.1 Leptomonas pyrrhocoris
GGGAAACGACCGAATCCAAGTGCTGCTTCGGTAGCCGTTGGTGGTGGTGGTGGTCCTGTGCATTTGAAGATGTTACCGGCTGGAGACACAGACGGTACGAGCACCGTGCTGGCAGGCGGTCCGTCTCCGACCTCTGCTGCTGCTGGGGGGCAGGCGGTGGATGGCGGTAACAGCGCCGCGGCACGTGAGATCAACTTTATGCCTATCATGTGCGCCCGCTATCTCCGCCCAGTGGGACTCACCCCTGCTGCACGATGGGGCCACACGCTGACCCCCATCACGCCGGACACGATGCTGCTCTTTGGCGGTATCGGTGGCAACGACGCGGACACGGGGTCGCTCATCTCCTTCAACCCGACCACCATCGCGTGGGAACCTCTCTACGCCATGACCGACACCCCCGCTGCCCGCCACAGCCACGCCGCCTGTGCGTACGACAGCCGATACCTCGTCATCAGCGGCGGCGTGGCCCAAAACGGCGGTCGCGTGCTGGACGATATGCATCTCTACGACACCTACACCCACCACTGGCGGTGTGTGTGGAGTGGGGAGCGGGACGGGTCGCCACAGAACCGTAGTGAACCAGGGCCGCGATTTGGCCACAGCATCGTCCTTCACGAGGATCGCCTGTTTCTGTACGGAGGCAAGACGGTGGCCACTGACGAGGCCGGCAGAGCTGGAGGGCGGCGTCGCGGATCGACGACGAACTCGCCATCAAAGGCGGCAGGGAGTAGCGCCACCTCCGTCGCCACTGCTGCTGCGGCCGTACTTGCCAGCGGGAGTGACGTGCATGTCTTCTCGCTCAACAGCTTCCGCTGGCGTCGTCGCTTGCACTGCGGCAAGGCGAGACGCGTTTCATCTGTTTCGGCTGATGCGGCTGGTGTTGTCGCAAGCACCGCAGACCCCAACGTCTCTGGCGAAGAGCAGGGGGGCCGGGCTGGGCTACCGCCTCGGCCAGATGCCCGTGCCCACCACGCGGCGTGTGTGCGTGGCACCACGATGTTCATTAACGGCGGCGCGGGCGCCGCTGGAGTGCTGACGGACACGTGGGCCGTGGAGTTGACCACTGGCGTCTGGCGCTGCATTCACCGCGGCGGCACCGCAGACGCCGTCCCGCGCGAGAAGCACGCGCTGTTTGCGTGTGGCGAGGCGCTGCTGCTCGTTGGCGGCTGCAGCAGCGGCGGTGACCTCAACGAGCGTATTACCGGCAAATTTACGAACTTCGCTGTGGTACTGCCTCTCGTGGGCATTGCGGTGGAGACGCCGTGTTGGATTCCAGTGGCGATGGGCAACGTCTCCATCGTGTCGCCCAACAAGAAAGGCTTTGCGGCGGCGCTGAGCGGGGGGTTTGTGTATGTCTTCGGGGGCGTGTGCGGAGCGGAGCCAGCGACGAACACCACGATTCGCTTTCTCGCCGCGGACGGCTGCATCTCGGAGAACGACCAGCTTGTGCCGCAGGTGGGTGGTGGTGGTGGGGCTACTAGCGCTGCCGCGGCGGCTGGTGCGCAGCAACTGCGGCTGATGCTGCAGCAGCTCCGTGAGCAGCAGCGCGGCACGCCGTACGACACGTACGCGTACGCCGGCACATACGGTAGCGTCACAGACATAGCGAGCGTGATGGCGCAGTTGCCTGCACCGGGGGCAGGGGTGCTGTCCGAAGATGGACGGAGTATTTCCCACCCGATGAATAATCATAGCATCAGCAACCACAACAACTCTGTGGAGGCTCACGCAAGCGGGGCTGACCTTGCAGTTGTCGGGTTGCACCGCGCCATCGTGCAGCAGCGCGCCCCGCTCTTCATGCGCGAACTCGAGCAGTGTCGCAGCGATCTTTACCGCGGTGCGAGCGGCGCCGGTGCAGGCTCGGTGAACAACACGCCTGAAAAGCCAAAGAGATCGGCGCAAGCCGCCAGCATCCCCAACAACCCGAGCAATGACGCTTCTGGCGACGAGGTGGACGCGCTGCTTCGCGAGTTTGGCGGTGGTGGTGGTGCTTCTGCTGCTCCGCCAAATATTAACGTCACACCATCGAAAGGCGAGGGCAAGGATAGTCGCAGCCGTGATGGCGGTGCCGCTGCGACGGAAGGCCTCCCCGTGTACTTCACAAACGGCACCGCGCGTGTGTCCGGCCTCACGCAACCCCTCACCGCGGAGGCCCTTCAGTGTCTCACGGATTACATCTACTGGGGCGGACTGAGGGGAAAGTATCGCGTGCTGCTCGAGGAGGAGAAGGACGAGGCGGAGGGCGGTGGTGGTGGCAGCAACAGTACCGCAGCGGCAGGAGGTGGCGGTGCGGGAAACTTCTCCTCGGAGTACCGCAATCAGCTCGTGCAGACACTGCAAACTGTCAAGGCTGCTGCCGTGACGTACACGTTGGACCCGCTGCAGGAGTTGTGTGCGAGTCTGTTGTCTGGCAACCGAGAGGCGATGCATGTAGCGCGACAACGCTGCGGTGAGCAGCTACGCGCCGACCTCGCGGCTCTCCTCAACTCGCCCGCCAACGCCAACACCACGATGTTGGTGGTTGACCCGCACACAAAAGCCCAGGCAGCGCATGTGCTGCATTCCAGCGTGCTCATGGCCGCGAGCGGGCTCTTCGCGGAGCTCCTTCGTCCGCTGTACCGCGCCAGTGGCGGCTGTGGCAACAGCAAGGCCTCGAATCAGGTGGGCCCGCTGGCGGCGAAACTCAGCGCGACGGCGGCGCAGTCGCCCACGACGCTTCTCACCAGCACGTCGAAACGAACGGTGCTGATCGGGCCGGTGCCACTCCCTCTCCCTGCCGTGCGGCCTATCCTTCGCTACCTGTACACGCAAGAGCTGCAGGTGTCTGGCGAGCTCGCCTTCGAGGTGATGCTCGGTGCGCATCAGCTGCGCCTGACGGAGCTGCAGTCGCTCTGCGAGGCTGTCGTGGCACGGGAGGAGGTGAACTACCAGACCTGCTGCACCTTCTACTACCTCTCTCGCAAGTATCAGGCGTCTTTGCTAGAAGAGATTGCCCTTCTCACAGCTGTTTCTGGTTTTGCATCGGTGCGATACACGGCTGCCTACCAATCCTTGTCCGACGAAGAAAAGCAGAACATTGATGCTGTGGCCGCCGAATTGGGTTCATCGAGCTGGGTGCCACCGACGCAACTCACTCAGGAAATCAAATCGAAGGCTGTGTACGCCGCGCGCTGGAACTCTTCGGCCCCTATGTAGTCTCGCAACAGATAGATAAGAAAAAGACGGTGGGCAAGGATGAGACGTTGTGCAGGCTGTTCTCTTGCGATGCAATACTGTTTTCTGTTCTATTGTGTGTGTGTGTGTGTGTGTGTGTGCTTCTTCGCATCCTTTTTTTTTTGCTGTTGTCATGGATCGCCGTCGTTGAGTGCGCTTCATTGTTCCGTGTGCTGCCGTGTGCTGCCGTTTGGCGCCGTAAGTACTGCATCTCAACCCGAACAGAACGGAGGGAAAGGACATTCTTTTTTTGCTTTTATTTTCTTATAAATGTATGTATCTCACTTCACGGTCGCGGCGGTCATTCGTTTTTTTCTTCTTTTGTTTCTCCTTTGTTTTTCCTTAGCGTAGATGTATCAATGTAGGTGACTTCTCTCTCTCTCTTATGGTTGTTGTTTTCTTCTTCTCCTACACGAACATGCACAGCCGTAAGCAGCGAGCTCGTCTATTTAGGACGTGCTCTCGGCTTGTCTTGTGGCTGTGTTTCATATCCTTCGCTTTTTCTTTGTGATTTATATATTGGTTACTGTTGCACCAGTCAACATCATTAAATCAGGTTTGCGCGAAGAGGGAAAGCGAGAAAGGCAGATGGCTTGCGTTCGCTGTCCATTAGTGAGAAGGAAGCTCGTGTCTGTTGCGCGTCAACGGGTAGAGCGTCCCCGAGGTGGCCTTCCCCTTTGCGAAACGTGGAGTCCATTGTCTCATGCGAAGTACTCTGCACGCCAGAACGAAAATCACATGCCGCTTCTCTCGTGCCTGGTATTTGATAGGCTTGCCTTTGCCTCTGATAATTTCAACTTTTTGTTTTTGCTTTCCCTTCTCCGGTATCGTACATTCATTATGATGATTGATCTTCTATTACTTGCTGCTACAGAGTCGTACGTGGCGTCGCATTGCCACGGCCAATCAAACGAGAATAAGAGAAAGGGGAAAAAGCGGCTGCTGCCACTAACGTTGGAGCTACCGTTTTCTTTCTTCCTGTCTCTCCTCTCTCTTCACAGCTGTCCTCTGAGGCTGTGTGACTTGTGCTGAGAAGTTTCTGCACACTGCCCAGTTTTATCATTCCCCACCACCGCAAAGAGAACCGTGCCATCTCAGATGCTGAAGCGTAGTCGCGTGGCGCATGAGCTGGCGAGCGGCATCAACGTCGGTCGCCTCCGCCTCGCAGAGCAGTTCGGCGCGATGGAGGGCTGGCAGCGGCAGCAGGACGACCGCTTCGACACGTACGTGAAGGAAAAGCGGCAGAAAGAGTATTTTGACGCCTTCGACCAGCGAGTCGAGCGTGCCTTTCGCGTGGCCGCCAAGTCGCATAAGGCGGAAGTGATGAACGCTTTTAAACGGAAGGTGAAGGCCGGCAATGACAAGTGGACGGCCGCGGTCATGCTGGAGGTGAAGTCAGCCGTGGAGGAGCGCCTGCGGTGGCTGCGGGATGTGTGGACGCAAGTTGATGCGGACTACCGCAGCAACGACGCACAGCGGCAGGCCAAAGCGGCGCAGGAGATCTCCGACGCACTGCGGGGAGAGCCAGGGGCGTACATGCAGTGGGTGTACGAGCGCAAACGCGATGACCGCTTTCTGGGTCCCAAGGAGAAGGCCACGCGCGAGGCGGAGCTTAGCGCGGCGGAGCTGCCTGAGGTCACGGAGGATGAGGCGAACCGCTACCACAACCTCCCCCTCCGCATGGCGGACGTGGAGTACAACGTGAAGAGCCGCTTTGGCGTTGCTGGGCAGCAGCACTGGGCGCAGCTGCAGGCCGCGAAAGACAACGCCTACGAACAGAAGCTGGACACGGCGGCGAAGGTGTACGAGCAGCTCATGGATCAGAGCGCGCGCTACGACGAGAGCAGGCGCACCGCCCTCCTGCGGAGCAATGTGGAGCGGGTGCACCAAGCGCAGCTGCGCTTTAAGGCCTCGATGGAGATGGAGAAGGAGCGAGAGAAGTTGGTAGAGGCGCACGAGGCGATGGAGGCGGAGCGCAAAGCGCAGGAGAAGGCCGACCGGATTGCCGCGCTGCACGAGGCCGCGGAACTGCGTCGAAGCGGGGCCACATCCGAGGCGGTACTGCAGCTGGCCCGGCAGCGTCAACTGGAGCTACACGCCCGGCGGCAGGCGGAGTATCAACTGCGCGAACGCGAGGCACTGCTGGAGAGAAAGAGCCACTATTTGGACATGATTGAGAAGTTCCGTGACGAGGTGGAGATGCGGGAAGGACAGGAGATGCTGCAGCCACAGCCTCAGCCCGGTGCACAGGGTCGTCTAGCTGTCAAGCCCGCCCCAAATGTGTTCGGCTTTATGGACGCGGATCGCTTGCCGAACGATTCGCCGGTGGCCGTGGCTGGCGTCACCTCGTCATCTGCGCTGGCTGCGGAGCACAACGGCAGTAGCACAACTGGCGGTCTCTCTTCGGGTTCTACGTCATCACAGCTGTCCACCACGGCCTCCCGGGCGGGCACCTCCCGTAAAGGGGAGCTGTGGAGAAAAATTGAGCAGGACCACTACGAGGATCCTTTCCGCACCATTCACCAAGCACGCCTGGACGCCGTCTCCACCTTCGACCCGGTGTACACGAAGCACTTCCCCACAACCATGGCTCAAGGGAAGAAGTACTCGAAGCAAGGCACGGGCGAGATGGCGGCCGGAGGCGACATGGACAAACAGGTGCTCAAGCAGGCCAACAAGATAATGTCCCCCTACCACTGGGGAGTTTCGCCTGGCGTTGTGCACGACATCGACGCAGACGGCAGCAACGACTACTACTTTGGACCCGAGTGGCACGTGCGAGACCCCAAGACGGGCGACGTTGATTGGCGCTATGAGCGGAAACGGGGCGGGGCGGTCTTTCGCGGTCCGCTGCTGTACCGCATGGGCGCGGAGCGAGAAGCCGCGGATTTGGGCAACGCCTCGGTGGACCCATCCCCGGCGACGGTGCGCCGCTTCAACCCGGCTGCGCATGCAGCGAAGATCCGGAAGTCTCCCCTGTTACCACGCCCGCTACCGCGAGCTTCAGAGACACCACGTACAGTCGTCGCGCCGCACAGGAAGGCCACAACACCTGCGCTGCCGCACTGGCGGAGCAGCTAATGAACCTTTTCTTTTATTCTTCTGTTCGGGGGTGCTGCTGTTATTGTCGCCCGTTTCACAGCCTCCACCGACGCCGTGACTCAGAAGTATTCGCTCTCTTCCGGCCGATAGCAGTCTCCTGAAAGCAACAACGACAACTACGATAAGGAACGAGCTGGGGCCTCTTTCTTTTTGTGAGAGGGATAGTGGCGGTGGAGGCGGGAACGATGAAGAGTGTTCGTTGCTTCACAAATACAAATGGTGCTCGCTTCACCTTAACAGTGATAACAATAACGTGAAGATAATAATAGAGTTTTTTTTTTTAAACCGCAGCAGCGGCGACGAAACAGTAACCTGTGCTGCAACTTAGGATCCCCTTGAATGCTTCCCATGCGAGCTTCTTGTCGCAACGGGGTTACACGCATGCGTGTGAGACGCGGTTGTCGCAGGAGTGTAGCGTGTCCCAACAATTTCAGAGTCGTTTCGTGAAACCGAAAGAAATGAAACTGTCTGCTGCCCTCATTTTTGCTCTTCCTTTCCTCCCTCTTCTTGCTCCGTTTTGCTCTTGCCCGTTGACCTCGATTTCTTATATATTTTTTTCAACACGGGGAACTACTCGACAAATCTAACACTTTTCACCCGCCCCCCCCCCTGTTTCCGTCTCTTGCACACGTGTTCCTGTTTGACCTTGACGAACACAGCAACGAAACAAATCAAAACAGAACTCCGCTGAGCTACTTCTCTCTCTCTCTCTCTCGTCGTTTCGCACGTCGGTTTTGTCTTGGTAAACCGCGACGCTGAGGCTTCTCTTTAGAGATCCGGGCATTTCACTTTACAGTCGTAGCATTTGTATTTGAAAATATCTTTTCAAAACGAGGGGACACCGAAGACGCTTCACACACTGAACTAAGCAGCTTTCTTTTGATCGCGCATCGGTTCTTTCCCCCTCTTTTTTTAATTTGTGGTGGCTATACATTTCTCCATTTATTATTGTTCTTTTGTGGTCGCAACACTCTTCGTTCGTTGCGCGTCTTTGGCAGCACTGTGCTCTGCCTCTAGACTCCAGTATTATGATCATTGTGGTGCCGTTTTCAGCAACCGGTTTGCCGAAGAACAGTGTTGAACATTGTAGCGTCTCAGCTTTTTTTTTCCAAACTACATAATCGAGGTTTCCTTTTCGCCATTTATTGTGTAGTACACGATCATCGTCTCAACTTCTGAAGCTCAGGTCTTTTAATTGGTGTTGGTGTTATTGTGGAGGTTTTGTTTACCTCCGGCCTGTGTGTGTGTGTGTGTGTGTGATGCTGCTTCGTACCTCTTGACGTCCGTCTCTTTCCTCGACGGTCTCCTCCGCGTTTTCCGCTACGCTCTCTCTTGGTTTTCTTTGTGTACGTCTGCTGCTACCCCGAATCCTTTTGTTGCGTTTCGTTTCCTTTCTTCTCATCGAGGGTTGGTTGCTACCCTCTTCTATTTCGCTGACCTCCGCTTAATGGTACTGGCCGTTTGTTAAAAATCTTCCTCTACGTGAGAAGCGAATCTTTTCCTGTGTGTTTTCCCCATACGTCGGTGTTTGTCGCCCCCTCTGTTCACCTCTCGCAAGAGTTGACCACGTGGCCCTTTCTGTTTTTGTTGGCGAGTTTGCTTTTGGCCGTTGTTGTTCGCTTGTGTACTCGCACCCCCCCCCCCACCACACACACAGCTGACAGCTCCTCAGTGTGGTAGACGGTGCAGTAGGCCTTTTTTAATTCTCTTCCCGTTTGGCTATCTGTTTTTCTTTTGTTTTCTTTACGTGTTTTTCTGTAGCTGTGAATTGTGCGACAGAATTATATCGCGTTCTTGTCGTTTCGATTCTTTACGTATGGTGGCTTGTTGGTGTCCCCCCTCTCCTCCTCCCCTTTCTTCCCCTCTCCCCTCATTGGAGGTTAGACATCAATTGGAAAGGTAACGCACAGCAGCGTTGGCAGCCGCCACCAGTCTTCCTTTGTTTTTGTTCATTAGTCTTCTTTCTCCGCAGCTGGAAGCCGTCTTTCTTTTTGTGACGGCCGCGATACTGGGAGAAAATATCACGGCGCTGGTGCACCTGCATCGTCGCTTTGAGGCGGCTACAGCAGGAGTAAAGTGAGTCATGCAAAACCACAAGCGCATCGCACGGGCGGACCGGTTCTTCCAAGAAAGCCACGAGAGCCCGGGCAATGCGTTCTTGGCGACGAAGAAAGCTCCCAGCCACCAGGGCGACAATGACGTCGACGAGGCAGTGGACGACCCCGGCCACAGCGGAGCCGCCGGAGCACACGTGAACGGCAGTGGCGGCGCAACCTACCGCCTCCTCGACACCTCCCCCGGTGTCGATCCGAAAGTAGTGGGCAGAAACCTCTGGCTCTTCATCTGGCTCAAGACGATCGGGTCGTTCGACTCCGGCGCCTTCAGCGCGGCTCTGGGTGCCGAGAGCGGGATCGGCAACTTCTGGGGACTGAGCATGATGCAACAAGGTGTTTTGACCTCGAGCGTCTTCCTCGGCAACGTCATCGGCTGCCCCCTCGCTGGCTTCTTGTTCTCGCGCTACAACGAGAAGCGCATCCTGTGCGGCGCGCTGGTAGTCCACACCGTGTTTACGTTTCTGTTTGCGGCGATGCCTGACTACGACACCGCCCTCGTCAACCGATTTTTCATCGGGCTCGCACTATCCTTTATCGTCGTCTACACCCCTGTCTGGGTGGACGAGTTCGCGCCGAAGAGCCGCCAATCGCTCTGGATGGCGGCACACAACGCGGGCGTCCCGCTTGGGATTATGTTCGGTTACATCCTTGCTGTCGGCCCCCATATGGTGGCGGAAAGCATCGGCTGGAACTGGGCCTTCTTCGTCAAGACTCTGTTGATGATCCCAACCATCACGTACGTGGCGCGGGTGGACTCGCGGACGATCAACACAATAAAGGCGGCGGCTGACAACGCGAAGGACGACACCGCTGCGGACGTCGCGGTGGAGGGCGACGTGCGCAACAACAGCGACGGCGATGGTGGCGAGGGAAGGAGGCAGTCGGTCGCACCATCGAACGTCAACATCCCCGTCGCCTTCTTCTCGGCGGCCGAGCGAGCCGCGTTGCGTGATCGGGCGAAGCGCGCCCTGGAGACACCTATTGGAGACGTCCCCGCAATAGTCATGTCGAACCTTCGCTACTTCCTGGTGGGGTTTCGCGGCGGTCAGGCACCCCTCTTGCGCAACCTGGTGTACGTCTGCAGCGTTGTCTCCCTCACTAGTCTCTACTTTGTTGCGACGGGGTTGCAGAACTTTGTGACTCAGTATTTGCAGGAGCCGCCCTTTGAGGCGTCAATGTCCACCATCATGATCGGCTTCGGCACTGCCGTGGTGACTGCGCCGGTGTGCGGCGTGATTGCTGGTGGCATTTTGCTTGATCGGATCGGCGGCTACAAGCGCAACCTGCGCCGTGTGACGCTCTTTCTCTTTGCGTGGGGCAGCTGCGCGGTGCTCTTCTCTATCATCTGCATCTTTGCCAAGACGACGCGCGGCTTTCTGCTGGTCATGTCCGTGGTGCTCTTCTGCGGTGGTGCGTTGATCCCACCAGGCGCGGGACTCACCATGAACTCCTTGCCCGCCCACATGCGGTCTACCGGCGCGGCCTTCTCGCAGACGGTGTACAACCTGCTGGGCAACTTTAGCGGCCCGCTGGTGTGTGGGTGGGTGGCTGACGTGACAGGGAAGCTACGCTACGGCATCATCACGTTGTTGCTGTCCAGTGCCTTGGGCGTGCTGCCGCTCTTTGGAATTATGTTTGTCGCGTTCCGCGACGGTCCGCTGGCAAACGGCGTAGACGGTGCAGGTGGAGACGAATCAGGCGTCGAGCACGTAATGATGGAGGAGGCGTCGGAGATGGAGAGCATCGCGGGCGCGGACGGCGACGAGGCGCTGCGGGCGGCCGCGGTGGAAAGCTGGGACAGCCAACCTCACGAAGCGACGGCGCCGCCGCCTCGACCGGGAGAGCGCAACAGTCACAGCCGTGAGGCGAAATTTGAGTTCCCCGCAACCATCTATGTGGGAGACTTGGTCACCGTGAAGGGTGCTCCTCCTCCGCGTGTGACGGGTGCGTCTACCGTCACCGAAACGCCGCCACCGGCGTCGTCCAGTCCCAGTCCACCACACCTGTCGACATCCCCTGCGTCCGTCCCTTCTGCCGGCGGAGCGTTGCTTCCGAGAACTTCACCGCTGCAGCAACCGCAGCCCGCGACACTGTCGAACGCTGTGCGCACCTTGGACACCGGCCGGCCGAACCTGCGCGGCCCCGGCACCGCACACCCCGTCATGGTGCCCGCCACGTCGGCCCAGCCGCTTACCGCGCAAAACCTCGCGGAAACAATCACGTCTGCTGCGACTGCGATCCCCCGCGGAGCCCCACAACAGGAGGCACAACAAGTGACGGACCAGGAGATACTCACGCTAGAATCTGAGGCGGCGCAGGTGATGTCCGGGCCGAATGAAGCAACCTACGGTATGGATCTGGTGCGTTCGTGGTTGTCGACACAACAGCAGGAGCAGCAGCAGCAGGAGCTCACCGGCGCCGAGGACGCTGCGGAGGCGTTTCGGCAGGCGAAATGAGGCCACTGCAGCCAACATAATCCCACGTTGCACCTTATTGCAGCGGAACAGCACGACCAAAAAACGCCATGAACAAAACAATTTCATCAACGCTTGCATCGCATCGCAGCTGATGCAACGTCGGTGAGTAGAGCAGCCATGCTGTGTCCTCGATGCCACTGTTTTTTGTCCGTGTGAAAATTGACACACACCTCCCCCAAAAAGAAGAAGACGAAAAAAGATATATGCACTTGTGTTTTTCTGATAGCTTGCGCCAGGAAAAAACCGCCTAGAGATGAATCGAAAGCTTCATGTTGTATACTTTCCCTTTCTCTTTCTCTCCCCTCCAGTCGACCTCTCTCCAGGAAAGGCTGTTTTCTTTTTTCCCACCGTCCCGCCCCTTTTCCAACCCCACGAGGTGGAAGTGCAGACGATCTGAGTCTGCAAGAAACTCCCTTTCGTAAAGTTCTAATTGGTTCAAAAATAAATATAAAAAGAAAATGACGCCGTCTACCCTTAAAGGAAAATGAAAACGAGACAGGGATGTAACGACACTGTTTTGCACTTTATTGATCTTTCTCCTTTCTTCTTCCTTCCTTCCTGATTTGAGAGTAGTCGACTAGAGTTTTTCGCGGAGTTAAAAGCAGGGGAAAAAGGAGTTGCCGAACCGTTCTCGTTTTGCTGCGTCTGTTGCTGCAGTAGCCGTTTCTGTGTGTGTTTCTGTGTGTGTGAGGATAGTGCAGCGATTGAATTCGAGCAGCGGGAGCAATGCATAATGGTCGAGTTGTCGCGTTACGCACATGATGCGACCGTCCGTCGCAATACAACCGAAAATTGGATATGTGTGGGGAAGGTGAAGTAACACAGCTGCAGGAAAACAGGAAGCAGACCTGTTTGCGTTTGGTGGCCCTTTTTGTTTCTGGTTGCGTCATTACCACTAACCGCTTTGTTGCGTTGTAACGTCTGCTGCCGTTAACACGTCTATAACTCTTTATATATATATTTGGTTTGCTGTGAACGTCGTGTGAAGAACCGTAGTTCCATGCAGGGGGAGGGGGGGGGGGGAAGAAACAATCCTTTTTTTCCCCGTACCCGTTGTGTCCGAAGGGAGCCCCTTTAAGGACGAAAACACAAACTCCAACACATTAGTTCGTTGCCAACCTTGGCTGCTTCGGGAAAAAGCTTTGCTCCAACCGGCGGAGTGTTCTTCAAGAAAGAAAACAAAAACTGAGTGCCTGCGGAGGACTTCTTAGAGCGACTTTTTTCCCCTCTATTTTTCTCTTCTCGCCACTTCTTCTTCCTCCTTTCTTCGTTCTCTGTCCACTGCCACTTAGGAACCAAGTAAGTGAGTTGTGTTGGCAATACGCAGCGGTAATTGTGAGATCCTTTTGAAAGACTATCTCCTAATAGTCTCCTTGGCGCTTGAAAACAAGAAAGAAAAACCCGCGCTCCTCACTCACTCGGTGCTCGATGGCTTCGGTTTCTCCCTCGGAAACTGGCGGCACGCTGATCGCCTTTCTCCAACAGCTGCGCGGTACGCTCGTGGAGATCGAGCTGAAGAACTCTTCCATCGTCTCTGGCGAGATCGCGTACGTAGATGCCAACATGAACACCTACATGTCGCACGCAAAGATCACGAGCAAAGGGAAGAACCCAGTCGAGGTGGAGGAGTACATGGTGCGTGGTGGCACCATTCGTTACATTATTATGCCGGAGAGTCTCAACACCTACGATGTGCTGAAACAGGCGTCCTCGTCGAAGAAAGGTCCGGCGGCTAAGAAGCAGTGAGAAGCAATCTCCCTTCCCTCCCCCACGTAAAACAATAGAGCTTCTTGACATCTGTGAAGGGGGTTGCGCTGCGTATGGCGAGGGTAGGCGCTGCCGAAACCCGCGGAGACGGCAGCGACAGCAAAGCAAAAAAGAAAAGAAGTAGGAACGCTGACCTTTGAGTGTTTGTCGGGATGTGCCCATTGGAGCAGCCCATTCACACATCATCGAAGATAGGAAAGGTGGCAAAGGCATTGCAGGTGCATCCACTCGAAACATGGAGAACAGTGACGGATAAACAAGCGTCAAACACACACATACACGAACACTCCTATCCCGTACGAGTATTTCGAATCTGCGCGCTATGCTCTTGCCGCGCTGTTCGGCATTCTGTGAGAGACTGGGTAGCGTCAAGACTGCCGCTTTCCTTCACTTTTTAGACGTGTCCTGTGGTGTTATTGCAGATTTCAGTATGATCTAAGGGAGTTGTCGTTTTTACTGTTGTTGACGCTGTTGTGTTGGAGCGAGCTGAAGGGTGGCGAACACCAAGGTAAGAAAACTACAATTAACATCAAAAAAGACTATCGGTTTGTACGGAGCGTCGGCGTTCACGGCTGGCATCGATTCTGGGATTGGCAGACTCGAGAGCGCATAGGAGAGAATCCAACGATGCAGTCTCTGCAACACCAACAGACAAAAATCATAGCTAGTCTTTTCTCTCTCTTTTGTGCAGCCGTAAAAGCGATCATTGATGCTTTCCTTTGGCGTTTTCTGTCGCTTTTCTGGCAGCTACTGTGCGGAGGGGATTTCGTTTCTTCGCAATGTGGGTCGTGTGGATCTGCGGTGCCCTTCAGGTTTTTTTGTGTGTGTGTTCTGCCCCACGTTCAGAAATGAAGAAACAGTTTTTTTTAAATGTCAACTATGTTTCCTAAAGCTCCTACGTTCTCCTCTGCTTTCTCTCTTTCCATTTCTGGAGTGTAATCAAGCGTCTTACAAGAGAAGCGTAAAAGGAGAGTGTTTAGGAATCCTTGCCCGTTCCTCTGCAGTCTCTTCTGCAATTTTTTTTTTTTTGCGATCTGTGATTCAGAAAGGTGAGAAGCTGCACCACCAACTAGCAGCGTTGAAGGGTTTCCTATACGATCGACGTCAACGCCCCAACGGTGCGGAAGAAGTACATTTATAGACCACCATCTTTTTTTTCTGCTGCAAATTAGCTGTGTGCTCTCCTGCACGGTATTGCAGCGATCACCACGTCGTAGAAGCTGTACCAGACAATAGATTTGGATGAGACAAGGAAAAACGACAATAATAACAAGTAGACAAGATGGAGTACTCCGGCACGCGCCCAACGGCGCCCTTCCACTCTAATGTGAATGCGTTGCGTAGTCTGCAGCACCGAATGCAACTACGCGCAGAAGCTGCGGCCAGACACCGCTACCCGTCGCCGCAGCAACATCCCTCTCCCTTCCAGGCGTTCACCTCGACACCGCCGTCACAGCCACAGAATCCGTGCTGTTGCGATGACCGGTACTGCTGCTGCCGCGAGGCATCTCGAGGGCTCCCTCCCACGCGGCGCGACGCCAAACCTGGTGCCTCCGCCACCGCCCAAAGCAGCAAGGCTTCGAACAGCTCATTTTCAAACGGACAGCGTAGCTCGCCCCACCCCGATAACGAATCTAAGCCCGACACATCCAGCAACGTTGGCGGGTGGCCACCGCAGGTGCTTGCGGCGGTGTTGCGGGTGGCGCACATGGCAGAGGTCGACATCACTGCAGGACAGTACAGTATTCCGCGGGGGACGACACGGCGAACAGGCACGGCGCAGCTGCCGGAGGTGGCGGTGTGGCACGCAGACGCTGCCAACGGCGGTGCGTTCGAGAATCCATCGTCGGCGAACCATCGCCGTTGCTGCTGTTTAGGTGATGGTGGTGGTGGTGGTGGTCACTGCGGCTTACACAGCCGCTGCACTTGTGGGTGCCGCGAGCGCGGAGAGCACCGACGCCATCGCTCCTCGCGAAGGGAGCGAAAGGAGAAAACGGAAGCGGTAGAAAAACCCGACAGCAGTAAAACAGCAGGAACGACAGCGACAACCATTTACCCCAGCGCCATCGCCCTCCTCGCCTCCGGCACCACCCCGCCCTCTCTCTCGCCATACCGCGATCAGGAAGTACTGGACCGCATCATGGCGCGGTATCACGCACCGCCGACTCCCCCGTCACCCGCCGCGGAAGCCGTGCAGCCACCGCTGCACATTCACGTGCACTGCGGTAACGGCGCGGTGCAGCCCGACAGCGCGGCCCCAGCCGCAGCAGCAGACGGCGCCGGAACGGCGGGAGATGCTGCGTCAGCGACTCCGGCACCGCCACCACCACCGCCGCCCCCGCCGGGTGTGGTCATTCCGCCGCCTCCGCCGGGTGTGTCGGTCCCCGTACCGCCCCCGCCTCCAGACGTGTCGGTGCCCCCTCCGCCACCACCCCCTGCTGTCGTGCCGTTGCCACCACCACCACCACCTGCAGCTTCTGTACCGCCGCCACCGCCTGGTGCGACCGTGCCGTCACCCACCACCACCACCACCACCACCACCACCACCACCGCCGCCGGCGCCGCAAGGGAAGGTAAAGCGGACAAGGAGAAGCGGATGCTACTCGACCAGGCGGACAAGTACGTCTGGCAGTTGGAACAGGAGGTGCAACACCGAGCATTTCATCACAACGCGATGCTCCAACAGTTGGCCGAGGAGGAGGAGCGCAGTGCGGCTTTGCGGCGTGATCGAGATGCTCTTCTGGCGCAGAACAACGCCTTTCAAGGGACGCTGGAATACGCGCGAGGAAACCCGTTCTCTGCTCGCCGGTTACGTGCGTCTTCGTCCTCCTCCTCCACGTCTTCGTCCTCCTCGTCCACGCCGGCAGAAAGAAAGGCCCCGTCAAGCGCGGCGGTGGAGTCGTCGCCACCACCAACAGCTACAGCAACAGCAAGTTGCGCTCCTCGTCTGCCGCCCGCCGTCGCATCCGTATATACATCGTTGCAGCCCGCTGCATCATCGCCGCCGCCTCCGTGCCAACCTTCAGAGGCACCAGCGGCCGCTGCTGTTCCTCCCCCACTCCCTTCACCTACAGCATCACCGCCGACAACACAAGCAGCAGCAAATACAATCCCCGCTCTCCCGTGTCTTCCTCCGCCACCCTCGACGTTGCTGTCTTCCGCGGCGGCGATGGGCAACACCCCTAGCGCCACACAAGATGTGCTGCGGCACATCTTATTGGAGCGCGAGGCGGCGCTGCAGCAGCGGGCAGCTCCAGTGGACAATGCACAAGGCTCTGCTGTTTTCTCGTCCCTCGTGCAGAGTCCAAACTCGGTGCCACAACGCAGCCGGGTAGACGCAGGACACGACGATGAGTTAAAACGGTATCTAGATCGACTTATTCAGGAAGGCGAAGCCGAGGCGGCGGCGTGCAGACGAGCGGCCACGGTCGATAGCATGTCTGCGCCGTCTGCGCCTGCGCACCCATTCACCGACCCTCCCATGCGATCCGGAAGCTATGGAAGAGAAGGTCCTGCTAATAACAGAGAGCCTTTCTACCCCCAGCCCTATCAACAGCCTTCCTTAGAGCAGCAGGCGCTTGAGCAGCAGCGGCGGCGTGAAGTGCAGCAGCTGCGCGCCGCCATCGCTACAGAGCGCGATCGCTTTGACGAAGGGACGCGTCGGTGGAACGCACATGTGCGGCATCAAGAAGCGCAGCAGCAGGCTTCCGCCCATCAGCTGCGTGAGCGACAACGCCTGGACCAGCTACGTGCTGAGGCAGCAGCGGAGGAGGTGCGGGTGCGTGCTGACACCGTGCGTTGGCGTTCGTACACGCAGCAGCCGCACGGGCAGCAACGATGAGGTTGACCACGATGGAAGGGATTAATGCCGCTGGATATTGTTCACGCGCATAGAGTCTTTGGCAGTAAATACGTTCTCTCAGGCGCACGCAGCAATCCTAACAAAGCGATTGCTTCCTGTCACCGCTGCTAACAACAGTAGGCCGAAGGACGAGTCAGACTGCGCCGCCTATTTGAGTAATAGAATTGTAACCCCTTCTTCATAGAGGCCAAGGATCCTTTTTTTTTTCTTTAGAGAAAGAAAAAAACACGTTGTGCTTTGGAGGGCCTTTGCTGGATTCAGGATACCCTGTGTTGAGAGGCAAAGGACTTCGCTTCTCGTACCTCCCTGTGGAATGTTGTTTGGAACCGTTTAACATCAAATCTGGAGCTTGCCAAACGTTTTCTTTCTTTTCTTCTTTCCGAGAAGCGAAGAAGATGTTTTGGCTCTCTGCTCTTCTTAAGCAATGTTCAGGCAGGTTTGGCAACGTGTTTCATGCCCCCCTTCCCCGTTCTCGCCTGCTGTTGCACATTTCTGCTGATAGGGTCTGTCCATGAGACGGAAACGTATGAAAATCACTTGTATTCTAGTTGCATTGTCATAGCTTTGGTCCTGCCTCTCCTATTCCCTTATGACGACCGTCAACACACTGCTTTGTCGCCTGTAGTACCTTCTGCGCCGAATCCGGAGAAAAAAGAAAACCCTTTGCGGGCGAGAGGAATACGAAACACACATACTCACACACGTTCACCATCATGGGCTTGTTCTCATTTTCACTCGTGTCTGCACCGACTGGGGTATCCAAGGATGCCGCAAAGGGTGCATCGACCGCTTCTGCGAGTACGGAGGCAGATTCTGAAAGCGCGCCTGTAAAAGACCGCTTGCCCGTAAAGTCTAAATCCCTTCCTATCGCGCAGCCGATCCTGACGGAAGCGGAGCAGCTGGACCTCCTCGTCGGCGGTGCGCGCCTAGATGACGCAGAGGCGAAAGACAAAGCCGCCTTCCTGCGCTCGAACAAGCGCCACACGTACCTCGACGGCTTCCTCAGCTGCGCGGTGTACACGTTCAGTGGGCTGCAGCACATCCACGGCCAGAGTAACGCGCTCACGTTGCTGACCATGTGGACGGTGGGGACGACGTTTCTGGTGGACGCAGGGGAGCGCACGTATCTGCAGAATGCGTTGCAGGGCACTCTTCCAGATATGCAGACACCAACCCGTGACGAGACGGCCGCGGAGCAGCAACAAAATAATGCCACTGCCACGTCGATGAAAGGTGATGAGAATGTGCTGGAACGTGGCCGTAACGAGACAGCCGCTTCTGTTTCCACGGCGCTGTCGTCCACCATGACTCCCGCCCCTGTGGAGGCAGGGAAGTTGGCGGAGCAGCAGCGCAAAATCTTCCTGACGCAGACGGTGGCCTCGTGGGTGTGGATGTTGGCGTCGTTTCAGCAGTTCAAAGTACACAAACGACTGAAGTGGTGCGGGTACAGCAGTTGGATGGGACTGGGTTGCGTGAGTTACTTCACGACACGTCACATGTATAATTTGCTGGTGGCGTAGCGAAATGAAAGAGAAAGGCGGGGAATGGTGTTTACAAAAAGAAGAAACAGAAACTCACACTATTTTCCTTTCTTGACGTTTAAAGGACAATCGGTTGCGAATATGACTACGATTATTGTTGCTGTCGTTCTTCACATTAGCAGTTGGAAGGTATATTCCATAATTAGATAACGAAGTTGTAGTGAGCGCAACGCACTGCTTGCTGAGGCCTCTCAAATCTCTACCGTATCCAAGGGAAGAAAAAAAAAGTATCATCGTTGGTGTCGCACTGCGTGGTAGATGAGAGATTAGAAGCGCGAGGTGAAGCAACTCACCTGCCAAGGGTGCGATTTTTTCAAGGCAAGGCTATGACTGTGTTCAATTTCTCTTTTCCTCATGGCTCGCGTGCATGCTTTCGAAAAATAGGTCGTTATGTTTCCTCTTCATCCGCCTCGTTAACTCTTTGTGCACCTCGCCTGTGTGTATCACTAACGCCAAACGAATCGCCTCTACATACCTGTGAACCCGCTCCAACCACCACCACCACCACCACGACCACATCAGTGTTGTCGCATTTTTCTCATCCAATTCTCAAATCTGCTGTCCAGCTGCGTTAGCAAATCCCAATTGTGTTTACTTATCTTTCTTTTTTTTCTAAGGTGTCCTGCACACTCAGTGTGAAGAAGGTACCGCCACATTTCCTTAAAGCGCTTTCTCGACGCCAATCGAGCGCCCCCCTTTTTTTTTAAGCATCGTTAACGCCAATTCGTCCTTCTTTCTGCGAGCGAACATCTAACTGCTGGGGGCAAAAGCGAATTACTTACACACGCAAACAAGAAAAGAAGAACGAACATGAGCGCCGAGCAGCAACGACTAAATAAGATCCATCGGGAGGCGGTGATCCTCGCGGAAGCTAAGGCGGCCCTTGGCCTTTCTGCCGACCCGTCCGCTGCATCCCGCGCTACCTCACCGACGCCCGCCTCCAACGGCGCACCCAAGCATGCCGCCGCCGCCGCCGCGACCGCCGCTCCTGAGGACGTCAACGCAGCCCGCGAACTCTACGAGCAGTACGGCCTCTCGACAACGGCGGTGAATGCTTATTTGCTGCGTTATCTGCGCTCGAAGCACCTCAGCGTCGATGAGGCGCTCGCCAAGCTGCGACGCCGTCGTGTGTTTGAACGCACGCTGCCCACGATTAGCATCACCCAGACGACGGTGGCCGCCCTGCGCAGCGGCGCGTTGCACCTTCTCGGTAATGACCTGGAGGGCCGTCCGATCTTGTACGTGAACATGTCCGCCTTCACTTTGCCGACACTGGAGCTGGACGAGGCGCAGCGGCTGCTGGTGATTCTGTTGGAGTTCATGCAGGCCCAATGTTTGCTCAAGAACAACGAGGACGACACACAGGCGCGGCAGCAGCGTGTAGTTGCTGCTGCTGCTGCTGCTGCTGCTGCCAGTGGCAAACAGACCATTGCTCAAAGCGTTCAAGAGGCCGAAAAAGAGGCAACGTGTCATCTTCAGCAGTTCACGTTGCTCATCAACGAAGAAGGTGCGCCGTGGGGGTCACATGAGTCCTTCCTGCGGAACTCCGGGACTTTCTTCAGTATGTTCCCTAAGTACTACCCCATGATGCTCGGCACCGTCCTCGTCCTTGGCGCGTCGTTCGAGATTCGCATGGCGATCAAGGCGTGCGTGGGAAACAGCCCTGACGACGTGCGAGATGCGGTGCGCATGATCGAACGCCCTGACCTCGCGCGCTTCATCGACCTCCACACCATTCCCATTGAGCTCGGTGGGCAGAAGCAAGTGACAGGAAGCGCCATGAACTTCTCGGAGGCGGTGCTGCGGCACTGGTTCACGTTGACATCGCAAATGGAGGAGGAAAACGCATTTCCGCCTTCCTCGGCTACCTCCGTGACGGCGGCAGCAGCTGCTGGCGGAGGAGACAGAGTTGGAGCGGAGAGCGACGAGGAGCATGAGCGACGGGCACGTTACCAGCGGCCACTCTATGTTCCGCCGCCCCCGCTCGGCACCACGCAGCAGCTCATCTCTCGCCAACGCCAGACCATCGAGCTGCAGCACCTCAGCGGTGTCGTGGGCGGAGATGCGCCGGCGGCGAAGGAGGGCCGAAACCGTACTGTGAGCCAGCATCGCGATGTGCAGAAGCGTCTCTTCGCGGGCGGTGCATCCATGAAGAGCGCGAAAGGGGCCGCGGTTGACGGCGACAACAACTCGTTCCTCTCCCTGTCTGGGGGACGCAGAGGACGTAAAGGCGACGCCGCCGCACGCCCCCGCGGCGACGAGAACGGCGATGACGGCGTGTGCTCGGAGCTTTCCGGCGTGGACGATGAGGAAGGGGACGAGGAAGAAGACGGTGGCCAACAGGCGATGCACGTTATCGACTACGCGCGCGACCAGTCTGGTTCCTTCTTCACCATGAACGGTGTGACAACGAATCAAGTCTTCACCGCCGCGTCGATGTCTGGCGTCAACGAAGGGGAGACCGACTTCAACAACACCTTCAGCGGTGGTGGTGGTGCAGCGGGGGCTACAGCGGGAGGGGCGGTAACGCCAGAGGAGGTCTCTCGCTACACTGCAAGCCCCGAAGCGGCGATCGCGGCACTGCGGCGGGAACGGCAACGACGCGAGCAGGTGGAGCAGGCACTGCAGTTCCGTGATCTGGGTGTGACGTTGGACCTGCGCAACGCCAGCACCATCGAAAAAGAGCTGGCGGCGCTGCATCAAGATTTGAACGTGCTGGTCGCGGAGGTTCTTGTGAAGGCGGATGCGGCGAGGAAGCGGCAGAGCACTCCACCAACGCTGAACCAGCTGCTGGATCTGACTTTGACCGCCTTTGAGGGTGCAACGAGCACCCCGACCACAATGCCTGCAATGGTGCTCGCCCAGCCGTGTCAACGCGACGCAACCAGCTTCAGCTGTTGCAACTTTATGTAATTTGGCGTTGTAACGTTGAAACCGGGGGGCACCTTTCTAACTTTTTTTTGTCGTGCTAATGTGCTTCCCTGCGGTTTTCTCTTTGCCGTTTTTTCATGCTCTTGAGGGGGTGTCTGCCTCAGACCATGCAATAATTGACGGCATTGTTTTCTGCTGCGTTTGCTAACTTTTTATTTTGTGCGTATTGACGCGTTCCTTTCTTTTTCTCCTCCCCCCTCTGTCTCTCTTCGTGTTTGATGCTTAACGTTGTTGATTATTTATAGATGCTTTGTATTTCTCTCCCTTCGCATTTCATGCATAGCAAATAGAAGACACGCCACTCTCTCCTCGTCTGTTGAACTGCACGTGCTGCGTCTTCGTTGACGCCCTTCGTTTTTTTATTTTTGGTCGCATGTGCCTTCTTTCTCTTTTCATTTTTCAGTGATTGAACGGTGAAGAAGCGGGGGAGGCGTTGTGAGTTTTGTTCAGCCCTCATGCGGTCATAGTTGAAATGACCAGGCGTCGTTTACCACTGTTTTCTATTTTTTCATTTTTATCTTCGGTATCAGCACTCATAAAAAAGACGCTTTAATATGTTATACACGTTAAAAAGGAATCACTCACCTAAAAACAAAGGAAAAGGTTCATTGGTGGTTGTCCAGTCCGTAAAATGTTTAACAGGAGGGTTCTTTCTTCTTTCATAAGTCAGTTTATTGCCCCCTAAAAAACCCCTTCCGCGATCGCCGTGTGCAAAAAAATGTATTCAGAAGGCACGCTATTCTTCTCTGAACTCCGCGCATCCCTGCAAGGCAGCTAAGGCGCCAGCTGTGCTTACGTACCCTTCTTCCCTCCCCCCTCCCCTTTCATCCGACGCATTTTCTTGGATTTGTCCACACACACCTGGGCGATATTCCACGCTTTCTTTCTGGCTCGCACAACTCACACGTTCACCCGCTTCAAACAACTCCACTGCCCGCAGTTCTCCATATAAAGGTAGTTGCCCGTGTGCAAGCCTTCGCGTTGGCATTGTTCCTTGCCGATTCACTTTGAGAGAGAGAGGAGGAGGAGGAGGAGGAGGAAGAAACCAACGTAACAGCCGACATAACCAGACGAGTACGTTTCCGGTTTTCTCCTGCTTTATTTCATTTGTGATCTTTTTTTTATTGGTCTTCTTTCTCATTTTTCAACCCTTTCTCGTCAGCAGTTACGTTCACTTTTCGCGTACGGTGCATAAACTTGTGGCTGACGAAGCAGCCGCCTCGACATTGCGTTGAGATTTACGCCTGCCTTTTATTGTCTTTGATTGTTAACGAAACTAAGAACAAGGAAGGGATGCGTCTTGCCGCCCATAGAGGTGTTCAGCAGCACAAATACGTAGAGTAACCAACATACACCCCGACAGCGCACGTCAACGGCTTCTTTTTCCCCCCGAATGGCCTTTGAAACCCTCATCAACACCATCACCCTGGTCTGCCTCGTGCTACTTGGCCTATGGATTGTCGCGCACATCGTGCAAGCCGTGGGTCTGCTGTGCATGCGTCGCGCGTACCGGCTCCACAGCAAAAATGTGTTCACGATCTCCTTCGTGCCGCTGCAAACGCGCCTGTTCCACGAACTGGCGGTGCCGCAGTTCCTCGCCTCGGAGGCGATCCAGCGCGGCGATGTGCCCCCTGCGCCGCGTGTGCTGCAGAGGTCTGGCGATGTGGCTGAGTACGGGAACCCTGGCGTGGCACCGTCCGTCACGCCGCCCATGTCTTCTTCCACCCCTTCATCGCTCATTAACTCCGTGCTCACTGGGTCACCGCTTAGCACCCTCTCCAGCACCGAAGACAGCAAGGTGCTGAAGTTGCGTAAGAAAGGTACCAAAGCTGCTGAGAGCAGGGAGGTTGTTCAGAGTCAAGCCGAGGTGAATAAACCGGTGGCCGTCGCTGTCCCTCTCCCACCTGCCGCACTGGAGTCCGCCGACGCTGCAAGCCCTTCGTGGTGGACCCCGAAGTTGGAGGGACAAGACCTTGTCCTGGGTCTGCAATTGCCGTGGCAGTTGCAGTCCTCTGCGCCGCACTCCCTTTCGGCGCGGCTGGAGAAGGAGCTGAACGGCGCGGCTTCTCTCACGTCGACGTCGAAACGTACTGGGCGCTCTCCCTCGCCCGCCGCGAATCAACGAGGGATCGATGGAGGCAGGAGCAGCAGGAACAGCAGCAGACCTGGCGCAGGTTCCTCCACGCCTCTGGGTTCGTCGCGCCGGCAGCCGACTGTGAGTTTGCAACTTAAGCAGTACCGTCTCACCTCCGACGCGTTGCTGTCGATGACCGCGCCGCTCTCCGGCAGCGTCTGCGCGCCATCCTCAAACCTGCGAGACGCCGCGCGCCTTGATCTGCAACGGAACGGCAGAGACTTCCACCACCACTACTATCGCCAGCACCGGCGTGAGGACGACACCGCGGCGAATGGCTCACCGGAACTGCGGGCGGCCATTGATGCGCAGCTGGCCACCGCACCGATGCAAATTCGGGTACAGACGATGACCGCCGCTTCCGTCCCCCGTCCTGTGCGTTCCTCGTACGCGGTGAACGCTGGAGGCGGGTCCGCGATGGAGGAGCGCGCTGGCCCGCTCGACTTCGACGCCATCCGGTACGCCTACATTCGCTATCATCAGCGCCTGCTCGAGGTGGCGGTGGCGGAGCAGACGGCGATGGCGCACCGCGGGAAATACGACCGCAAGTCGGCGAAGCGAGCGCAGCGCATCGCGGCGGTGCTGATGCAGTATCTGCAGTACATCCACGATGACGACGGCGACGAGGACGCAACAGTGATGGAGGACTCTTTTGAGGTCGAGGGCAGCGGACACGAAGACGGCAGCAACTCACCTGGCAGCTCGAACTCCACTTCTCGTCTTGACGGCGGACGTAGCAGTACGGTGAATCGCGGCCGCGGTGTGCTGACAGGCACCGGCGTTTTCTCCATGCGACGGCGCGGCAATCAGTCCCCGTGGGTGCCGTTGCTCGAAGACGGCCGCGATGACCTCGGTGGAGTTCGGCACCTGGAATCCTCTCCCGCCGCTGCGAGCCCACCGCGCAAGCAGCCCTCGCAGTCGTTCTCGCAGCCTGCAGCCTCAAGGCGGCCCTCCTTGGCAGCTGCGCAGGTGAGTGCGAAAAATAGTAAGGGTGGAATTGTTTCGGCTGATGCCAGGTCTCCTCCGCAGCCATCACCGTCGTTATCGCCCGCGATCGTCGTCGCGCCGCCCCCGCCGCCGCCGACCGCGCAAGAGTCGCGGCGCAGCACCCGTAAGCGTCGCGAGGCCGCGCAGGAGATCGCCGACAGCGCCGTGGATGCGCTCGAAGCCCTTGTGGAACGCGTGCGACAGGCGCAAACGCTTCGGCCGCGGTACCAGGCGCTGCTGCTCACCGTCAACTTCCGGGCGGAGCGCTTCATCGTGCGGCGCGGTGCCAGCGGGCTGCCGACCTGGACAGCGCTGTCGGTGCCACACGCCTCGATGAAAGCAGGAGCAGGCGCGTCGTCCTCGCCATTCCACGGTGTGGACGGTGGTGGTGAGGTGGCTGGGTCACGGCAGCTCAGCTCTTTTTCCTTCAACAATCACTCCAAGACCTCCTTTGGACAGCCGCGCAGCCGTTCGTTGAACACTCGTGAGTCGGGCTCCGGCGTCTACGACTTGGCTCGGTCGGATTCGGCAACTAGTGTCAGCAACTCGGGGGAGTTTGCGCCGGAGTCTTCTCGCACCAGCGCCGTGGACGGTCGAACCGAGAGAAGAGAGGGCAGCAGGGGCAAGACGTCGCCCTTCTCGTCAGATCAATCTACCCACGTCCCCATTCAGGCAAATTCGAACGCCGACGAGACGGATGCGACGGCCGCGCTCGAATACGATGTTGGCACTACGCAGGACACGTCCAGGTCGTCGAAGAGGAGTGTCACGGACCCTTCTTCGCCAGTGAAGACGTCGCAAGACCTGCAAACGCTTTCACGGTCGTCATCGCCGACCCCGTCGGCTGACGCAGCCAAGGTTCCTCCGCTGAGTGCTGGCTCGTTCGCCTCCATCACGCCCCTCGGCAGCACCAGTGCCAACGACGCCGCGACAGAGTTTCTCCGCGCGAGCCGCCGACTCAAGCCAGACCCCGGCTCCCAGCAACTCGGTGTTGAGTACTCGCACAGCCATTCAGCAAACGGGCCCACCAAGAGGAATTCGTCGTTCCGCGAAGGCATCAAGGAGGACAGCGTTGAAATTCAGGGCTTGCCGATAGAAAACGACCGGCAGCGGCGTGCGGCAGAGCCGGTATCGCTGCCACATTGTGATTCCAAGGGTCAACCTGAGAGGTCCACTTTGTTGAGGCAAGACACGTGCAGTGGGTACAGCGACGGCGGCATGCTGCATGCCCCGTCGTTGCCACCCGCAGATGCGTCACTCAATAACAACAAGCCGCAGCACCAGCAGTCGCCGTCAATGTCAATGGATGCCACCGGCACAGCTTCGTCTGCCCTGCCGGGACCTCGTGAGACGGACCTTCGTGTGGCGTACATCATCGGCGCCGATCGCGCCACGTTGCTGCGCAGCCTTACGCTGGATGCCACACAGACTTTCGCGGCTGGCACGCAAAACTTCCTGTGCTTCTTCACCCACGAAGACGAGCAACGCGCCCGACGGCGCCACCTCGAGCAGATGGACCGGCAGTGCCGCTTGGAGCTACAGCGGCGCCTGAGTGAGCGCACACATGCGCTAGCCGACGGGCAAGACGGCGGGCCATCACCGTCGGAGGAACGTCACGGCAGCAGTGACGCTCACGCAAACGCTTCGCGGTCCTCTTTCGTGCAAGCACCCCCAGCAGTCGTGTCTGTATTGCCCTCTCGTTCCGCAAGTGGTCTGGGCTCAGGTTCTCTGCGATACACGCGAGCAGCTGGCTGGCACACCGTTGGGTTAGGCGGCAGCGGTGCGGCCTACTCGGACTCCGCTGCCTTCGGAGAGGAGAACGATAGCGTCTCGCGGAGAGATAGATACGCGCCGTCACTTAGCCAGCACAGCCTTCACAGTTTAGCTAGTGATAGCGCGACCTTCACCACGCCACCGCCACGGCCCGCGTCGACAAGCGGTGCTGGTGAGGCGGCGGTGGTAGTTCACGCAAATCCACAGCAAAGCAAGAAGCTTGACGGTTCTGTTCTCAACGCATCTGACACGATTGCACCGCACAGTTTGGAGGTGAGCCTGCACTCGCCCGACGACGGAGCAGGCGTGTCCGGCCAACAGCGAGGAGATGCGACGGAGAAGGCAGTGGCGCACGTCTTTCAAACCGCTGCCTCGCTCACTTCCTCCGCGCTCTCCGCCAACGCTTCGACGCTGTCCACACCGTTGCAGGCGGGTGGCACAGTCGTCGGGGTCGGCGTGTCGCTGCCGGAAAACGGCGGCGATGCAGTAACGGCAGGCGTGCAAAGCGCACCGAACAACCGCAGTTGCCACGAGGAAACGGGAAAACACCCTGCAACGACGGAGGCAGAGGAGCTGCTGTCGCTCATCAGCACCGACGACGCCTTTGCGCACTCGTTACACTCCGTTGGCAGCGTGGCGGAGCAGCTGACGGACCTCAACGCGGTGAGCACACCGTTGCATTCCCCGTTGAGGGTGGAGATATCTGCAGCTCCCGCGTCCGCAGAGAGCGCCACCGCATCAAAAGCGCCAGTTGCGGAAGCAGACAAGTCTGACAACGCCGTGTTGCCACCTCCGCCATCGCAGGAGAACGCCGGAGCCGCAAAGCAAGCAAAAGAACTCAACGGCTCTGCAAACAGTCGCGTCGCCAATAAAGCCGAGGGTTGGAACAAGAAGGATGTGAAAAAGCCGAATGCATTACCATCAGAGAACGCAAAGGTGAAAGGGAAGGGTAAGAAGGCAGAGAAAGCCGCTGTCACCTCTGCTGTTGCTGCTGCTGGATCGGCTACACCAAAAGAGATCCCAATTCCAGCGTCAGCAACTTCAACGCTACTCACTCTACCCATTCTTGATTTACCAGACACTATTGGCGATCACGACGTGCGAGGCTACTACGCTGCGATCGGCATCACCCTTCCAGAGCAGGTTTTTTTGCTACGTGACGCGCCGACGGATTTGGAGCTTTATTCATCTACGAGCGCAGGCGTCCCTCACGGCGGCGGCGGGGGCGGCCGTCGTCAGCGTTCCGCCACCCCAACGCGTCGTGCTTCGAAAAGTCTCGCCCGCACCCGCTCCGCGTCTTCCTTCGCCCCGCTGCAGAGCGCTGCGGTGCCACAGGCAACGGTGAAAGGCACGTCGCTGCCGCAGCGTTGCGGTGTGGCACGTGTGCTGGAAGGCCAGGTGGAGGTGGCGGAGCTGTCTCTCGACGTGCTGAACCGCCAGCTAGGTCCGTTTATTCCACAGAAGGAGCCCGTTGTCGACACGCGAAGCAACAGCAGCGTCGACGATGGCAGCGGTAGTGATGACGATGATGATGATAACAGTCGCGATGAGGCGTCCTCTTCCTCCTATTCGAGCTCTTCCAGTGAGGCTCTTGACAACGACAAGTACCGCCACCGCCGAAGCAAGAAGCGGCAACAACGTCAGGAGAAAAAGATGACAAGGGCAGAAGTGGCGTTCACACGTGAAGAGCGCGATGCGAGACAATCGCCGAGAAACACACGAAGGGACGGCAAGGGGCGCACCGACGATCGATCCACTCAGCGTCCACGTGCCGCAAGGCGCACGCAGTCTCGACGCGATGCCAAGAACAGCGCGGCCACATCGCCAAACCGTGCTAAACGGCGTCGCCGTCGCCAGCGAAAGCAGCAGCGCCGCATCGCCGTGTGGAGACGCCGCCTCCTGCGCAAGCAAGCTGCGTCAAATCGGGCGGGTTACTCGCCTGTTTCAGTCGCGGCGCTCTTCTTCACGGCTCCGCCGCCGCTGCCGAGGGCACTGCTGCAGCGATTCGAAGCCCAGCGTACGGTCTACGAGCACGCTGCCCTCCCGCTTCCATCGTGGGCGTTAGGCAGTCTGGTCTCCGATGAGAATCTCAGCACCACCACCGCACCTCGACATATGGCTGACCATTCGGCTGGAGAACCGCAGCAGCCGCAACAACAGCAGCGCGCATCGATTTGTGTGACGCTCATCTACACCTCGACCGCGGAGCAGGTCACGCAAACTTTGCTTGTTGCACGCGAGATAGCTGCTTCTGCCGCGTTTACAAGGAAAGCGGCGCTGTCATCTTCGTTAGAGAACTCGCTCATCTTTAACGGCAACCACAGCAGCAGCAGCAACCGTGTAGGGCCTCGACGTGGCAGCTGGGTAGATGGGTTGCGAGATTGGCAGCAAAATGAGAATCGGCTCGGTAGCTCAGCAAATCGGTTTGGCGGAAACTACGACGAAAACCGGTCGCTTCCCAAGGGTGCGTCCTCGATGAACACGAGTCCGCCAAGCCCAATCGACAGCATCCACACACGAGGTCGCACGCGGGGCCCGGACTCTTTTGCGAGCTCTTTGACGGCCCTACCACCCCCACCCGCGGTCTCCGGCAGTGCGACGGCAGAGAAACGCAGCCAGCGCGAAAAGTCAGGCCGGGGTGATGAACAGATGAGCGAAAACCGTCCGGAAGGCAGTCGCGTCGAGGATCGGGCGGCTGTGGCGATAAGTACTGCAACGGACGTCGAGAGCCAGCCGCTGCCGCCGCTGCTCTTGCTTGCGGAGTCGGCAGATAGCTTCATGAGGTATGCCGACGACGCCGCACCACCACCGCACGCGCGCAGCAAAACAGCAGAGGGTGTTGCACACCAAGCGACTTCCGTCTTTATGGACGCTGGCAACGGCAGCAGTAACTTCGATGCGCGCCGCTTCGGCAGAGAGGAAACCATGTGCTTTGAAGACGACATGGTCGCTGCCGGAAACGCAAGTAACAGCAGTAGAGCATATCGAACATCGGCGCTGGGTGGCGCGAAGCCCGGAGATGACGCGGTGTACTCCACCGAGTTCGACAACAGCCTCAAAGGGGCGAGAAGGCTGACCACCGCTGCGGATGGCGTGGTGGACGTGCTACGCGATTCAGCCAGCTTTCCTGACGGCGTGCCCATCAGTCTCTCTTTAGCGTACGTGCGCATTGGTGATGACCTCTACGCCGTGACAGAGGTGATCGACCGCACCTTCTTGCAGTACCGCGAGGAGCGGGTCATCCATCCAAGTGCAAAGCACACTGCAGTGGAAGGCGACGTGGCATCCTACTCCGACAGCGGCGAAGACGTCGAATCGCGTAACGGAGCCTCTTCTCTCTTCAACACGTCCTTCTCTTCGGACACACCCTTCTCAACGCTGGATGCGGCATTGGAGGCCATTCAGAATCAGCACGAGGCCACCGCACGCCAGCAGCGTCGCCGAATGCATCACCGCCGTCGCGCTGTGTCCACGATGAACTTTGGTGACCTTTCTTACTCGCTCGCGGGGCCTGCGCCAGTGCGGCCAGGCACGCGGCGGCAGGAGGTGCACATGTGTTGGCGCTGCCTCAGTGCGGAAGCGGCGGTGATCTTCTTGCCCTGTGGGCATTACGCGGTGTGCGAGGACTGCGCGGAGGTGTTGGCGGACTGCTGCGTGTGCAAGACACCGATCTTGTCCAGTGTCGTGCTGCTGGAGCGCAAGAAGGCGCAGCGGACGGCGTCCACTCCAAAGCAACACCAACCGCCACCACAGCAGTCGGAGCAGCGATAATAGTGGTGGTTTGCGGGGTTTTGCGTGTCCCCGTTCCTGACTTTTTCTTTGCGGGCAAATGAGCTAAAGCCTTTTGCTTTTACGGCCGTCCGGCGACTTTTGGGGTACACCTTTATATATATATAAAACTGTTTTCATCTGCTCATTTTTTATTTCTTTCGAAAGGCGTGTGTTTCTAGCATGTATACCTCAGCTGCAAGGTCCTTCTCTGCTCATAATGATTAAAAGCGGCACAGTACTAGCTGGATAAAGTGTGGCTGCACATGGTCAGAGACGCAGAATCACTCACCCGTCTCAATGCGGAACAGTGTACGAGGCAGCTGAGCGAACATGTCGCTGATTCGATGCGTTCACTCTCAAGAAGGAGGAGGAAAAATAATGACTTTCGCATTTCAGAGCCTCTTTTTTCCCCCGTTTCTCCAATCAAGTTCTGCTGCACCTTCTCGTCGTCTTCTCTTCTCGATTTTTCTCATCCCTCCTTATCATCGTTTTTCTCTTCTCCCTTGATTTCCATGATAATTTCATTAACTATGCCGCACACTCTTTGCTGTTGTGCGTAGCAGCCATACTTTTTTGTGTTGTTGTTGTTGTGGTGGTGGTGTGTGTTTGTGCTGTGGTGAAAGCAGAAAACACACGGTGCTTGCCGGAGGCTTTTCCACGTCTTCCATATTCGACGTTCTTTTTTATTACTGCCTAATCCTCACATACGCATCGTTTACCGCAAGAAGGAAGAATCAACAGAAAGAGGGAGAAACGGACGGAGCAAGGGGAAAGAGGTGGCCACTCCTTTTCGTTGTTCTCCTTTGCATAGTTCTTTTTTCCGCCTACCTTTCTTCCCTTAAACACTGTAGGCTCATTTGTTACGTTTGTTTTCGTCTGTAGTTTTTTTTGTCCTTTTCCTTTAGTAACCACCTTTTATCTGCTGTTGATGTTTTCTGAAAGAACCTAGCGCAGCAGCAAAGTGAACGAAGGCGCGCTTCAAATGCGAACAGCAAAAACTGTTTTTGCGGACTTAGACACTACATCAGGTTAGAGGTGGGGAAAGAGAGAAAAAAAATAAGAAGAATACATGCAGCGCTGAGAAGAGGCTTTTTACACGTAGCTTTTTATTTTGATTCTTCTGCCGCTTTGTTGCGCTCGCTCCATCAGGAAAAATAACGCTTGGCTCGTATATTCATCTTTTCTTTTTCTCAGTTCCCCGCGACGTGCACGCCCGCCGGCACCTTTACGCGTCGCAAAATCTGTTGATCGTCAGGCCAGTCGTTCCTCATCAGAGTCTGAACTGCTGTTTTTTTCTTCTTTTGCATATATATATATGTCTTTGCTTTTCCGGCCCATCAAACGTATACCCGCGTGTTTTTTATTACTATTGCGGTGTTTCTCCACTTTTTGTTCTGCTTTCTGTGTCTGGTGTTGGCCTTCGTTTAGTGGTTTTTATTTGGTACATACATATACATTTGCGTAAAGTCTTCTCCGCCTCAGACGGTCTGCCGTGAGGAGCTTCGATTGTCGACGTTTTTGTCTCCATTTGTGCTTCTGAGCCATTTTTGTTGTTTTCTTGCTTGGTTTTTGGAGAGTTGTACACCCTACTTGCGGTGTCTTCCTTTATCCCTCCCCTTTCTTCCTCGTCCTTGCTTTTTGAAAGCTCTCGAAAAGCACTACGAATCGTGATCGAGCGCTTTCACTCTCGCTACACGTCCCGTCAATTTTTGTCCACCCACAAAGACACAGTTTCCACAAAAGTACTAATACCTTTTCTGTTCTTTCTTTTTTTTTCCTGTTTTCCACTTCAATAGCAATGTTCCCCTTTACCGACGACGTAGTGCAGTTCATCGTGTTGCTCACGCAGCACGGCACGGTGGAGAAGGTTCGCGCCGCCATCAGCCAAAACCCCGAGGTGGCGCACTTTGCCGGTCCGCTAGACGTTTATGGAACTGACCCAAGTGTTCCACCAGGTCACCGCAACAGCACCACACACGGAAACGGTGTCTCTGATGCAAAGGCAGCGGCAGGCGCCGGCGCAACCAACGACGACGCAAACGATGACAATGACCTTCCGCAGGGGCAGTCCGCCTTCTTCACGGCCCGCACTCCTTTGGTGGCGATCTGTGAGCTCTCCGACGATGCATATGGCGCGTCTGGCGGCTCGCGCATTATTGCGACGGCCGACCCCGCCTCCTTCTTCCGCTCAGTCTCTTTCTCAGACGATGCGGCTTCCGAAGAGGGCACGCTGGGCGCCACCTTGCGCGGTGCAGCGGGTACGCTTCGGCGTAGCTCCAGCATCGGGTTCGCACTGAACAAGTCAAAGGCGATCAGCTGTGTTTTGCTCGAGCGGCGCGACACCGCGTTAGGCGGCGCCGGACTCCATCCGCTCTCCGTGCGCGACCTCTACATTCAGTCCATGGACCTGCAGAAGCCGCTGAACACGCTGCAGGGGATTCTTCAGAATATCTACGACCCTATGCTGCGCTCGCACAAGACACAGTCAGCGCTGCGCGCGCAGGTGCAGGATTTGTTGACAGGCATCCGCTCCATGCACCATGTGCTGCCGGAAATCGACATTACCCGCTACGTGCACGACGATTTGCTGAAGCTGTGCGACGCCAACCCGCAGCTGGATGTGCCGCAACTGATTGACCGTCTCGGCGAGCCGGCCAAGGACCCGAGCTTCATTCGGCGCATTTTGCAGGTACGAAATCGGTGCAACGAGGCCCTGTCGATGGAGCCCCTCCTGTCCGGTAAGACGGAGGAGGAGGAGCTCGCCAAGAAGAAGCAGAACACGAACAGCAAGTCCTACGACGCCTCGAATGCCGCTAGCGCAGTAGACGCTGCGGGTAGTTCCCTGACTCGTTCTGGGCTGGGTGCAGCGGACACGAGCGGAATCGCTGGGCGCGGCGCCGCCGTGAGTATTTTGGCCGCGGGCTACGACAGCGACGCGGACGATGACAGCGTGTGGGCGGTGCAGGAGCGCATCGTGTACTGGCAGTGCGTCGGTGCGTGGATGGAGGATGTGCTGAACCAGCTGCGCGGACGGGAGTGGCGCCTCCTGCACCGCCTGCTGGGCCAGCGAGTGGAGACGGACTACGTGGCCGAGTACGTCGGGTACATAAAGCTCGTGCAGGAGTACGTTGCGTTTTTGAATACGATTCCCGAGAAGCAGCTCGTGCATGTGCATGACATGAAGGAATTTAACGTCGTGGCGGACGAAATCCTGGTCGCGGCGACGCGGCCGACGCGGTTTAGCCCGCGCCTGCAGCTGAGCCTTTTGACGTCGCTCGTGTCACAGATTGCGTGGCGGTGGGTGAGCGTGATGGAGACGCAGCCGGTGTTGCTCGTAGACGCGGACGCGGAGGGCGATGCGAAGTCCGCAGCAGACGGCGGCGGTGGCAATAACAACCTCAAGGAGTCTACGTCTGCTGGGCGTTTTGACATTAACACCGCTACTAGTTCAGCAACAGGTGCAGGAGCGGCAGGTGGCGACGCCTTCGACCCCATTGCTTCCCTACAGACATTGCGTGTAGCCATCCACGCCTTGCGCACGCTGCAAACGAGGTACGTTGAACACAGCAGGGAGCTGCGGAAGCAAATTCGCGTTGTGCGCAAGCCACGCGACCACCCCGAGCACCTGCGGGTGGAGGCGTTGCTGCAACGCTGCATTGCCGTGCGCGACTTCCTCGAGGGCCACCTGCTGCTGATGCGCCAGCTCGGCGTTGTTTTTTCCACGCAGGTGCGCTTGCCGTTTGCGTCGTCGAAGAGCAGCGTGTCTGCGCCGCAACCGGGCGAGGAGTACGCGCTATCGATGCAGGATGCGTACAACGAGTGCGTCCTCGCCGTTTGTGGGGCGCGGAGCGACGGAGGGCCCTTGAGCCCACAAGGAGCTGCGCAAAACCACAGTAATTTCTTGTGGCGCACCTCCTCCACTGCGGTCTACCGCTTCAACCACGCCGTGAACACCTACCAGCAGCGACGGAATCAGTGCGACGAGCAAATCGCCCTGGTGGTGAGTCAACTGCTCAGCAACCAGCAGCACATTCCAATCGACGGCCGCGCTGTGCTCACGAGTGGCAACACAAACCCGCCGACAGCTCCGCCAAAAGTGCCAACCATCACCAGCTTCGCCGACAGCCGTGGGCTGCGTGTGTTTCGAACATACAAGAGCTTCAAAATGCTGCCGCTGGAGCGTGTGCAGAGCGTCGTGCAGAGTTACCAGGACGCCATGGCAGAAAAGCTCGGCGCCTACGTGACCTACATCCAAGAGTCCTACGTCAACGTCCACCTTACCAAGCAAGAGGTAAGCTACAACACGACGCGATTCGGCGTGTCCACTTTAGTCGCCCAGATTATGTGGGAGCAACGACTGGTAGAGGCGCTTTCCGATGCCATGGTCCGCTTCGACTACGTCAGCGAACACGGCTGGCACCAGCTGCTCTTTCTCCGCAACGTGGAGCACTTCTGGCGGCTCAACTCCGCGTTGGCGGACTTTATCGGTGTCCCGCTGAACCTGCTCGCGTGTGATGAGCTGCGGCTTGACTCGGAGGTGCACGGATGCGCCGTCGCCCTTGCGTGTTTAAGCCTGCACTACGCGGACGAGGCGAAGGAGTGGGGACAGGACGAGTACCTGCGCGTTGCACAAGAACTGGTCGAGACCCACGACCCCGGCTCGCTCGTCGTGGCACGTGACCGCATTTTGATCGGAGGTGCGCCTCGGCTGTACAAGACGGCCGCACGAGTCCGCGACATCCGCAGCTCACGTGACATCATCCTGCAACGCATCACCACGCACATCACGAGCTGGTACGAAGAGGTTGACAAGTTGGTGGTGGGCAGTAACCTAGACGTGCAGACGATGCTGCTGACAGGGCCGGTACTGTGGGCGGTGAACTGCGGCCCAGCCGGGGTTTCGTACGTTGCTTCTGGCGGTGCTATCGCTGGAGACTTTGACGTGTACGGCGCACGCGACGGTGGTGCAAACACGAACAACAACAATGCGTCCTCGGTAACGGCAGGCGCTATCGCAAACGCGAACAACAACGGCAGCCATCTCAGCAACAACGCTGGTTTCTCGGCATCGCGTATTGTCAGCCCGCCACCAGCTAGCTTGTCACGGCCGCGTCCGCGCAGCATCTCCCCTTCCTACCGCGGCTCTTCTGCTCCACCGGGGGAATCCTCGTTGAACCTGCCGCCTGGTACTGCTGCCACGGCGGCTGCGACGTCGATGTGGATGATTGAGGTGGCCTTTCCCTGGAGCCTCCTGGCCACCGCGCAGGATTTGCGCTACCTGGAGGCGACGCAGCTCACGCCATACGTGCTGAACAGCCTCGCCGGCGGCGGCACCATGGGCGAGATGGCGCTCTCAGGTCGTAGCGGGGTGAGCATCAGCAGCCTGTCCTCCCCACACGGGCGGGGGTCAACGGCAGCTGCGGGACTCACACTCCTGCGCGATGCCTTGCGCAACAACGGGCTACGCACGCGTCTGGCGCACACGCTGGTCGAGCTGATTCACGTGTACTACGTCACTGTGAACGGCGAGGACGCGGCACTTGTACTGGTGGCCACTGACGAGTATCAAGAGGTGAATCGAATGCTTCAGCGCGGCATGACGCTGCGGTGGAATGACGAGGGCGTCCTCGCCTACGTGCAGCAGCTCGCGGACACCATGCAAACCTTCACGACCACCGTGCAGCAGGTGCGGAGCAAAACGGAATCCGTCTACAAAAAGATCAAGGCGTTTCACGTGCGTGCCTTTCACCCCGACACAATCCTGCAGCGCGTGAGGGCGTTGCGGCGCATCGTCGATGCCCTCGCGCTGCGCTGCGTACACGCCCACCTGTGGACGCGTCAGATCCAGCCTCTCCTGGAAGAGGCCCTGCTCACGCAGATGAAGTACCTTATGCACTCATGGACCGAGGACTTCCAGTCCATGCGCAGCGACGTCCGCTTCCTCGAAAAAGGAACGGAAACGGACGTGTTTCGGCTGACCCCTCTGCGCATCCGCATGCGAGTGGTGTACAAGGAGGTGCGCCTCGAGTGTCCCTGCTCGGCGTGGCGGCAGCACTGGATCAGCGAGCTGAATCGCTTTCTCAGCTGGGTCGACGTTTTGCCGCGTCTGTACAAGCAAGAGGAAACGCAGGCGGAGGTGCTTGCGCTGGACGCGCTGGAAGGCCCAGAAGCGAGTGTGAGCAGCCTGCCGTCTGCCCATCGTCGTGGCAACACGAGCAGCATGCGCCCCTCCACCGGAGACGTCAACTCTAGCTTGAATGCTGCCAGCGGTGGAGGCGGCGGTGGTGCATTCTCGATGGGCGGGGGAGGGGGTGCTCGAGCTGACGGCATGAATCGAGGGGAGACGGGCAACGACGGCTATCAGTACCTTCTCATGCGCCTCCCCGCTTCCGCCCTCGCGGAGCCCCTGCATGCGATTGAGCGGTGTGTGCAGGAGGCCATTGACACCGAGAAGGAGTGGCGTCGTGGGCAGCAGTTCCTCAACATGGATGTCGGGCTGATGCAGCAGCGCTTCGGCGGCGATTTGCACCGCTGGAGCCACGCGTTGGGTCTCATGCACACCGTCACCGCCCGCATCATGGACTACACCCAGCCGAACAAGCTGCTGGGCGGTATTGTGATTCTTGCACAAGAGGCGCAGATTGAACTGGGGCGAAAACTCGACCAAGTCAGCCAGTACGCGCACGCCAAGTTTAAGGACCTCCTGCAGGTGGAACAGGAGAGGACGTACAAGGAAATCACGCAGGAGAGGACCACGGTTGACGCGTTGGATGTCATCAGCAACGTGCGCGACGCCGCCGCCTTCCTCTCCGCCGTACCAGGCCTCAAAACGAAACTGCAGAAGATGGACGGCGATATCACCCTCATTGGCGACGCCGAGGCGAGCCTGACGAAGCTGGGACACGTCTTTCCGGAGCATTGGATTTACGCCGCTGCCGTGCGCGAGGAGTACACGTCCCTTGCCGAGTTGGTCGACCGCAAGCTCAAGGCGGTGCAGGTGCGCAGACCGTACCTGCTGGAGGAGGCCCGCACGACTACCGACGCTCTTGAGGCGAAGATCAAAGAGCTCGACGGCCGTTTCCGCAACTTGGACTCCGACGCGGCGTCGAAGGATGCGCCGGCGCTGTCGAAGCAGGCGGTGGAGGGCATCTTCGACGAAGCAACGGCGTTGGATGAGGAGGCGAAGCGCATCACGGCGATTCAGGAGGAGCTCGGCGAGACACCGCACACCTTTTCGTCCTTGCAGAAGCTGCTCGAGGATGTGGCGCATGTGAAGGACGTGTGGTGCCACGTGGCGAGCGCCTACGAGGAGCTGAACGAGCTGGGGGCGACACCCTTCTTCGAGATGGTGCCGCGGCGGATGCACGAGCGTCTGCAAGCCATCGAGGAGGAAACGGAGCAGTACCCCGAGACGGTCAAGAGCTACAAGCTGTGCAAGGACCTGGTCGCGAAGGTGCAGGGCGTGCTGGGTTACAACCGTCTCATGCAGGACCTCCGCTCCGATGCGATGTCGCCGCTAGAGCGTGCCCTGCGCCACTGGACCGTGCTGCAGCAGAAACTGCACACCCCGTGGGTGCTGGAGAACCTGCGTGTGCGCGACATCTGGGACAGCGACCCAGCGGCGAACGCGACCGTCTACAACGAAGTGATCGAAATGGCGCAGGGCGAGCGGCGCATCGAGGTGCAGCTGAACAACATCACGAACTTCTGGAATATGTTCGAGTTCAGCGTCATCGCGTACAAGAAGCAGGTGGTTCTGATCCGCGGCTGGGAAGACGTGCTGGACCGCCTGACCGAAGACCTCAGCACCTTCGGTGGGATGCGGGCCAGCCCGTACTTCATCTCGCCGCAGCTGGTGTCCATGACGAACGAGGCCGAGGCGCGGTTGGACCGTCTTCGGCAGGTGCTGGAGACGCTGCTGGAGGTGCAGAAGCGGTGGGTCTACCTGGACGGTATCTTTGCGGGCAACGCCGAGGTACGCGCCCAGCTGCCGCACGACACAGTGAAGTTTGACCGCACCAGTCGCGAGCTGCTGCACATCTTACCGCGTCCTCGATCGTCTGGCGAGCTACCCGAGGTGCGTGCCTCCTTTTTCCTGGAGGACGAGAAGCTGCAGGTGACGCTGGAGCGTCTACTCTCGCAGCTGACGGCGGTGCAGCGCGCTCTCACGAGCTACCTCGACACGCAGCGCGGACGCTTCCCCCGCTTCTTCTTCGTGGGCGACGACGACCTGCTGGAAATCATGGGCAACAGCAAAAATCCGCTTTTCCTCAACAAACACCTCAAGAAGATGTTCACCGCCCTCGCCTCCTTTCAGCTGGACGGGAATGCGAAGGGCGCCACGACGCGGCTGCGCGGCTTCGCCAGCAGCGAGGGCGAGGAGCTCAACTTCGAGCCGGGCCCCATCGAATTCCGTCAGCGGCCGATGCACGAGTGGCTTCGTGAGGCGGAGCAGGGTGTGGCCTTCACTTTGCGCGAGTCGACGCTACGAGCCTACATGGAACTGATGAGCGACTCCACGCACTACGCGCCGCTCTGGTCGATGGATTGGATTCGCCGCAAGCCCGCGCAGGTGGTATGTCTGGCGCTGCAGCTTATGTGGACCAAGCAGCAGGAGGGCTTGCTGACCGCGCCGTACCACCCCAATGTCCATGCCGCCGCAACAGACGCCGTAGCACCAACGAGAGCGGCAACGGTGTCAGCGAAGTCGCCTGCCACGGCGTCGTCGGCGGTGACGAGGAGCATGGACGGGCTCCTGGTGAAGCTGGCTGGCAGCGTGCTGGATCACTCCATCGAACCGAGTGCGCGGTACCGCTGCGAGCAGCTCATCACGATCGCGGTCTACCAGCGTGATGTCTCGCGCTCCCTCGCAGCGCGCAAGGTGACGTCGAGCTTCGACTTTGACTGGCTGAGCGTGCTGCGGCTCTACGTTGTGCCGGTCAATCAACACGACACGAACAACACCGACAACAAGTCCGCATCGTCTGCTAAGGGTCTGTACCTGTCTGCCGAGACGGTCGAGTGCCGCATGGCAGAGGCGGCGGTGTACCACGGCTTTGAGTACATCGGGGCCTATGAGCGGCTGGTGCAGACTCCCCTCACGGACAAGTGCTACCTCACCTTGATGCAAGCCTTGCACACCAGGCTCGGCGGGTCGCCAATTGGCCCCGCCGGCACCGGCAAAACGGAAACGGTCAAGGCGCTTGGCATGCAACTCGGCCGCCACGTCCTCGTTTTCAACTGCGATGACACCTTCGACTACCAGGCGGTGAGCCGCATCTTTCTTGGGCTGTGCCAGGTCGGTGCGTGGGGCTGCTTCGACGAGTTCAACCGCCTCGAAGAGCGTATCCTCTCCGCGCTGTCCCTGCAGATTCAAGTTATTCAACAATCTCTGCGAGAGCGCAAAGCACAGGTACAGCTGAACCACCGCGCCGTGCCTCTCCACACGAACGTGGCCATCTTTATCACCATGAACCCGGGCTACGCAGGGCGGTCGAAGCTGCCGGGCAACTTGAAGCAGCTGTTCCGCACCGTGACCATGACCATCCCCGATCGCGAGACGATTGCCGAGGTGATGCTGTTTGCACAAGGCTTCACCACCGCCGAGGCGCTCTCGCAGAAGGTGGTGCCACTGTTCCGCCTGTGCGAGGAGCAGTTCACGCACCAGGCCCACTACGACTTCGGCCTGCGTGCGCTCAAGTCCGTCCTTGTCGCCGCGGGTGACCGCAAGCGGCAGGTGATGGCAGAGACGGGCGGCAAGGCGGTGGCGGCTTCGCCCGATGTGGCGCAAGAGGCGGAGCGGACGATGCTGCTGGAGAGCGCCATCGCCACCATCGCCCCCAAGCTGGTGGCACAGGACGTCGGGCTCTTCTACCTGCTCCTGCACGACTTTTTCCCGGGACGGTCGCTGCCGACGCTGCCGATGGCTGAGCTGCGTGACTCTGTGGCCAGCGTGTGCGCCGAGAGCGGTCTGTCCCCGGCGTATGGGTGGGTGGAAAAGGTCCTGCAGCTCTACCACACCAAGCTCACCCGCCACGGGGTGATGATTGTGGGGCCGAGCGGCACTGGCAAGACAACGGCGTGGAAGGTGCTGATGGCTGCTATGGTGCGCCTCGAGAAGTCGCTGCAGATGCACGCCTACGTTATTTCGCCCAAAGTGCTGAGCAAAGCCGAGCTGTTTGGTACGTTGGATGTCACGACGCGGGAGTGGCGTGATGGCGTGCTGACGAGCATTCTGCGGCGCATTATCGACGCGGAGGAGCAGCAGCAGATTCCAGACGACATGGCACTTGCCAGCAACAACGATGAGGGCAACACGAACTACGCGGCGCTCGGCTCTTCCATACGCGCGGACAAGTCATTCCTTGGCAGTGCCGAAAGCTCTGGAGTGCCAGACAACAAGCTGAGCGCTCCTGTTTCTCCCAAAGCGGGCACCAAGCCACCGGGGATCCTGAAGACGGCGGCGGGCAGCGGCGAGCGCACGGAAAGTGCGCCTGCAGACGTCGTGAAGGAGCATTGGATTATCTTCGACGGCGACGTGGACCCGGAGTGGGTGGAGAACCTGAACTCCGTCCTCGACGACAACCGGCTCCTGACACTGCCCAACGGCGAGCGGCTGCCCTTGCCACGGTCGGTGCGCATTTTCTTCGAGGTGCAGGACCTGCGCTACGCCACTCCCGCCAGTGTGTCCCGGTGCGGTATGCTGTGGTTCAGCGAAGGAATCGTGCCCCTCTCGGGTGTGCTCTCGCACACCTACCATCAGCTGCAGGAGCTTCCCATTGTCGACGCGCGCGGCCGTCACCTACACTGGAACACGGACGCGGACATGATTGGTGTGGCGGGCCCGCGCCGCTTCCTCACCTCTGACTGCGTGCTCTCCGGCAGCTACGGCAAGACCTACCACGAGTTCATCATCGCGAATGCAACCCAAAACACCCTGAGCGAAGCGGTGGGCAGTCCCCTTCCGCTGCGGCACGCCACCCGCACCGTCACCATCAAAGATCAGGATGACTTCAACCTCAACGCGACTACGACGCCACAGACCAGCGGGTACGCCACAAAGGAGCAGAGTCCAAAGGTCGGCTGGGAAGGCGGGAACGCCGAGCTCGACCTCGGCTCCACCCTCTACGGCTCCACCGCCTACGGCGCCGCCAGCATGTACCTGACGACGTCCGGCGGCAACAACGCGAACCACCGCAGCCACCCCGATGCAGAGCGAATTCAAGAGATCATGGTGAGCATCTGGGCGGAAGCGTTTGAGCGCAGTGGCGCCGTTGTGCGCGGCCTGCAGCTGGTGAAGAGCCCCGCCTTCCGCGACGTCTGTGTGATGGAGCTCAACGACCTGGAAGTGATACAAAGCATCTTGTCGTTTCTCACCAATGGGGTGTGGCGCACCTTTGAGGCGGAGCAGCGCAACGACGGCGACATCTTTGGCTCGACGGTGGTCACGAAGATCGCCCAGCGGGTGCTCTCGTACGCCATTTTCTGGGGCCTGTCGTCCTCCATGAACCTTGAAAACCGCACGAAACTCGCGAAGGAGCTCGAATTGCGGCCCTCCGTGGACGGCGTTGCGCAGTCGATGGTCGAGGTGGAGGTGAACTACAGCACAGGGGAGTGGCAGCTGATCCGCAACCGCGTGCAGGAGACCTCCATCCTGGCCGAGCAGGTCGGCGCAAACGACACAGTGATCACAACGGTCGACACCTGCCGCCACGAGGACGTGCTGAGCGCCTGGCTCGGATCAGGCCGTTCGGCGATCCTGTGCGGCCCGCCGGGGTCCGGCAAGACAATGTCCATCACCGCCGTGCTGAACAACCTGCCCGAGTACGAGGTGGTCTTTTTGAACTTCTCCAGCGGTACCACCGTCACGACCATCATGAAGGCGCTGGAGCAGTACTGCACCGTGCACGACACGGCGCGTGGTCTGGTTATGGTGCCCAGCTCCGGCAAGCAGCTGCTGCTCTTCTGCGACGAAATCAACTTACCCGCGCTGGACCGCTATGGCACGCAGGTCGTCGTCCAGCTCCTTCGCCAGCTCATCGAGCGCAAGGGCTTCTTCCGCGCCCGCGACAACACGTGGATCAACGTGGAGGATGTGCAGGTCGTGGGGGCGTGTAACCCACCGACCGATCCGGGTCGCGTCCCGCTCAGCCAGAGGTTTCTGCGCTGGGCTCCTGTCCTGTTCGTGGACTTCCCCTCTCCCGACTCGCTTCTCACGATTTACACCACCTACTGTCGCGCGATCCTCGCGTGGAATGAGCGACTGTGCGGGCAGGTGGCGTCGCGGCTGGCAAAGGCGATGGTGGCGATGTACCGCGTGTCGCAGGCCAGGTTCACCCCCATCCAGCAACCGCACTACCTCTACTCCCCGCGTGAGCTGTCGCGCTGGTCGCGGGCGCTCTACGAGGGCATCCTCACATGGGACGACTCGGTGAAGCGGCAGCTGACGGTGAGCCAGCTTGTGCGGCTTGCCGTACACGAGGGCCTGCGCGTCTTCTCGGATCGACTTGTCTCGGCCGAAGAGCAGAACTGGACAGACACCGCCATCAACGATTGCTTCCGCGAGAACTTTGAGGAGGTCGACGCGCACACTTTTGACCGGCCGCTGCTCTTTTCGACGCTGCTGTCGCGCAGCTACACCGACAGCCCGCGCGAGGCGCTGCGGACCTACGTGCAAAAGCGGCTGATCGCCTTCAACGAGGAGGAGACCGTCGGCGACTTAGTCATCTACGACAGCATGATCGACCACGTTGTCCGCATTGACCGTGTGCTGCGGCAGCCGCTTGGCCACCTCCTCATCGCCGGGTCGTCGGGTGTGGGCAAGACGGTCCTGACGAAGCTCGTGGCGTGGATGCGGGGCTTTTCGACTTTCACGCTCATGGTGCACCGCAACTACGTCCTCAGCGACTTCGAAAACGACCTGCGCGCGGTGCTGCGGCGATCCGGCTGCAAGCGGGAGCGCATCTGTTTCCTCTTTGACGAGTCGAACATCTTGCAACCCAGCTTCCTGGAGTACATGAACGCCCTGCTGGCCTCGGGTGAGGTGCCGGGGCTGTTTGACGGGGAGGAGTGGTCAAAGTTGATGCAGGAGGTGCGGGAGGCCGTGCTGCTCAACCAGAGCTACTACGCCATGAACCACTCCACGCGCGGCAACCGCGGTGGGGAGGCGCTGACGGGGAGTGCTCGTGAAGGCGCCGCGACAATGCGTCGTTCCACTGGTCGCAAAGGCAACGACGCCTCCCTCGTCGAAGGCGATGACGCGACGGACCTGCTGGCAGCCACGCTGGCTGCGACGACGGCGAGCGTTACTCTTGGCATGAGCAAGAACCCAGCGGACGACCTGGTCGACGTGAACAGCGATGCGGAGTTGTACCACTGGTTTTTGACGAACGTGCGCGAGTATTTGCACGTTGTCCTGACCATTAATCCGTCCTCGGGCGAGTTCACCTCGCGCACCGTTGCGAGCCCTGCCTTGGTCAATCGATGCACCATTGACTGGTTCGGTGACTGGGATCTGTCCACGCTGCAGCAGGTCTCACAGGAGCGCATTCGAAGCCTCGAGCTGCTCCCCGTCTCCCACGACACCTTCTCCTCGGAAATAGAGGCAAAAAATTCGGTAGTGGAGTCACTTTGCATGATACACCAGGCGACGCAGAACATCAACCACGCGCTGCGGGTCCGGCACGCGAATCAAGGTTCCTTCATCACGCCGCGGCACTTCACCGACTGCGTCTCCCACTTCGTTGCGGTCTTACGTGAGAAGCAGAAGGTGTCGAACGACGCCGTTGTGCACCTACGCAATGGCCTGACGAAGCTGCAGCAGACGTCGCAGGAGGTCAGTGCACAACAGACAACGCTGCGGGAGAGTGAGGTGGAGCTGGAGGCGAACAGCCAACGCGCGCAGAAGATGCTGGAGCGCATCGTTACCGAGACGGATGTGGCGAAGAAGGAGAAGGCGGCCGCGGAGGCGCTGGAGAAACAGCTGCAAGACGAACACGCGAAGATCTCCGACGAAGCAAAACGCATGTCGGTCGAGCTCGCCGAGGCCGAGCCGGCGCTGAAGGAAGCAGACGCCGCACTCAGCACCGTCAAGCCGGAGTACCTGCGGGAGATCCGCGCCTACACGACACCGCCGCCGATGGTGAAGCGCACACTGGAGGCGGTGTGCGTGTTAATGGGCGAGCGCAACAGCTCGGAGTGGGAGACGCTAAAGAACCAGATCCGCCGCGACGACTTCCTCGCCAGTGTGCGCACCTTCCGACCCGACGACATTCGGGAGTCGGCACGTGAGCAGGTGCGCATTATGATGAAGGACAAGAAGTTCACGGTCGAGGCTGCCTACCGCGCCTCCAAGGCAGCGGGGCCGCTCATGCAGTGGGTCTTCTTCCAGGTAAAATACTCGGCCATTTATCAGCGTGTGGCGCCAATGCGGGCACAAATTGAGGGGCTCATTAAGGCGCGTGACGTCAAGCTCGCCGGCCTGGAAAAGGCGCAAGGCGAGGTGCGTGCGAAGGAGGCGTCGCTCCAGCAGCTCATGGCCGAGTACCAGAGCGCCACGTCGCAGATCGGCGAGTTGAAGAAGCGCATTGAGACTGTCAGCGCCAAGTGCAGCCGTGCCCAGACAATTGTGCGCCAGTTGCTGGACGAGCGCAACCGCTGGCAGGCCGAGGTGAAGAGCTCCGACTCCGAGGCTCGCACGACCCTCGGCGACTGCATTATGTCCGCTGTCTTCTTAACCTACACGGGTTTCTACGACGAGTACACACGCGAGCGCGTTTTGATACCGCGCTGGTTGAAGTGTCTGCAGAGCACCGCCATTCCCGTGCGTGAGGGCCTCAGCGTGGCGGAGTACCTGTCTCCCGCGGCACAGCAGCTTTCGTGGGAGGAGGCCGGCTTACCCAAGGACCGCCTCGCCGTCGACAACGCGGCCATCATGAACCGCTGTCGGCGCTATCTGTTGCTCATTGACCCGACAGGGGTGGCAGCAGAGTTTGTGTTGCACTACTACGCAGACAAAAAGATCACCAAGGCGTCGTTTAGTCGGCCGGGGTATTCGAAGCAGCTCGAGATGGCCGTCCGCTTCGGCTACCCCATTTTAATGGAAGATGCGGAGCATCTGGATCCGGCTGTGTCGCCGCTGCTGAACGGCGAGGTGCGCTGCCACGGCACGCGCTACATCACCCGCATCGGCCCCCACGAGGTCGATCTTGCCCCGTCCTTCTCTCTCTTCTTGCACACGCGGAACCCGAACTTCCAGCCGCCGCCGGATCTGGCTGGGCAGGTGTGCATTGTGAACTTTACCGTGACGCTTTCCTCGTTGCAATCGCAGTGTCTGCACTACGTGTTGCTGCATGAGCGGCCCGACGTGGACGAAAAGCGCTCGAAGCTGCTCAAGACACAGGGCGAGTATCAGCTGCGGCTGCGCGTGCTGGAGGAGAAGCTGCTGACGCACATTGCTGAGTCGGAGGGTAGCCTGCTCGACAACGACGCGCTGATACAGAGCTTGGCGGAGCTGAAGCAGGAGGCAACGCGGATTGCGCGCGACATCCACGACAGCGACGACTCCTTGCGCGAGATTCGACTAGTGGAGGAGCAGTACCGACCCATTGCCACCGTCGTCGCACAGGCGCACTTCGCCCTCCAGCGCTTCGCTGAGCTGAACCCGTACTACCACTACGATGTCCGCTTTGTGCTGCGGGTGCTGGACGACGCACTGGGCATGCTCACACCGCCACCGACCCCGGCGTTGCCTGCGGCGGAAGTCGAGCGACTGCACACGCTCACGTATCTCATCTTTCTTCTCCTGCACCGTCGCGTGGTGCGCGGCATGTTTAACGAGGACCACTTGGCGTGGGCGTTCCGACTGGCGCAGCTGCGCAGTGCCATGGGCACCTTCGGCGCCACTGCGGCGGTGGGGAGCTGTGAAGCCGCAACGGGTGTGAATTTGCCAACGAGCGCGAGCAGCTCGTCCGTGTCGCCGGAAGAGTGGGAGTGGATCATGTCGTGCCTACGTGTCACCCGACCTGGCAGCGGCAGTCCGACCACGGCGAATGAAGCGGCCGCCGCTGCATCGGAAGACTTCGTTGCTCTCCCACCGGTGGTGCGTCGGGCGTGCCCCACCTTGGGCTCGCAGAGTCGGCAGGCGTTGGCGTTCCAGCTGGCGAAGCCCGCCTTCAAGGAGGTGCGGCTCTCCTTCACCACGCAGTCTGCCGCGTGGGAGTCTGTCCTCACCTCCGCCGCGCCTGTTGCTGTAAGTGAGTTGCAGCTGTCGAGTGACTGTTTTCCGCGCGGCATCTCGTATGTGCGTCGGATGCTGCTGCTCACGCTGCTACTTCTGAACACGCGCCGCGACGCTTTCAACGAGGCAGCGCGGAAACTCCTGTCGGCGTACTTCTCGGCGAAGGAGATGCACGCATCGGCGAAGGTGATCGTGGAGGGGAAACGTGTCTCCGGTGCACAAGGCGGCGTCTTATCAGAGGAGGACTTCTTTGCCCCGCAGACGAACGACCTCGCCGAGGACATCATGTCCGAGCTGTCCGAAGCTACGCCGCTGCTGATGGTAGCGGACACGATGTTCGACCCGGCCTCGCGTGTGGAAGAGCTGGCACGACGCACGAACACGACGCTCTTCGTGGTTGCCATGGGTAGCATGGAGAGCATCGAGAGCGCCGACGCATACCTGGCGCAGACGACAAAGGAGGGCGGCTGGATGCTGTTGAAGAACGTGCATCTCGCTCTCGGGTACATGGACAAACTGGAGAAGCAGCTGCACTTCCAGCGCAGTGAGCAGCAGATACACAAAAACTTCCGCCTCTTCTTGACAGCAGAGCGCGAGGGCGTGTCGTCGCGTAGTGCTCCGGCGGTGGCAGCCGCGGCTGCCACCGCGTCTGCGTCGAAAGTGCTGCCGATCAACCTTATTGAGACGTCGGTGATGGTTGTGTACGAGGCACCGCCCGGCATGCAGTCTTCGCTTCTTCAGACGTACGGCGAGGCCTCTTCGTATCCGTCCCTTCCTTCCTCCGCCGCAGACGCATCGGCCGACCCTGCTGCGGCAACGACAGCGGCGGCGAGCGCGCAGAGGAACAGCAATAACAACACTGCATTACAGCGATTGTACCTTGCTGCTGCCTGGCTGCACTCGGTCATCACGGAGCGCATCTCCTACAAGCCTCTCGGCTGGAGCGAAGCGTACGAGTACACGGAAGTGGAGTACCAGCGTGTGGTGCAAGCCGTACAGGCGTGGTCATCCACAAAGGGCAGCACGCTTACCGTATCGTGGGACGCGTTGCGGACCATCGTCTCTACCACGATCTACGGCGGTAAGGTGAGCAACGTTTTCGATCAACACGTCCTCGATACGTTCTGCCGGAGGATGCTCAACACGGATGTCCTGCATGACGGGGCTCTGTTGGTGCCCAAGGCGGTTACTGATGCCGCGTCCTCGTCTCCGCTGCCCCCGATAACTGGGCACACGCGCAGCGAATTGCTGCAGTGGGTTCGTGGTCTGGAAGGCGGCAACAGCGACCCGGCGTGGCTCGCCTTACCCGTCGGTGCGGATCGTATGACGCGCGCACGCAGCGCCATCGCGACGGTGGAACGCCTATCGCTCGTGCAAAACACCCTGGACGATGAACTCACCTTCGCCGATGACGATGTTGCGCACATGCACGTGGGGTCAGCGGATGAGGTTTCAGGCTCGCCGTTGAGTGGTAAGAAAGGCGGTGCTGGTACTGCTGATCCCTCGAGCCCCACCGCTGTCAATGCCTTGCGCGCTACTCGATGGGCTGCCAAGGTGCAGGCGTACTGCGTGGCGTGGTACCCACTTTTGTTCAACGGGCTTCAGAAACTGCAGAAGAACGCGTTTGTCCAACAAGCCGTCGCCCTGCACGAGCAGGAAACCCGAGAGAACGTGGATGCCGATCTCTCCAGCACAAAAGCCGCAAACGACATCATCAACCAGAAAGGTGCTGCGAAGAGCGCGGTGCCTCCGCCGCTGGTAATGGCAATGCAGCGCGAGGTGGTGGCGGCGGTGGAGCTGCTGCGCCACCTCACCACCGACATTCGTGAACTGCGCGAGGTGGTGATGGAGGAGCGGACCCCGAGTTCCGTGCACCGCGGGCTGGTAGAGGAGCTCATGAAGGACCACGTGCCGGCGGCGTGGGGCGCGCACCTGGTTGGCGTGCACGGCTCCGTGGCGTGCTCCCTCTTCGTAGGTCTCTGGATCGCCGATGTGCAGCAGCGTGTCGAGCACCTGCTAGCGCTGGCCACGGCGGCGTCATCGGGAGCTATCGCAAAGAAGCCGGTGCGCCTGGGGCTGCTCTTCTCGCCGGGAGCGTTTCTCACCGCCTTCAAGCAACAATGTGCGAGGGCGGATCAGGTCCCATTGGAGCGCCTTGTCCCGCAAATAGAGATGTCAGCTACACCAGCTTCGCGAACGGCCGCGTCGCCGACAGGGGCTTCGAATGACCCTGTGCCTCGCAGCGCAAGCGAAATGGTGTTCTTGGGGCTGACGCTGTACTCCGCGGTGGTGGACAGCGCTGGCAAATGTGCCTTGACCTCCACCACGAAGGTGAATGGCGAGGCGGGCATGCCAGCCTTATCGACAACGGTTTCCCTGCGTTGGAAGTGGGTAAGCAGCAGCGCAAACGGCATCGGTGGGAGCGACTCAGCGGCGTCGCCGGTGGTCCGGATTGCGCAGCAACGCAATCAACAGGGGACTATCCTCCTGCCGTTTTACACGACGGACAACCGTGAGTCCCTGCTGGAGGTGCTGGATGTACCCATCGCGCCAGATCGCGCCAGTGCGGAGTTGGGCATCTCTGTTTGGTACGAGCGTGGCGTCTGCCTTGCCGCCTGGGCAGCCTCTGATTAACAGAAACAGCTTGTGTGTGTGACGGCGAGAGCTCCCGTCCGTGTAGTTCAATTCTGGAATTATTATTATTTTTATTTCGGTTATTTGTTACGCCCACGGCAGTCGGAATGTGCCGTCCTTCGATGTGTATTTTTTGTTCTGTTTTTCGCTTACGATTCGACTTTTGTTTTCGTTAGATGGAGCGCACGCCTATTCCTTTTTTTTTCCTGCTGAAAAGCTTTCGTTTCCCCATTTTTAGTTTTGTTCTTGCTTTTTAAAAAATGCTCACTTGTTGTTGTTGTTGTTGTTGTTGTTTGCTGTTCAAATTTTGGTTTTTGGAGGGTGGTGGTGACAAAGTTGTCGTACCACCTTATCATTTTTCTTGTTACTGGCGCACGCTGGCACTGCTTGTTGTCGTGAAAGCAGTTTTTATCGGTAGAATTGACTTTTTTTCTTTCTTACTGTCCTCTTTTCCTTCATGTGCCAGATGATTTCTTTCTTTTTTTCCTTTGATGCATTCAAAAGGTGCCAAGTGGAAAAGAGCGAACACTTGAAGAAGACTGCTGCGTGCTGCTGTGATGGATGCATCGTAGCGAAGCACCGCGTCGAAACTACAAAAATGGGAGGCTGTAGAGAACTGTTTCCCCTGACCCCTTTTTCTCTCTCAAGTGAAGCGACTCTGCTTTGAGTCAACAATTCCTCCGTTTGTGTGCGTGCTGCTGCTACTCCTTTCACTATCGTAGGGTACGCCTGAATCTTTGAACTTATTGGTGGCCCGCTACCGCTCTCGTTCCCCCTCTTCCTCTCTCTCTCACTCTCTCGGTGTTCTTTCCTCAACGCTCTGGCAGGAAGTACCCCCTCCCATACATTTTTTTTGTTGTTGTTGCCTCTTTACATCTCCTAGAGGCGGTACTTCCCTTTTCTCTTTGTTTCTGTTTTTCAATCAGCTCCACAGAGTGCATTGCTGCTCTCCAGCTTTTGCATCGCTCTCGGGTTATCTTGCTGTGGCGAAACTGAGGCTTGGTGATTACTGCTGCTCTTTCTGCCATCAGCTGCACCTCCAGTACACGCACTTTGTACAAAAACGGACAGATGAGCGTTTTCTCCATCAACGCAGCCCCTCTCGGTGCATCGGCCACGGCCCCACCGGCCGGCTTCATGACACTCACCGTCGTCGGCTCTGGCGTCTCCACTGGCATTCCTGTCATTGGACACTACGGCCGCGGATGCGCCTGCGATGACGCCGTGGCCAACCCGAGCGGTCTCAACAATCGCAACAACATCAGCATGCTGCTGACCCTGCCACGCGGGGATCTGCCGACGTTAAGTGGAAGACAGAAGTCTGCGCCAGAGACGTCTAGTGCCGCTCAGCAGGCCGAGGAAGCCGAGGCAGAACCGCAGTCGTATCAGTGCTGGAACACGTCCCACGCATGCTTTACGACAGACCAGGCGGGCAACTACATTCACGATAAGCCAGTGGCCCACATTCTCATTGACTGCGGCAAGACGTTCCGTGACGCCTACTTTAAAGTAATGATTCGCTGGAACATTCGTGCCGTGGATACGCTGCTGCTCACGCACGGGCACGCGGACGCCATCGCCGGCCTGGATGACCTCCGTGACTTGCAGATGATGCACATGATCTCCACCGGGGAATGGGTGGTGGACAGTTTCATTCCCACCTACCTCTCCTACACGACCATGGAGACGCTTCAGCGGGCGGTGGACTACATCGTGCGTAACAGCGTGGAGAGTGGACCGGCTATGCCGTCTCCCGCCGAGCACGCCGCGCAGCTGTCGGCGTGTCTTGAGGAGCGAGGGGCGAAGTCGCTCGCGGCCGTCCAGAATGGAGAGAAGGAAGGCGGGTGGCGCAACATCGGTGTGCGTCGCAGTACTGCGCTCGACTTTTTCTACGTGGATGATGTGAAGCCCAAGCGAGTTCACTTGCCGATCACCGCAACCGCCGACACTGGTGGTGCGACCGAGTCGGAGCTGCCGTTTTATTCGTTTCCGGTGGAGCACGGCCGGGGGTACATTTCCATGGCGTACGTCTTCGGCCGCGGTACGGCGTTTAAGAGTAAATTAGAGGACGGCGTGTCCCCACCAGAGGGCAGCTGCGTCGTTTACATCTCCGACGTGAGCGCCGTCCCGCGTGACTCCATGCTGTTCTTGCAAGATTTGGTCAGGATTGATATCCTTTACGTGGACTGCCTCGGACCGCAGAAGCGCAGCAGCCCTGTGCACTACTGCGCAGATGACATGCTAGCTCTGACCTTGGCGCTTCGCCCGCGCTACGTCTATGGGGTGGGGATGCACTGCGATGTGGAACATCACACCATGCGCACGACGTTGCAGCAGGTCTTGGATGGCTACGTCGCCACCGGCGTCCTGAAGCAAGGCGAAGTGGAATGCATTGACCTCGCGTACGACGGAATGTACATCACCATCCCGCAGTAGCTCTTGTGATGAAGGCCCGCTAAGCAGCTCAGGTTGGATTATTGAATGTGGATACTAACTCTCTATGTATCGCCATTGCCGAGCGAGGAGTGTTGTGTACCTCTTGTTTGTTCGCTTGCCGTTTCTTTGTTTTTAAACGGATTACGTTGCTGGTGTTGCTGGTCGGTGTGTCTGTGTGTTTTTGTGAAGCAGGTAAATGGAGGTCAACTCTCCTCCCCCCTTTCTTGAGGGGGAAAAGTGTTGTGATATTCACAAGGCTCTTTATTGCTCTCACTCTCACTCTTATTATTATTATTATTTTTTTTCAAGCGGGAACCCAATTCGGCACTGACGGCTGCGGTTTTTGAGCGCCATGCCGCATTGTGGAGATCACCGTTGTCCCCCAAGTAAGTTATTTAATCGAAGATCTCTCAGAGCTCATCAGCTTCTGCAAGCTACGGTGTTGGGTGGTAGACTGAGCACATCGTTCCGCGAGATAGAGGGAGAAGAGTTCTACTCCTTTCCTGCTTTTCTCCTCCTCCGCATTCTTCATCCTCCTCTAAGCAGGTCAGTGTGTCCTGCTATTTGTGTAACAGCGCGTCTTTTAACGTGCTCCAGTGAAAGAACAGTTTCTCTTGTCTTCTATTGAGCTAATTACGTTTCTTTGACTCCTTCCCCCTCCCCTTCCCAAAAATCTTCGATATCGGTATTTGTTTCTGTTAGCTTGTTCGCCATCAAAAGAAAAGTAAAGGAATAATGTATTTTCCCCAAAAGAATATGCGGCTTACATTTGTTGGAACCGGCGTGTCGTGTGCTGTTCCGGTGATTGGCCACCTAACGACTCGATGCGCGTGCAGGGACGCCATCCGACACCCAGACGGCCCCAATCGGCGCAACAACGTTGCACTTCTCATTTCACTTCCGTTTCCAAAGAAATCCTCCACGTCAGCAAAAAAGAACGAGCGTGCTGACGGCAGCGACGAGATGGAGTGGCACCACGTCTTGATTGATTGCGGGAAAACGTTCCGCAATGCGTACCTACGTGTGTTGGCACCGATGCAGGTGCGTTTTGTAGATGTACTGCTGCTCACTCACGGCCATGCCGACGCCATGCACTGTGTGGAGGAGCTATGCGGCATGCAGGCGGAGGCGGCGCGCGACTTTAAGGCATCCGCGTCACCTGTCTCATCCCACCAGGCGGCCGACGAGCTTCTTGGCGGCGAGGATGTAGTGCGTGAAATTCCACGCCCTCTTCGGCGCATCCCGACCTACCTCACCTATCCCACCCTCGAGCAGATTGAGATGGTGTCGTGCGACCTTGCGCGGTCGAGCTTCCACATAGGCCCGGCCCCGACGTCACGGGAGGCCTATGCGCAGGCGCTGCGCGAAACGGACAACGCCATCTCCTCATACGTCGCCGAGACGTCCGTCTTTAATGCGCCGTCCACCGTCATGGATTTGTTCTTTATGAATGAAGCAGCCCCGCAGCGTATCTTCGTCCCCATCGGGCCATTCACATCGCAGTTGCCTTTAGAATTCGCCGGGTCCGAATCATCAGTGGCGTACGCACCGCAGTCGGCCGCAACGAGGGTAGATGCGGAGCTGCCGTTTTACTCCTTCCCTGTAGAGCACGGACCTCAGTACATCTCCATGTGCTTTGCCTTTGGACGTGGCACCGCGTTCACGAGTCATAAACGCGAGAGCGCGTCAGCATCATTACAGGAGGGCAGTTGCGTGGTGTACATGTCCGACGTAAGCGCCATTCCGGCAAAGTCGATGGCGTTTCTGTTCGACCTGGTAAAGATCGACGTACTCATCTTGGATCTCTTGGCGGAGCACGGGTCTCCCTCCGCTTCGCATTACTGCGCCGATGAAGCCATTCCGATGGTGGTGCAGCTCGCCCCGCGCAAGACGTACTTTGTGGGCATGTTCTGCAGCCTGGAACACAAGAGTACGAACCAGCAGCTAGCGCAGGAGCTGGCGGACTTGAAAGCGCAAGTGCAGAAGGAACTGGCGACGTTGTCCGCGCAGGAAGCGGACTCACCAGAGGTGGCGGCGCAGTGCGCTAGGAAGCGTCGGTTTTTGGAAGAGACGGTTTCGATGGAACTTGCCTACGACGGACAGCAGCTCGACATAGCCCCATAAGGTTCGTGTAGATGTGAAGACACGCTCTTTTCTCTGTGGGTCTGCGGACCATTACTGGCCGCTTCTTATAGTTTAGTTCACTCTGCGTAGTGCAGGGTTAAATTTCCGATCGTAATCCATGTGTCTTTATGCACTGCGTCTCCTTTGTCTGTTTGCTTCAGAATTAGTTCTGCGCATTTCTGCCCCCTTTTTCCCTGCCTTTTCTTGTGTCTTTACTACTAGTATTTTTTGTATTGACGTGTGGTTTCTGTTGACTGTGTGTGAGCCATCTGCTCTTCGCGTGCTGCTTGCGTGTTCGTCATAAGATACACCCCTCACACGCCTATTTTTGTTCACCAGACACACGTCTTTGCTTTTGTATTATTATTATTGCCACTTAACGGTGACGGAGTGGGAAAGCGTGTTGCAGTGTCTTGCGAAACAAACAAACAAACAGACAAAAAAAGAATAAAGAAGGTGAAGAAGTCCAACGTTTTTGAGGGCACACGGCTGTTGCGCTGACTGCTCAGGTGCGTTTTCACGGTTTGTGTCTCTCCCCCTTTTTTTGTGAAACCGGTTATGTTTTCTTTTTTTTTTCCAACCGTTTTTCTTCTTTCTTGTTTTCTCCATTTACGCTCTCGTCTCTTACGTCCACTCTGAATCTCGCATCCTAGCAACGGGAACGCTGCGTTTGCTTCGGCGCACATTTCTCTGTTTTCCTACCAGCATTATCGCCTCACATTCCTGCCGCGGCTTTGTTTCCCGGTTATCTAACACTTGGTTGTATTGCTGGTTCTTTTCATTGCGAAGTCCATGGCATCTGCTCTTTATATTCTGGACTCCAAAGGGAGTCCCCTCATTTACCGCAGCTATCGCGGCGATGTCGCGCAGGACGTCCCCGCCGTCTTCCAGAAACGTGTCATTGACGAGGAGGAAAGTCGCATCACTCCTGTTTTTGAAGAGCTGGGGCACACCTACACCTTCGTGCGTGAAAACGACGTGTATTTACTGATGGTGAGCAACATCAACACCTGTTCCCTTCAGCAGATTGCCTTCCTGCACCGCTGCGTCTCCGTCTTCAACGCCTACTTCAAAACAGTCACCCAAGAAACGGTGCAGGACAACTTTGTCATTATCTACGAACTGCTAGATGAGATGTGCGACTTTGGCTTTCCGCAGTTTACGGAGGAGAAGGCGCTGCGCGAGTACATCATGCAGAGCACCTTCCTCACCAAGATTATGGGCACCAAGACGACCCTCGCCGCCAGTGCACTTCCCGCGGCGGTGACCGGTGCCGCCGGCTCCACCCCCTGGCGTCTTCCACGCAACTACAAGTACAACAACAATCAAGTCTTCCTCGATGTGATTGAGCAGGTGGACCTGCTGGCGAACCAAGCCGGCGAGACGCTGTCAAGTGAGGTGTTGGGCACCATCAAAATGCAGAGCCGGCTGTCCGGTATGCCCACCTGTACCGTGGGACTCAACGATAAAATCCTCTTCGACCGCACCGGCCGCACCGGCAGGACGGTGGAGATGGAGGACATCACCTTCCACCAGTGCGTGAAGCTGAACCAGTTTGAGAGCGAGCGGGTCATCTCCTTCGTGCCGCCGGACGGGGAGTTCACGCTCTTGTCCTACCGCCTGAACGAGCGCATCCAGCAGCCCGTGCAGGTCCGCTGCACCTTCACCCACCACGGCACCTCGCGGGTGCGGGTGCACTGCACCCTGCAGACGAAGTACCGCTCCTCCTTGACGGCGAATGAGATGGAGGTGTACATCCCAATCCCGTCCGACGCCGATCGCCCGCAGTCGAACAGCCAAACGGGGCATCTGCAGTACGCCCCGCAGGTGAACGCACTGGTGTGGAACTTGGGCAAGATCGCGGGGGGCCGCCAATGCTCCTGCAGTGCGGAGTTCCACCTGCCGAGCATTCGCAGCAGCGACGTGCATGACCTCTCACGGATGCCGGTGAAGCTGCGCTTTGTGATTCCGTACTTTGCCGTCTCGGGCTTCCAGGTGCGGTATGTGAAGGTGTCGGAGCGGTCGAACTACGTGGCGACGCCGTGGGTGCGGTACGTGACGCAGAGCGGCGTATACGAAATCCGCACGGATTAGTCAGTGGCAAGGCGAGGGCGAGGCGTTTCGTAGGACATGGCAGAGTGCTTTTCTTGTGTTTTTTGTTTCTCCCTTCGTCCGTCGTCGAGACTTCGATGCTGCATACAATCCCATTAAAAGCTGACATCATCTTTATTTGGCTGTCGAATTTCATCTGCGCACAACGTGTGTGGTTTGCTCGTTTTTCTCCCTTTTTTGCTTTTTGCCGTTGAGGCGATTGTGTTATGCCGTTATCTGTGTCGGAGAGGCGCCGTCGTCTGCTTCGCTGTGCTTTGCTTTCGTGTTGAGTTTTTCTGTCGCTTTCCCCCCGTCACGCGTGCGTGCGTGTTCCGTGATAATGTGCGAACAGAGTGAGATGAAAATAACGAGATGGCGCTTTTCCGCGGTGGATGGTGAATGACAGGTTCATCACGGTGTCTCGTGTGCGCGTCAAAAAAAAAAAGGAACCACAGCAGGAAACTCACGAAGCGACATATTCTGACTGTCTCCAACGAATCTGAGATGAAGCTGTTTCGAGTTCGTTTTAGGAAGTTCAAGCGGTTCAATCGTACGAGGTATTGCTAAGTGGAAGCCAACACCTTTATTGTTGTCTGTGTCCTGCACGCATGGTATGTCGTGCGGCGCGTCGTGAAGCACACCCCTGATAACGGTGCCGTCGATTTCTGTGCCGGCTCTGATTTCTTTTTCTTGTTTGGTTCCTCCCAGTCTGCTCTTAAGTTCCTCCTTTTGGCCAGTCTTTCCCACCATTCGAAGTCAGCCACTTGCAACTGACGACCTTTATGGCTGTCGACAATCGCATTGACACCAATAACTCAGAGTTTATTTTTTCCTCAAACTTTCAGTTTCTCTGCTTCAACAGAAGTGCTTTTATTGCAACTCTTTGCATACACTCCGACCCGGCATGTCGCATTCAGTGGTGGCTCCCGCGCACACGAAGGGGATGGGCAGTTCAGTCCGTGTCGCGCGGCGGCGCTCCCAGCAGCCGACACACGCACGCACCCGCTCCGTTCACTTCCCGATGGAGCCGGTCGCACGCGATATGCAGCGGGAGATGGAGTTGGAGCTGCAGCGGTGGGTGGAGCCGGCGCTGAAGACCGTTTTCACATTCAACCCAAGCGCACGCGGTGCGGTCAGCATGCGGCGGTGCACGACAACGAAGGACGAGAGGTCGGTGGTGTTGAAAACGGTTGCGATGACCCTCCCTGTCTACCGAGGCTGCGCGATCGCTTCTTCTCGGTCCGGCTATCAAGGCTTTTCGTCCACCGACCTCAGCTCCGATCTCTCCGGCAACCTGCGGAACCCGTCATCGGAGAAGGATACGACGACGTGGACCCACGCCCAGTTGTTGCCCGATGCCTCCGTCGCCCTTTTCAATCAGGTGGACAAGAAGGTGTCTCATGTGGCTGGTGTCGTCGATGTATTCACCCTTGCCAGCATGCTGCGCGCCACGGGCGCCGAGGAGGAGCAGCCGTCCGGTGAGCTGGTGCGGATGCCGAAAGTCACGAAAAGCGACATGGAGGAGCGCGGCTGGACGCTGGCGGACGTTGCCGCTCCTGCTCTTACTGCCGCCGTCGCTGTTATGAAGGGTCGCCGTGGCGGTAACGTTGTCAGTGGACACAACAGCTCGATGCGGGGCAGTTCCTTTTCCCTTCCCCCAGCGCACCCCACCGTGTTCCTCTACGCCCGTGACTACGTGGAGAACTTCAACAGTCTTACCACCTTGCTCGAGGACCGTTGGGGCAGAGACTTACTGCCCATCACCGCCATGCCCAAGTGGGCCCACTACGGACCGCCCGGCGGAGGCGGCGGCGACGGTCAGTCAGCGGGTCACACTTCCATGAAGGCAGAGGACTTTCGGAAACTGGAGGAGCACGTCTCTCGGTGGCTCTCCGGCCGCGCAAAGGTGGAGAAGCGGAAGCGGCGCCTTGTGGCGGAGAGTGCGGCGGCGGAGACGGCCATGCGTGGGGCCGCCATCGCCGCACCTCTCCCCGAGGATCGGCAACGCCTCACGGAGCACGACGCCGCCGACATCGCGTGGGCTGTTGCGAGCGCGCTGGACGGGCTGCACCGCAGCGGAATTTCACACGGCAACGTGAAGCCGGGCAACGTGCTGGTACAGTGGTGGGACGCGGAGAGGGACGCGGCCAGCCGTCGGAAGGTGTGCCTCACTGACCACCTCCTCCCGTTGGTGCCCGATGCGCTGTTGGAGCCAGGTGCGGTGCTGTCGCTGCCTGGCTGGCGTACGCGTGACACGTGCGGGTACGCATGCATGAAGGCGCACGACGCGGCGGTGCTGCCGCACATGTTTGGTGGCGGCCCCGCTGGTGCGCCTCCGTCCGACCCCGCGACCTACACCATCAGCGGCTCCTGGCTGACCAGCGGAAAGGAGCAAGGCGATGGTGGGGTGTCCTTTGCGGGGGGCGTTGAGGGGCTCTCCAATGACGCGTACGAGGCGGTGTTGCTGCAGCACTTCGTCGCCCCAGAGAACGTGCTGCTGGTACTCGACGGCGCAGACACGCTCGAGCCGTCCACCGTGTCCAGCAATGGCGGCACTGCCGGAGAGGCATACCGTGTGTGGGTGAACCAGCAAGGTACCTCGCCAGCCTCTGACGTCTACGCGCTTGGCGTGCTGCTGTGGGTGATGCTCGTGGGGCGCCTGCCGCCGCTGCCGCAGTACCGCCGAGTTGTCCACAGAAGCACTGGCGCGGATACATCGACGGCAGCGGCGGCAACTGTAGACCACGGAGGTCCGTTTTCGCCGCCGTACGCAGATGTGCTGGTGCGCTGTGTGATGTCGCTGTTTGAGATCCGTGCAGGCACGTCCGCGACACAGGCGAAAGACGGCAAGCACCTGCGAGAACTCTCCATCTTTGTGCGCTCCGAGACGGCGCGGGCGCACCTGCCGCTGGTCCTCGCTCTTGCACGGGCGGGGGACGTCCGTGTGGTGGCGCTGGATCTTCTCGTGCGCATGCTGCACACGGATCCGAAGCACCGCATCACGCTGGCGGAGCTGCGGCAGCATGCCTTCTTCCGTGCGTACGGCAGTCGGCGCCACGAGCTGCGCCGGCAATACGAGGAGGCGCACCGTGCCGCGAGTCTCTCCGTGCGGTACAGCACGCGTGCTCCCGATGGTCGGGCGTTGATGCCGCGTCAGATGGGTGCCCTCGCGGGCGTGGCGAAGGAGCACCGACGCTCGCTGGAGCGCGGCCGCTCCGAGGAGTCTGCCACTGCAACGAAGCCCGACCGGCGCTTCACTACCAGCATGGGTGCCATCACCACTCACGCGAGCCCGCCCTTTGCACGGACGCGGTCGGCGTGCGTCAGTTCTGCCGCTTCCGTCGCTGGCGCTGTTGCCGCACCGTCTGCCGCATTTCGTCACGCCGCCCAAGCGGTGGACGACGCCTTCGGGCACGAAAAGTGGGAGCAGTCATGCTTTCTTGGTCCGGCCTCGCCCGCACTGGTGCGGCGCAGCAGCAGCAGCCCCCTCCATCGGCCCTCCTCCCCCTCCCCCGCCGCAGCCTCCACGGAGGGCCCTTCTACCGTTGCACCCACGGCGGTGGAGAAGAGTCCGTCTGCCCGGCTGCGCACCCCGTCGCTGCCGCCGGCGAGCAACGACCGCGCAGATTCGTCGCCACACGGTCTGGCTCGCACCGCGACGTTCAGAGGTGTCCGACGGTGGACCGCACTGCGACCCATTGAGAGCGTGATGTCTCCCCCAAAGGACGATACTCCGGTGGCTCCGCTGCTGTCGGCGCTGAGTCGACGTGTCGCGGCACCCGCGCCAGAGCCGGATGAAGTCGCCCTCAGGTATCCAATGGGGCCGCGGCGCCCGGCCGTGCGTGTGCGTCCTGCAAAATGAATTCGAGTGCAAAGGCGCTTTTACGTTTCTTAAACTCACACTTATCTTTTGTATTTTTTTGTGCGCTGCTTCTTCTCTTTTTTTCCTTTCCCCTCTCTTTTCGTTTCACCGTTGTTTTGCGTTCACCTTCACAGAACTCTACTCCTGTTTTTTTTGTTTCTGTTTGTACTGTGCGTCGTGGGCGGCAACAGTAACGTTGCTGTTCTTCGTTCTCTTTGTACTTTGTTTTACGTACTCCCTTTTTTTTTTACTATTATTGGCGGATGTGTGTGCGCATCGTTTCATTCTGTATGTTCTTTCGTTATCCACGTTCTTCCTCTCTCTCCCTCTCTTTCCGCACTTTTTTTTGGTTATTCACCTCACTTCCGTAATAATAAAACAGAAAAACGTTCACGAAAGGCATTCCGAGAAGTCCGCAAGCGTGCCTCTGATGCGCGTGCTTGATTCATGTTGGAACGGTAGCGGATTAAACCCTACGGCGGCGCGCGAAAGCATTAGTGTTAAGACGCACGCTGATTGATGTGTTCGAAAGACTTATGAGAAGAATTGTTGTTATTTTTTCTTCAATGGTATATGAAAATACTTGGTTTTTGTTGTTGAGGTTTGCGTCTGTGCAATTGTGTTATGTCGGCTCGATCATCTCTGCGGTGATCTTCACAAAAGTATGTCACGCAATGCATTTCTCCTTCTCTTCCTATTTTCAATCGTCTGCGCAGCATCTCTTCCGAAAGCATTTCTGTTTGTCGGGAAGTACAATAAAATAGATAATACTAAAAGGCATTCAGAAAGGCTGGATACTGTTTACTTCGCTGTACTTTATTTCTGTTGCACCTAAGCACACTTATCAATAACATCATACAGTGTTGCATTTCGATACGACTTCATCTAATTCTATTAATTTCATCTCAAAGATGTCCGCGACGGCCATCAAAACCGTGGTGCGGTGCACTCGCCGCATCCGCGACCCACTTAATTATCTTGTGATGCAGCCAACAGACGCTGATCAAGTCACGACGTCCATCCGCACCGTTGACGCGGCTATGGTGACGTGGTACGTCCCTCTGCACAACCTGCAATACACACTGCACAAACGGTACGAGGCGGAGCAGTTTGGAGAGATGATTCTGCCGAAGGGCGTCGCCCCGCCAGCCGCGAAGCCGCTCATCCCGACGGAGGACGTCGTGAAGACCGCGGCCGGGCGGCGTGGCCCTTCCATTGTCCCGAACTTCATGCGCATGACCGCCTCGCGTCCCAGCGGCGCAGAGGAGACAGCCACCGACACGGCGACGGTCACGACTTCATCCTCCCCACCTACCCTTTCAACGGGGGGAAATCAGCTGAACAACTACCTCAATGAAGACGGCGACACCGTTGTGCCGCTTGGCCTCGTGACGATGATTGTGGGCAACAACATCCCCGCAAAGCAATCGTGGCTCGAAAAGATGGTCGATCCTGCGCCGCACCCTACGCTGTCGATGCGGGTGATGGTGTTGGACCGCATTCACTGGCAACGCACGAGCTGGCTGGCTGGCAGCATCTGCAGCAGTCTGTGCTGGGGTCGCCTGCCACAGCGCATCTTTTCGATCAATTTAGACTTCAAGAACCCAGTGATCATCTCTGGCGGGGATGACACCACTGGAGTAAGCACAAGCTCTTCAGACCCCAGGAAGGCGACCACGACGGCGGGGAGCGGCCGGCAGCCACTCGTCTTCGACGCAGCAGCGCAGCGCTACACGTCTCCCTACCAAGTCGATATCCCCGGACTCGGTTTTAAGCTAAAGCTAGAGGACACCGGCAAGACGCTTTTCGATGCCTCCTCACGTGTCGTGGACGGTTTCCTCGACAACGAGAGCGCGTTGCACCGCCTGGCCCTCTCTCGCGAAGTGAACATGCTCGGTCTTGGTGGGTCAGTGTATCGACAGGCGCTGTGGAGCAGCCCGTCGCTGCCTAACGCCGGCCGTGTGGTGGAGTGCGAGTTCGGCTCGCTCTTTGAGCGCTACTTCGGTTGCTCACCGGTTGGGAATCCGGTGGCGACGTGGCTGGTCGACTCCGTGGACAAGACGCTGATTTACCAGATGGAAGGTGAGGTGGAGGATGAGAACGAGCCCAACAGCGCCACGACCTACGGCGATCGCTCGCTGACCGAGCGGGTGCAGAAGAAGGCGATGAACCGATACAACGGCTTCCGCGACGACATCCGTCGCAAGACCTACAGCGAGCTCTCTGGAGGTGACGTCCCACGTTAGCAGCGCGCGGTTTTTGATCATACTCACCGTTAATCACCTTGTCAAAGTTCATTACATGAATTTTTACAATTTTTGTTTTTATGTGCTAAAGGTTGCAAAGGCGGTCCTGCATTGTTTCCAAGAGAACTTCGTTTCTGTTTCGTTGTTTTTGTGAGAGAAGTCCCCTTGTGTACTACGGGTTTTTTTTTTTTTGAACGGTGATGGTATTTTGGCCACTGTGCGTTGCGTGGCATTTCATGCCTCTTCTCTTCCTTGTGTTCTTTTCCACATCACACATACTTTACTGTCGATAACTATGCTAATCACACGTGTAAATGGATATAGATATGTATAGCTCTTCGTGTTTCAAGCACTCATGGAGACGAAAGGGAAAGAGTACCAGTCTCTGTGGGCTTTCATTTTTCTTTTCGATTTTGGAACTGCGCAAACGAGGCAGTCGCACCGTTTCTGATGAGCTGACAAGATCGCTGCAGCCGCTACTCCGCCACCCCTTTTGGACCATCGCAAAAGAAAGACACTCAGCGCCCACTTAAGAAACAACAACAATGAGTGCACCGAATTGTGTTTGTGAGCTTCCCAAGCAGCTCCACTTTCCTTGTTTCATCTCTTGCTCTCTCCCCCTTCCTTCCATCTCTTTCACAAGCCCATCACGCACTATCGTACGCAAAGTATCACCACGCATTAAACGAACCGCATTCGGTGGGCCTACCACTATATATATATATATATATATATATACACATAATTACAGGTAGAGAATGCCAGCTGCAGATCGAGACGGCACTGAAGTGCAGCAGGCATCGCAGCCACAGCGCTGGCGCTCTCGCATGAATGCGCATTCGTCCATCTCGAGCAACCAAACCACAGAAGATGGACAAGGCGACAACGGTGTTCAGAGCCAGCGGCAGAGCATCAGCGCGCCAAACACAGGTAATGCGAATGCACATCGGCAGATCATCGGCAACTACGAACTGGGCCGCGTCCTCGCTACCGGTGACTTTGACTGCCGCACCCGCATCTGCACGCATGTGACGACCGGGGTGCCCTACGTGGTCCGGATCTACGACAAACACGTGCTGGCCGAAGCGCAGTGGATGTGGGACCGCGTTGCGGAGTCGATCCACGTGCAGCGCAAACTGCCGCACAACAGGCACATTCTAGAGATGGTGGAGTGCTTCGAGTCGAACACGTCCGTGTACATTCTCATGCATCTTTTCCCGTCTATGAATCTGACGAAGCTGTTTACTGATATGGCTGCGCAGGCGGAGCTGATGAACCACCTGCACTTTTTGTCTCGCGCCGCTGTCCGAGCATCTGTCGCGGAGAGGGAAAGCCACTTCACAAGCGGGCCGGAGAAGTCAAAAGACCAGGAAGGCGATGAGAGGCGAGGCAGCAGCAGTGGAGCGGTAAACGCCAACAGCTTCAACGAGAACAGCAGCTTTACATCGGTCACAATGGCGGAGCGTGCTTCCCTTCGTCAGCTGCAAGACGGCCGACCGGGCATTGGCGGCGTTTTTGATATGCCCGAGCCGGAGCGCAACCAACGCACTCCCCCCACGAGCCCCGGCGACGAGAAGCGTGGCAGCGTCTCCGTTTTTCCCGACACCCTCAAGTCCGCCTCCGTCACCACGGCTGCGGCGATCCATGCGCTCGAAGGTCCGATTCCGCCACACGTCCCCCTCCCTCTCATCCGTGTCCTCTTCGAGCAGGTGGTGAAGGGCGTCTTCTTTCTCCACCAGCACGGCGTGGCCCACACCGGCATCGCGCCTGACCACCTCCTCGTCAGCCCTGAGGGTCTGGTGCGAATTGGCAACATGGTCTCCTCCTGCTTCTGCGCCCCAGGTGATCGGCTACACGCACTCCGCGGCACGATGCACACCGTGGCCCCGGAGGTACTGCGTTCTGAGGCCTACGACCCGTTCATGGCCGATGCCTGGGCACTGGGCGTGGTGTTTTACTTTATGCTGAACCGCGGCCGCTACCCCCACGACGGCGCCAACACGCTACGCCACATCCTTCACGGACACACGCGGCAGCCCCGCCCCGGTCTGCCCGCCGTTGCGCTCGACTTGCTCTCGCGGTTGATGCAGGTGAAGCCGGAGGACCGGCTGCCGGTTGACGCCATCTTGGCGCACCCTTTCTTCACCGCAACGCTGCCCACGGTGGCGGAGGAGGTGCTGGCGGATGCCGCAGACGCGCAGGCGCGCAGCGGACACCGCAGTGTGTACACTGGCTATAACGCCTCCCTGCAGGGCATCACCGACAGCCGCGTCAATAAGACGCCAGTGAATGACCCACTGACCAGCAGCCACAGCGGCAGCTTCAGTAACAATAGGGTCTGTGCCGGTCGTGATGGTAGTGGTGGTGCGCGACGCTGGGGGCGTGAGGCGGGTGCTAACGAGGAGTCAGACACGCTCGCCGGGTCGTGGAGCACACCCCATCAGCACCCCAGCTCCACTCCCTTCTCCACAAACATCGAAAGCAACAGTGTGGTCGTTGCAAGTGGACTGAGCTCCACCTTTGACAACCCGGAAGGCACTACCGCGTTACCCGGTGCGGGTGAGCAGCTCGGCACAACGCGCAGCAGCAGCAGTGCTGGTGGTGGTCGGGGCGGTGGCGTCGACACGCTGGACAACGGCAGCTTTTTCATTCCGCAGCGCCACACGACGTCTCCTGACGGACGGCCGCCGCGTCTTCCCGCGCCGCTCCCCACTCCGCCGACACCGAGAAATCCAAGTAATACCGCGAAGTCACGGCCCGTGTGGCGCCCTGAACTCGCGACCTCGATGGACGACCTCGAAGACCTCGCTGCCCGTTTGATTCAGCACCACTTCCGCGCCGCCCTTTACCGTCGTCTGTACAGAGCAGAGACGCGAGCGCTGATGCAGCGGGGGCAGAGCATGTACCTCAGCAGCGCGAGCAGCAGCAGTCGCGACGGGCTGTCCGCGTCACCGCAAACGGCACGGACTGCGGCTGTGGCGGCGGATGCAACACCAACGCGCTCTCTTTTGCATTCCCGTCGAATGTCCTCCTCCTCTCTCCACGCATCGGTGTTGGGTGATGGCACGTCCGTATCGCCGACGAAGCCGCAGCGCCCCTTTCACGGCCGCGTCTCTACGACTCGAAGTCCGCCCACCAACATGACTCCGTCCAACCTGACCCCGTCGGCGCGGAAGCGAAAGACTTCGTTTCTGAAGAGTGATGAAAATACCCTCCCGGCTGCAACTGCGGCGTCTGCGCCGTCTTTTCATTCGCCGCAAGGGCGTCGGCCCTCGGCGGTGGCATTCAGCGCTGCTGCCGATGCTGGGGCTATGAGCTCCTCACGCGGCCGCTTTGACTCGAGCAGCGTTACGATCGATACCCGTTCCGGCCTCCAGAGCGGCAACGCGACGGAGGAAGACGACGAAAGAATCAGGACAGGAGGCTCCGACGAGGAAACCAGTGAGCGACACGACCGCTTTTTAGACGAAGACGCCTTCAGACGCACCACAGCTGTGGGCCGCTGCAGCGTCAGGCTCGGGGAGGAGGCTGGTGCAAGGACGGACGGGGAGGACCTACTCCGCAGGGATTCGTCGACGCTGCCTTCGCTGGCCGCCACGGCTTGTGGCACGGGTTTGGCCAATGAGGCACCATTCCCGCTACAGCCGCCGCCGCTTCAGTTTCCCTCACGAGGCAGCGGCGGCTGCAGCAGCAACCGCATGCTGAATAGCATGGCGAACGCGTCCTTGCTGTCGCAGCAGGGCCGTCGTCGATCGAGTATCACGGCCGTCATCTCCTCCGTCGCCTCGCACCGCACCTCTTTTGATCCTCAGCGTAATGCCGGCTGCGCGGTCTCGGACGGCGAGGTCTGCCCCTTGTGCCACCGCGAGCCGTACGCCGTCCGCTCCATCGCGATTCGGCCCTACGCATCTACGCCATATCAGTTCACTAGTGGTGAGTTTACGAAGCTGCTCGAGTGAGGCGTCGCAGCACAAGACACTGGGTTCGCCGCGAGAGCTCTCACGTTTTTCTTTCTTTTTTTCTGCAACAAGAGACTCCCAAAATGGTTTCTTGTTGTTGTCTTCTGAATGTACAGCTTTCAGGGGAGGGGGAGGTAGGGGGGGGGTCACCTTATATTCATGTATATGTGTTGGTTAGATGTGTACGCAGCTTTTAGCTTCACCCTATCCCTCGCGCTGTATCTCCCTCTCAACAAACGGGTTGGACCTTTTCTTTTTCTTCTCTTCTGTTTTTAAACTCTCTTTTCGATGTAAAGTCCCTCGATTACGCCTTATTCGCTTGCCTCTTGATGGCACTTTGTTTCCTAGTCTGTTCTTCAAATGTGTATGTGACACGCACGGAAAAAAGAAAAGATTTGCACTGTGGACGGCTCTTGGCGCTGCGTCGTCTCGCTGCCCGATTCATTGCTCCTGGTATGGCTGTTAGTCGAGGAGGAGGAGGGAAATAACACTGTTTTCTGGAAGTCGATGAAAAAAATGTTTGTGTTAATGCTCTATCTTCAAAGCAGGTGGATGCTGCTCCCGTTGACTTAAAAGAGAAAGGTGCTGTGGAGGTGTATCTACTGTTTCGTTCTCTGTTTTCTATCTTGCTTCTCTCGACTCAAAAAATATATAAAGGGAAGCAAACTTACGCATCTGTGTATTGGAGTGATGGTTTCAATAGCGGTTACAGGTTTGGAAAAGGAAAGCGAATCTCTTCTCGTCGATCTGTGAAGCACCATAAAATACATTTCTATAGCTTTTTTTGGACACGGAAGAGGAACCTTTACACGCTCCACTACATAAACTTTTCTGTTGTTGTGCTTTCTCAGCCGCATCGATAGACCAAAGTGTGTGTGTGTGTTTTACCCCCCTTTTAGAATAGATACATCTTAAACTGCTTTCATCCGCATTCCTCTTCCCCCCTCGATACCGACTTTTTAGTTATCCTTTCAAACGGTGGAAGGTGACTCGGCTGCACTGTAGCACGAACAGATACATAGATTTTTGAGAGAGTACGCAATGGCCATTTCATTTCACATTGTGGTGCTGCTTTTTATTGCCTTCGCTTTGGTCGATGTGGCCCTGCTCAGCTTACGGACGCTACTCTCTCGCCAGCGGCACGGCCTGACATTGCTGTACGCGTTGATGGGGGTACAAGAGGCGATGATTGTGTTTGAGGTGCTCCTAACGTTCGGCTCACTCCTCTCCACCACGCTCGTCACTGCTGGCATGTCGGGCCGCATCGTGTCGCTTTGCTCCTTCTTTTTCCCTCTCTGGTTGCTGCGGGCGTTCTTCACCGCCTTCACGATGGTGTACAAAAATGTGTTGATCCCCCGGTGGACGGCGGCGGCGCGTGCGGAAATCAATGCCGGCGTCTTCGCACACTCTGTGCGGGCGTGGCACGTGGCTGGCTACGGCACCGTTGTCGTGCTGGACGTCGTGTGCTGTTGTTTGTACTTCCTCTCCGCAGTGTACGTCCTCGGCTTTGTGACGGACAAAACGTTGTACGTGCCGTACCACCGGCGCCGGTGGCGCCACGTGCAGTTTGAACGGGCGTCTCGCGCGGCCGTGGCGCTGTCGGACGCGACGCGGCAGCAACAGCAGCACGCGCAACAACGCAAACGCGGCCGCAGTGGTGGTCGTGGTGATGCCGGTGCGAACGACGACAGCAAGAACGAGGGCAGCGAGACGTTCCCCGTCACCACCCTCGCACGTACACCGTCGTTTGCGCAGTGGCAGCAGCGCGCGTCGCACGAGACTTTGACAAGGCCCAACGCGCAGTCTCTCCCGCCAAGCAACGGCACCAAAGCAGAAATAGAAGGCCGTGGCGGTGTGGAGCAGGGCGGCCAGAATAACGCGGCCAGCGGGCAGCGGCCAAGTGCACTCCCTACCTTTCTATCGGTATCGTCTAGTTGTGTTGTGGGCAACGGGGAGGAGGACCTCGACAGTACCGCGGTGTTTCCCCGTCCAGCCGGTTCGAAGGCGGCCGCAGGACGCGCCAGTCTGTACTGCCCTCATTCCACAGATGGCAACGCACTGCGTGAGAACAATGGCAAAGCGAAGACGGACCGCACCGCCGCGTTCAACGCACCTCTCGATGCGGCATCCCGTCGTCGCGCGGTGAGCGACCCATCGCTGATGCCGCCACGGCCGAAGCCGTCGAACGCGTTTCTTCCTGACTTACCACCGCTTCATCTCCTCCACCGCTTCGCCGTCAACTCGAAAGGCGAGGAAGATCATCTTAATCAGTTCGCCGCAGCGTTGGTCGAGCACGGCTTCAGCACCCAATCCCCCGACCAGACAACGAATGTGTCGCCAGAAGTCCCGCACACAACTCTGCAAACGGGGAACCGCAGCGGCACTGGCATCCCCAGTACAAAAACCGCGACGACAGAACGGGAAGGCAGTCGCAGCGGTTTGTCCGCCCAAGCTATGGCGTCGTCTCGTGATGGCCTCGCCAACACCGCGTCCCCGGAAAAGGCACTGCTAGGCAGCACGGAATCCAACTCTACCGAGGATGCCGCGCGTGGGGCAGCAGCTGGCCGGCGCGTGCGCCGCAGCGCGAGCGAGCCGACGTTGCGTCACGCAGGCGGGACTGCGAAGTCCTCCAGCGGTGGCCGCTCCTCCTTTCGTCACATGCTGTCCGCGTGGAGCGGGTTCAATGCAGGGCATGAGCACAGCTCGTCGAGCGCGACAACAGAAGAGCAGCCACAGCAACCGGGTTCGTCGTCGTCGTCGCTGACCAACTGGCGTCGTCAATCCTCGGACTCCAAGGCGACTCCTTCATTGCACACTCCACCGCGGAAGCGCGCGGCTTCGCGCGTGCGGTTCGCGTTGGATGGCAGTGGAAGCGGCGACACCCGCGGTGGACACTCCACACCGCCGCTGCCGCCGCGTCCGCGGCCGAGTTTCCGCATAGATCAGGCAACCGGGAATGTGGTGGCGGTGCCGTCGACAAACGTTTAGTGGTTCCATGAGAGCATGTCATCATCCGCTTGCTTCCTCAGTAGCTACTCATTGTGGCATTTCCTTTTCTCCTTTCTTTTGAGTGTTGCTTCTTTGTCCTCTTTTTATTCGAGAAGAAACGACATGCGTTTTCTGCTTCTCGTGTATAGCACGAGGCAGTTGAGTTCGTTTTCGCGTACGCATCCGGATGGTTGGCGTGTGGTTGGGTGTAGTTTCCCTCAGATGTATTGGCCTGAATTTTGCTTTTGTTTTCTCATGCAGTTATGCTCAAACTTCCAGCTCCTTTCCATTCTATAACTTCTTCGCGATACATGTATAAATTAAATGTTTTTGCTCATCCTGCGATATCGCCGTTAACACTGGCCGTCTTATGTTGAAAGGAGTGTCTGCACGCTTTTTTTCTTCTGTTCACTTATTGTTTATTGGTTTTTTTTTTTTCTACGAGCACCACTACGCATTCATAGAGTCTCGTGTGTGCATTACTCCGCTTACCATCGATTCCACGTTCTCCACTTATTTTACGCGAACTTCAGCCTCTCAGCTGTAAAACTGGCGTGCCCCCCGCTTATTCGCCTAATCCTTTTTGGTGAAAACAGCTGTCTTTGTTTTGCTTGGCGTGCGAGCAGACGCATTCACAGCTGGGGTAATTCTTCCCCTTCATCTTTCTGCTGTGTTCCTCTCCACACCGTCACATCAGGGAAATCGATTGTGTTTGAAGCGCCATTCTTCACTCGCGCGTGCATTCATTCGTTCAATCAATTAACGAAAAGCAAACAAACTAGAATGGTAGCTTCACCCTCCGCGGCACGCACTCACTACCATGAGGAGTTCAACCTCCCATCCTTCGACGACAACATCTTTCTCGTGTGGGGCTACGGCTCCATCCTGTGGAAGCAGGAGTTCGAGTACGAGGCGGAGTACGACACCTACATCAAAGGGTACAAGCGGGTTTTCTACCAAGGCTCAAAGGACCACCGCGGCACCCCTGAGAGGCCCGGCCGTGTTGTGACGCTGCTGCCCACCGAGGACGACAAGGAGGCCCGCGTCTACGGCAAGGCCTACCAGCTGCCAACAGACCCGGCAAAACTCCGCAGCATTTTTAATGCCCTCGACACGCGTGAGCAGGGCGGCTACGAGCGGCTTCTCGTTACTCTCTACGATGCGCATCCGACGACGCCCGGCGCGGAGCACGAGCTGAGCCTGCGCGAGCGCGGCGTCGACACGCAGGGCAAAGGCGTGGTGTGCTTGTGCTACAACGGCACGGCGGAGAACAAGGACTACCTCGGCCCTGACACGACGGACGCGATGGCGCGGCACATTCTGGGCTGCACCGGGCCGAGTGGACCCAATCGCGAGTACCTCTTTTTTCTTGCCGACAGCCTCCGTGCGATGAAAGTGGATGATCCGCATGTGTTTGAGCTCGAGGCCGCTGCGAGGCGGCTTCTCGCCGAAGAAGAGACGAACTAGGCGCAAGAGCTACTTTTTTTTTCCCTTATTCTTCTTCCTCCGCTTGGGCGGATGTGTTGGAGATAAGACTAGCGCACCTGCTAAACGGCCGAACACTGCGAAGCGTTCCAGCTGAGCGGACTGGATGCACTAGCAAGCAATGTACGTCAATCGCCTGTGTGCATTTGTCAGCGACCGCCCTTTTTTTTTTCTTTTATTGCTCCTGGTCTCCTCCTTCAGTTTCCTTGTCTATCCCCTTGCTCATTTCGCTCCCTTCCTATTTGACGGATGGTAATTGTAGGAGGGTTGAACACAATTATTCAAGTTACGTGGTTCTCTTTGCTTTTCTTTCTTCCTATCATTGCCTCCTCCATGAGGGAGAGGAGGGGGTGGGGGAGGGGGAATGCATGTGATTCCTACTGACGGTTTCCTTTCTGCGGAAACGCCTTGGAGCGCCTTGTGAAACCAGCTTCAAGGTCAGCGTCTAGTAAAGAAGAGGTCCACATATATTTAAAATTCGACACTTTTTCATGTTTTCGTTTCTGCAGTGTTGCAGAGCAACATAACGTCGTATTACGTTCTGTTCCTGATTAAGGCTTTATTGTATTAATTAGCAGACAGAACAAACTGTCACAGGAGAAGAGAAGAACGCACTCACGTATCCTCAGAAACCATCCAAGGTAGTGATGCGAAATTCGAAGCATCTTTTTTTTTAAAGACTGATGTCAGTGCGAAGCCGCAAATAATTCCTTAAAGGTGCTGCGTGCATCATATCAAATCTGGTGATTCTCGACAACTTTCGAAGCTTCTTTCCCCTCCCCTTCTTTTCTAATGCATGTATTATATCATCGTCAACTTGGGGATCATCTACATCCACCAAACACTTTAAATGAAGACCCAAAAATACAGCCGCTAGTTTAATCTTCTTTCTTGTTTACCTTTCTTTTCTTTTCTTAAACTCTGACACGTCTTCTTTTTTCTTTAGTGCTTGACCTTTGCGTCACCTTCGCTGACCGCCTATCACGTCTTCGCAACCTCTTCGCTACGTCCCGCGTCGCGCTCTTCGGCGTTTCTACCACCACCGCTTTGACACTGTTTTCATCATGACCGGTGACAACTACATGGCGGCCTGCACTGCCGAGCGGCGCGAGCGCGTGGTCCATAACGTGAGCGCGCCCGTGGCCGTCCCTTCCATTCGAACGACCGCCCGCTACCACGAGCGCTTCGGTCTGCCCTCCTTTGAGGACACGACCTTCGTTGTGTTTGGCTACGGCTCCATCCTGTGGAAGCAGGAGTTCGAGTACGAGGCGGAGTACGAGTCGTACATCAAAGGGTACAAGCGGGTTTTCTACCAAGGCACGAAGGTGCACCGTGGTCAGCCCGGAGCACCCGGCCGTGTCGTGACGCTGCTGCCCACCGAGGACGACAAGGAGGCCCGCGTCTACGGCAAGGCCTACCAGCTCCCTGCGGACCCCGAAAAGCTGAACCGGATCTTCACCGCTTTGGACGTCCGCGAGGGCGGCTACGATCGCGTGCAGCTGCCCCTGTACAACGCCCACCCCACCACCGGCAACCTCACCACCCCCACAACGTCGGCTCCGTCTGCGAAGGCCTTTAAGTCGGAGGCCGCCGATGTGTACGCCCGCGCGAACTCCACTGATTTCGCGGCCGGAGAGGCGGAGGAACAACTCGACATCTTTACGCATCCAAACGCCCCGGCGGTGCAGCCGCGCCGGAGCGTGATGTACCTTGTTTACATTGCCACAAAGGAGAATGACGACTACGTAGGCGATGCCCCGATGGAGGTGATGGCACGGGAAATCTTGAGTCGCACCGGCATCAGCGGCCCGAACCGCGAGTACCTCTTCTTTCTCGCGGACTGCCTGCGTGCCATCGGTGCGGCGGACCCACATGTCTTTGAACTCGATGCTACGGCAAGGCGCCTGCTGCGCGGTCACGAACAGGAGTATATCTCGGGTGCGCAACGTCTGGTGTCGATCGCATAAGAAGGAATGCAAAAAATATATAAAAGAAGCCAAGTGTGTAAAAGAACGTTTTTTTAAAGAAATGTAAATAGCTTTGGTGCGCGAGTTGAGGTTCTACAGCGAAGGCAAAGTGCAGACGACGAAGTCACAGGTTTTTCTTTCTTTGTTAAATAGGGACTACTCTTTTTCTAATTCACCAGGAGGGGTGTCTTTCTTTTGACTTTCTGTGGCCTTTGAGTCTCAACAAGCTTTCAAGAAAGCCGTATATCCCTCCCTCACTCCTTGTGCTTCGTGAGCGTGTTTTAAGCTGATATTTAGGAAAAAAACTTTTCTTTTTGTTTTTCCTTTCTGGGGCGTCTTCTTTCACCTTGCCTTTGGTCTTGACGTTGTGCCAAGCCAACGGTTCACCACAGAGCACCATTTTCCCAGAAGAAGAAAACGAGAACTATGAAAATAAAAATTCTCTTGCAGTACGGTGATGAGCGTTCTTTTGCATTCGTATTTTTTTCCTCCATTTCTTTGTCTTGCTGTTCGAATCGAGAGCGTTCTTTTCGTGCTTTTGGGCGGTGTTCTCACTTCTTTTTTTTTTCTTTTTTGAGTCGTCACGCACCAAGGCGCTCTTGTGCGCACTCGCTTCTACGGCGAAGCACACTGAAACGTTTCGTGACACGATGTCGACTCCTGTGACGGTGCAAGGTGTTTTGGTTTTCTACTCCCTTCCCTTTCAGCAACAAGAAGAGTGGTAACACAGGGTTTTTTTTTTCTTCTTCAATACTTAATGGTGAAAAAAATAGACTGCGTTCTTTTTTTTTTCATATGTATGGCTGATTGGCCCTCGATTACCTGGAGCGATGTCTTTGTAGACCAACGCGGCTTTCTTTTCTCGCTTTTGTTTTCTTTTTTTTTTCCAGCTTAATGGAGCTTGTTTTCAAGCTCGTTTGTGCCGTTCTTTTGCTACCTTTTTTTCACACAACGCAGGTCATTCTTTCTTTTCACAATCCTGATGAAGGTTTTTTTTTCAATTTAAAGAGTTTCCGAGTCCGGTTACGTTTTTACGTCAGCTTTTTTAAGATTCGTGGTTTTTCGAGACGAAGAAGCGAGCGGTTGTGTAGCCCCCCACTTTACGTTTCGTGGACTGTTGTTGCTGTATAAAACGTAATCGTACCTTAAAAAAAGAAAAGAACTGTTAAATTTGTTAGAGGGAGCAACTGAAGTGTCGGACCAAACTCTGACCTACAGTTGCGCTCTGCTGATGGTTATATCCCCCTCCCCCCCCCCCTACTCAGCAGAGTAATACATTCTACATAACTACTCTTTGTTTCTGTTTTTAGCCAGTTGAGATCAAATTCTGCAAAGCGTAGAGCCGTAGAGTATCTTTTATTCGGTGACCTCATAACGAAAAGCCGGCAGGAGTCTTTTTCTTGTATGTTTTTGCTATCTGGTTTCTCTCTCTGAAAACAGTTTTTCGCGTCTTTCTGTTTTTCTGAATTTCAAAGTGTAACTTGAAAGGCGTGAAAAGCGCTAACGAGATGCGGCTGATTTGGTGTTCCAAACTACTTTGTTTTTCTCCCCCGTACCCGTCTTCATGTGTATGAAGCGTGGCATAACATTTTTTTTTGTTTTCCCTTGATTTAGTTTCTTTAAATGCTGGTGAAAAGGCAAGTGCTTTCTGTTTTTGTTTTTCATTTGTTTCGTTTTGGGGGTGTAAGTGCGTGCTTTCTTAGACTTTCTTTTTTTGCCGTATCCGCTCGGTCTCTTCGTTCCCATCGCTGTGGAGGCGTTTCAAGCAGAGGGCAAGAGAAAGCGGAAGGTAATGATATTCGAGCGTGTGCTCATTCATTACCTCGTGTGTGTGTTTTTCTTTTCTTCTTCGTTTTTGACGTTCAGCGTTTTAGGGTGGTGTTGATCTTCTCCTTTCTTTTTTAGTTCGAGGTTTGTACTTGTTCCATTCAAGTATGACAACGCTTATACTGAAAATGAAGGGGAAAAATGTTCATGCGAATTGCGTAATTCTGCTTTTATTGCCTTTTCGCTATATTTATTTTGTCTTTTCCTTTTTTAGAAAGCAATGTATGAAGTATAAGCTTCTACTTTTGAAGCAGTAAACGCACTAGGAAAACAACATTCTTCAAACCTTTTTTCTTCTTCTTCCTTTTGATGCTTCCTTGCGGCACGGCAGAGCTCGCTGTTCTGTCGTTTCTTTTTGTTTTTTCACACGTATATATTTATGTCTCTGTTGTATCCACCTCTTAAACTAAATATCCTTGTCGTCGGGTTGGCCCTACTGCCAGAAAAGAAAAAGCATGACAAAAGAGGTGCAACGCCATTTCACTCTCTCTTCGTTATCGTGTATTGCTGTAACCTGCACATGCGCACTGCCAAACTGTTTGAAACGTGAGCTCGAGCAGCCTTGGGTTTAAGTGCAATCACGCTGTGGTTTTCCTCATCCTTTCGTCTCCCTTTTCAGCATCGCAGTGAGCATTCCCTGCGTAAATTTCCTAAATAGCCTCATTTGAGGTATTTTTTGTTTTTGTCAATATGGTGCTGAGGAGAAAAACCAAGAAAGAAGAGATATGTCTCTCACCTCGCGCAGAAGGAAAAAGACTTGTGAATAATTATTATGAAAACTCCGCTTTCCTCTTGTCGACATCATCCTTTCTTTGTTGTACCACATCTCATTTTTTTCTCTCTTTCCTACGCATGAAACGCTTCCAACGATCTGTCTCCTGTGGCGGTCACTGCGTTGCGTTCACGCAGAGCACAGAAGCATAAGCACCAACGTACGCTTTCTTTCGTTGTCACTACTTCATTAAGAAGGAGGCAAATACACCTCTCTCTGCAGTTTTGCTTACCGACACCCCCTTCTGTACCACCCAGAAGGGTGTCGTTCCCTTTTTCTGGTCCAGCTGGACCCCCTAAACACACAGCAACTTCTAATTACGCTGTTGCTTGCTCTTCATCAACAGCACCAGTATTGGCCTTTTCTCTTTCAAATTTCATCAGCGACGATGCTATCCTCATCCTCACCACAGGATGTGCGTAAAACCGCGAAACACGCGGAACTCCGCTTGCAAGTGGCACTCCAACGGGTAGAGGCGTGCCGCAGATCTCAACATCACGATAATGTCGCCAGATCAAATGCAGCTGCTGAAAAGACCACAACGCACTCTCCAATACCAGCAGCTGATGCTCCGCCAGAAGCACCACGAGCTATTACGATGGAATGGCCGCTGGCCCCTCTCACACAGCGGGCAAAGGAGAAAAAGGCGCGGGATGCGCTGCGGCAACGTCGTCGCGCCGCTCGGCAAACCATCGCAGCGGCAGCACGAGAAGCTCCGATGTCCGCCGCTGATGTAATGCGCAACACCCTTTCTCAACCATTCGGCGTGATGGCGGCACGTCTGCTGTCGGCAGCCACCGCTGGTGCTCCCTCCCTCTTCTCTGAACACATCGCACCTCCACACGAGGAAGCGATGACGGCCACCACACACAACGTTGTCTCCCCTCTTCTCACTCATCTTTCCAATCCCAACGTAAGCAACACAGCAGTATCAGCAGCGTTAGGGTCAGCAGGTGCTACGACACTCATCCCCTCACCGTCTGGCTCACCGCACACAAGCACGAAGCAATTTGCTTCGCCTCACGCAGACCGCCGCCACCGCCACAGTGGCCATCATCGTTGTCACCGACACGACGGCTCGCTGTCTCCATCACCCATGCGTTTCTCTGCTCCTCACGGCAGTGCCGACGCGAACCTGCACCCCTCCCTTCGTGCCCTGTCCACTACTCCGCTGTCGCCACGACCTGACAACGTTGCCGCTGATGCGGAGTGGTATCGCGCCCCGCATGAGCACCGAGATCGACCCTACCACTCTCTCCTGTCGTTGCGGGCGGGGGCGTCACCGCCAAAGGTCAGCCAGCCACACCTCCATCGTCACCACCATCACTCCGGTCACTGTCGGCACTCGCAGTCCTCTTCCAAGCCGATCGCTATGAGCAGTGCAGCAAAACCGGATTCGTTGCGCTCGCCCGTCGCGCGGACACGCAGTACGCCGACCTCTGCGCTGTCGCCATCGCACCAACTCTTCCGCAACAGCCCTATTTCTTTTCTGGCTCGCACGTTCGGCGGTGGAGGCACGGGCGACATCAGCAGCTCTGCGATGGAGGACGATCGACCGCAGAGGATAGTCGGGCCGTCGCAGCACTCGAAGGCACCCGATGCCTTAGACTCTTCTGCTACTGTTCGTGCTACTGCTGATGGTGGCGGTATCCAGGCATTTTTCTCAACGTCTCCGTCCTTTACCGGGCACCTCCCTACCCCTCCGCAACGATTGCATTCGAGGGCGTCGTCGTGTTCGTGCTCGTGTTCGTGCTCGTGCGCCGGCAGCAGCTGGACGGCTTCCGACTCCTACGCATCCAGTTCGATGCCCTCCCTCGACGTGACAGTCTGCCCGATGACCGCGCCGGGACCCGACGGTGCCTACCACCCACACGTGCCGCTGCCGTCGCTGCTGCGCTGCTACGGCGACAGCGAGACGCGCAACCTCTTCCACGGCGCCCCGTCCACCTCCTCCGATGGTACGGAGAGTCGCTCGGCGACCCCCTTTTCATCAGAGTGGTCGGCCGGCGCGTCCAGCACCAATGCCGATCTCACGCTTCCCGCTGCAGCCGCAGCAGCCGACGCACCCTCCGACGACCCTTTAGTGTCCCCCGCAGAGGCTCAGCTGACGGAGGCAGACACAGTAAACGCGAATCAGCATCCCTCACCCGACGAAGGCATGCGACAACGGCGCGCTTCGCCGCGCAGCCCGCACCACCATCGCCATCTCGGCAACTCGGTGGCGTCGCCCAACACGCAAACGCAACTGAGCATTCTCACGGAGATGGATGCGATTGACAAAGGGCGGGTGGCGCCTTACGTGTCCTACCTCTTTGCACCAGAGGCTCGCGTCGTGGATCTTCGGCACGTGGAGGGGCAGATGCTGCCGCAGCGCGAGCCGTCGTCGTCGCCAGTGGCGGCCACCTGCGTTCACTTCTACCACGCTGGCGACGCGTACCTTGTGGGGACGTCTTCCGGCTTTCTGTGGCGGGTGCCGGCGGGTGGAGGGCAGGAGGCGGTGCGGGCGACGCCGCTGGGCAGCCTGTGGCCCCCGCACGCACCGGCAGGAGTGAACGCAGCGACGGACGGTGTTGGTGTTGGTGCACGCAGCGCGACACATGCCTTCTCTGCCAGCAACACGGCGACGGCCACCGGTGGCGCCTCCAACGCCGTCCCCAACGGTCTAGGCGGAGTCCTGCCGGATGGTGCGGCTGCCGCCGCTTCTGCGTTGTCGTCGCAGCCAGTCCCGCTGTCAGGCCACACAGCCGCTATCCTCTCCATCGCCTTCAACGATGACGGCACCCTTTACGCGACCACCGGCCTGGACGGCTGCGTCATTGTGTGGAAGGCTAGCACGTGCGCAAAGCTGCGCCGCATCAGCGCCGTATGGGCAAACGCCTCCGCGGTGCAGCGCGCGCCGCATCTCGTGCGCTTTATGCCGCAGAACAACAATTATTTGCTTGTCAGCTATGTAGACAGCAGCGAGCTGCACCTCTACAACAGTTCCACGGGGCTGCCGGTTACGAACGTGGCGGGCACGGGGCTTACACAGTTAACCGCCAGCGGCAGCGTTAGCAGCGGAGGAGGGACAATGAGATCCAAAAACTTATTGAAAAGCGGTAGCAAGCCAAGTAAAGGAAACGGGGGAGGCGGCGCGATCACCGCCCTTGCCGTCGATTTAATCGCGTCGCCATTCTTTCTCTCGGGTGACGGAGATGGCACGGTGGCGCTGTGGACGTATCGTGCAGGGGACCTGGTCATATGGCCCACTCTGCGAGCGACGTCCACATCTTCCACGAGCGGCGGCAGTGGCGGTGCGGCGCGGCACTCGCACAGTCGATCGTACGTGACGGATCCCCTCAACCCCCATTCCAACAGCGGACGCGACGACGGATCGTCCGCTGGCAGCGGCGCCATCTTCGTCACCCCGCTCTACCAACTGCCAGAGCTGCGGCGGGTGGCGGCGTGTGTGTTGCCGGCGCACGCCGGTGGCGTTGCCGCGATCAGCGTGAGCGTTCTCTACGCCGCGCAGCTCCACAGTCTCTTCCGCCCCTGCGGCTCGCCGTCCAAGGCGGCACGGGTTGCTGCGGCAGCCGAGGCGAATGACGAAAGGGCAGGTGAGGCCACGGCTCGTGCCGGGGGACGTCTGCACCAGCCACCGGAGGCCACCGCACAGGTGTTGCACGCTGCTGCCGTGCAGAACCGTGCGTGTCGCGCCGAGCTCGACGCACGAAAGGCGGAGGTGGAAGAAGCCGCTGCGACGGCCGGCAACGCCGCGGCCATTCGCAGTCGCCGCGACACACACACAAGGAGCTTATCCATGTTGAAGCACGGCGGCGGCGACAGTGCCACCGCTACGCGCACGAACAGCGGTGGGGTGAGCAGCAGTGGCACTACTAGTAGCAGCTTCCCGCACGTCCTCGCTGGGCTGCCGTCGCGGCTGTCTGACACCTTCTCCGCGTTGTGGGGCGGTGGGGGTGGTAATAACGGGAGCCACGGTGGAGCTCCGTCGTCGTCCGCCACGACGACGGCGGCGCGTCGCGCAGACTCGTCACTCGCCTTACCAAAGTCGTCTACGGCTTCTGCGGGTGCTAGCAGCTTCGACCCCGCCGCTATGACGGAGAAGGAGTTGCTGAAGCAGCTCCGCGGTGATGCGTTGGATGTGGTGTGTCCGCTGCTCATCTTGGTCACCGCACCGTGCGACACGGTGTACGCGCTGGGTCTGCTGCTGCAGCTGCAGCGCGGGACTCCGCCACACAGCAACAGTAGCAACGCAGGTGGTGGTCACCACCACAGCAGTGTTGCCAAACCCACCGTCAGCTACCGACTCTATCCGCTTCTCAAGACGACAGGACCCAGTCGCATGCGACATGTCGGCGTCGGTGCGGTGGCCTCGCCCGACAACCGCCGCCTCGTCGTCGTTGCTGCGCCGTGCGAGGAGGGCTTCGTGCGCGTACTCCCGCTTCTGCGCATCGAGGCGGCTGCAGAAGCAGCAGCGCCAACGACGCCGACGCCGACAACGAAGGCAGACGCCACTGCGCCCGGTCCAGGAAGCGGCACGACGAGGAATGGAGGGAGTGAGGCAACGCGGATGAACAAGAAGCACGTGCTGGCGACGCTGCCGATGCCCTACGGCGGTCGCTGCACCGGCATCGCGTGGTCGCCGACCGGCCGTTTCCTTGTCGCTATCACTGCGGAAGGCGTCATCTACGAGTGGTCTCGCGTCTACCTCAACACCGACACCCCCAGCAGCAGCAGCGCCGCAGCCGACAGAGCACTGCGCAAGGCAGCCGCTGGGCCACTCCAGCAAGGCACGGAGCTCGGCAAAGGTAAGAGCGGTGGCGCGGCAGGTCACGCGTCCACAGCTCTCGGCGAAGACGCCGACGCAGCGAACGCGCTTACAATCACAGCAAAGAATGCGCGGAGGCCCCTCGCGGGTGTGGACGCGGTTGATGCGCCAGCGAGTGCAGCAGCAAAACGATGGCGCGGGTGCGACACCGAATTCTCGGACACGGTTCACCGGCCCGTCTCTGCGCACGACTTCACGAGTCTGCTGGGCACTTCGATGGCGGCGCCTGCCGCTGCTGCAGCGGCCGCGGTGGTGGCCGTCGCCGGGGAGAGCGACGCCGCGCGCGCGGCTTTTATCGAGGAGGATGCGTGGCGAGAAAGCTTTCAGCGCGAGCTGGAGCGGCAGCGGCGCGAGCAGGCAGCCTTGAAGTTGGTCACCCGCCCAGACAACGGGGACGAGAATGAGGTGAGCAGCAGCGGGTACTGGCTGGAGAAGGACCCCAACTCGGAAGCGAGTTGCGACACTTTCGATGAAGACGAAGAGACGGAGCAGGACGACGCCACGTCTCCTCACTAGTTTGTCTATCGCAGTGTGTATGTGTGTATGCAACGTATGCAAGCTTGTTTTAATGGTTCTTTCTTTTCTTTTTGAGGAGTTCTTCGTGTTCATTCATTTCATTCTTCTACTCGTGCCCTTATCCTCTTCCACTTGCGGCGACAACCAAACAGAGAAGACTTTAGTTCCTCTCTTTTTCCTCTTCTTTCTGTGCTGCACCGTCGGACGATGCATTTTTTCTCTTATCAAAAAGAAAAGAATAAGAGTCTTCTGTTTCATATGTTCGCCGTTTGATGTTCTCTCACTCACTCCTTTTCACTTCTCCACATCTCTTTCCTTTTCCTTTCCCGCCTTCCCTCCCTTCGCCAAATCTCGAACGCTGGCCAGCAGTTTTTTGTGTCAAGATGCTGCGCCAGACCTCTGTCGCCTTCAACACCTTCCTCACCCGGTCGGTGGCGACGGCGCCGATATCGGTCATCCGCACCGGCCCGAAGTGGTGGGCCGAGCCGGAGCGCATGGTGAAGCACAAGGTCATGTACTTTACCATGGGCGTCGATCAACTGCCGCTGCGCCGCACTGCGGTGATTCAGAAGGACCTCCATCGTTTTCATATGTGCCGGCCCCCGCCGCGCTTCGGCGACGCCACCGGCTACAAGCGCTCTCGCGGGGCGCAGCTGACGACGTGGTACCGCCGCATCCAGTACCAGGAGTACCACATGCAGCACCTCTTTGTGCGGCACATGTGGGGGCTGCTGCGGATGTACCCCGGTAACACGACGAAGATCCAGGGCAAGGCGGACGACGGCTACGTCGGCTACGATTCCGTACCGTTCCACCGCTACAACCGCACCCCCCTGCCCTTCCCTGCGCGGGAGATTTACGAGCGTCGCAAGTAAAGGAATCGTGCGAGAAGGTGAGTTGTTGAGTTCTGTTTTGTTGGGAGAGAGTGTGGGGTGACGTCGTTTCATTAGCTGGGTTCTGGTGGCTTGAGCTGCCTCACAAAGCAAACATACAAAGAAAGAAAAAAGAAATCGTAGTGTTGCTGCATACTGCGTCTGCGTCCCTGCATGACTGGACCTCAACGCCGCCTCTTCTGAGTAGCGGAACGCCATTGATGTGTGGCGCTCTTCGCGGTGTTGCGAGTGTGCGTTTCGGGGGCTCGTCGTGTCACCCAGCCTTTCCCGCCCGCGCAGAGGAAACCCAAAACCAACGCAGAAAAGATCTCAAGAAACGCCGAGAAAGGAGGAGGAGTGGAAACAGGAAACGAAGCACAACGGCGCCCGATACCGACCGCATTCCTTTTAGATGGATGTGCATGAACTGGACAGCCCATTAAGGATTCGTTGCGGCGTTACGAATCAGTCAGCGGCTGTGGAGAGGAGTTTCTTCACTTTTCCAAAACGTTTTTCCCTCTTTTTATTCCATGCAGGATGAAGTTAAAGATCTTTAGAGTATGTAAATCACAAGGAAAGCACCGCCTCACTGGAGTACCTAATGCCAACAAATTCGTCTCCCCCTTCTCTTCCACCTCCGTCCACTATTACTTCTTGTAAATGGTCTTCGCCTGCTCCGTCGTGACCACGCGGAAGTGCTGCGGCATCGCTTCCGTCAGCTTCAGCACGCCACCAAAGTACTCGTTGGCGGCACGCTGCACGCTCATCGACGCCCACTGAAGCAGCTGCGGCGCCTCCACACCCGAGTCCGGCACTAGCGTGTGAACCGCGTGAACCACCTCCTCCTTGGTCAGGTGCTCCTCCTCGGCGATCTCGTCCTCCAGCATCTGAATGAGGCTTTCGTCGCTGTCCGTCGCGGCTACCGTGCCATCGTTATTCGTATTGGTGCTGCTGCTGCCGCTGCTATGCACGACCTCTTCAGAAATCTGTGCAGTGGGCTTCAGCACCCGCTGCTTCAGCTTGCGAATCGCAAAGACGCCCGGCGACGTCTCCGTGCACGCGAACAGCTTCGGGAACTGCTGCACGACGGTCACAAGGCGCGTCGGCAGGACGCACCGCATGGCCGGGCTGGCGCAGTCCGCCAAGTACGCGGCCGTGCACGGCTCCTTGTCAGGGGCCACGTAGTGAAAGACCAGTGCCACGTCAAGCGCCGATTGGTACGGGTTCTCCTCGCGCATCACCGATCGCGCCGTCACGTCGTCGAGCGGCGGCTCCACTTCCTGCAACGTCAGCGGATTCGACGGATCGGCACGGCAGACAAAGTGCTTGCCGGCGCGAAAGATTGTTGGGTGACGCTGTAAAATACGCATCATGCCTTCGTAGCCGCCGATCGCTTGCTTCTCGTCCTCGCCGAGACGCACGTAGATGAACTCCGGCCGGTCCCACGAGGGGCACATGCGGTTGCACAGCGCAATAATCCCGCGCACGTCCTCCGGGTACTTCTCGAGATCGGCCACAAAGGCGGCACGCCAGCGAGAGCTGTCCGCCCCACCGCGGCGCCGCAGCAACACCGCATCGCTAAAACGCGTCGTGAGCTCCTCGAAGTCCTGCGGCCGCTTCCGCGCCACCGCCACCATCGCCGCCTCGGACAGATTCTTCTTGATGTAGCGCTGCGCGACGAGAGAGATGGGGGCGAAGTACGTCGGGCAGACACGCAGGAGGAACTTGATGGCGGTGCGCTCGAGGAGCGGGACCCCGTAGTCCGCCGGTGTGCCACTGCCTTCGAGGAGGACGAGGTTGTTCGCCTCCCCGGTCGCCAGCTGCAGCTCCAGCAGCTCGCAGGCCTCCTCCTTCGTCAGGCCGTGCGCCTCGGGGTGCAGCACGATACTCCGGCGTATCTCCACCGTCCCGTTGATGTTGCGCAGCTCGAAGTAGTACGGCTGCCGCCGAAACCACTGCTGCGACGACGAGCAGCGGATCCGCTGCTTTTTCACGTCGATCGGGATAGTGAGGTGGCTCATAGAACCCCAGTTCACCGGAATGTATTTGAGGATCTCATACACGTCCGCCTTGGTGGGCACGTTCGACTCACAGCCCCACCCACCGTAGTTGTTTGCCACCGTCGCAACTGTCACGCGCGGGTGCACAAAGCGGAAGCGCGGCGGTTCCGTGTCCTGCGCGTGCCGCAGCGCCACAAACACGGAGGGGCGCCGCTGATGCGGCAACTGGCTTGAACGCACCACCCACAAACACTTCGCCGTGAGTGCCGGGTACTCGTCACACTGGAGACGACGTCCTACCGTCACCAGCAGACCGCACGCGTCCACCACCTGCTCCAGCGTCTCCATCGAGAGCGCTTGCAGTGTCTCCTGGGTCGCGGTCGGCATCGAGACCCGCACGTTGTTGTTCGCCTCTGCAGCCTCAAGATGAATCTGATTCAGCGCGTTGACGAGTGGTACGTAGCGACAAACACTGGAGCTTCTCTGTGCTGCGGTGCAGCCGCCATCACAACCATCAGCCGTTGCAGCATTCAAGGTGCTGTTGTTCTGCTGAGCCGCCACTTTCGCCGCCTTGTGTATGGCACAGTCTTCGGAGACACGCAAGGCGCGCACGAGGGCATCCTGCACTGCAACTCTGAAGTCTTCTCCCGCTAGTCCTCGTGCAAACCCACAAGAAGAAGCTGCACTGCCGTTACTACTACCACCGCTCTGTGTTGATGCGGAAGACCGTGTTGTGTTGTGGGGGACAGAGGACTCCGCTGCTTCGATGCGCTGAAACCATTCCGGTGGCGCCACCACACGGACGTGCAGCAGCGGATTGTACGACGGCGCGCACCCGTCGTTGCCACTCGTCGCGGAGCCTGTCATGAAGCATGGCGTCGTGTTCGACCAGATGCGGCTGCCGTCCTGATCGACAAGCTCTAGCAGCGGCGACGCCTCCACCCATCGCATGGCGTCCTGCTGACGACGGAACATGTCATCCCGGACCAGCGAAGGCACTCGACACACAAAGTCAAACATCGGCATGTACACCACCGTGTCCTCTGACGAGGCCGCTTTTTGCGCCCGTTGCTGCTGTAGGGCGATCAGCTGGAACTTGGCCACCGTCACGGCAGCTAAGCGCTGAACAAGGGAGTGTTCGAAAAACTCTCGTTGAAACTCTTTCTCCGACGTGGCTGCCGCTTTCCGCGGTGAAGTTCGGTTGACCTGGGATGCACACAGGCGGTGCTGCACACGAAGGGCCGCCACCATAGACGTACCTGCGGCAGCGGACGCACCACACACTGCACTACCCCAGCAAGACCGCACAAAGGGGGTGGCGTTTCTGTGAGTGCAAGAGGTAGTCGCAGGCGTGCGAGTACGTCTTGCCGCCGACGCGCTGCCAGAACCTGATGTCGAGGGCAGTCGGTTCACGTGGTGCTCACCATGACGAACTTTGCCTTGCTTCGTGACGTCGAATACTTCTGGCAGGTGTGCGACCAAACGAGGTGACGCTCGCTCCCGCCACCACCGCTGCATCTTCCCCGTCTGCAAAGGTGGGTGACCTTTTTTTTTCCTAGCTCTGTATGCGGTATAAACGTGGGGGCTGAGCGTCTTCTTATGTGGAAAGGAAACGAAAAAGACGGCGGTGCTCGTGTAACTCTACAGCGCGAATTGGACAAGAGCACCACACCGAGAAGTAGCAAGAGGGAGGAAAAAAAAAAGAAGATCAGATGCCAAAGACGGTGAAGTATGTGGTTGAGTGCTTTCATGTTTGTGTCCGTTGTAGGACCGACAACAGTGTCGTCAGCTTCACAAACGAGGCAACCACACTCCACCCACTCAAGGACAATAATCTCACCTTGTGCTTTGCGCAATAGTCATTATTTATTTTTGTGAACAGGCCTGTAACGAGTAAAAAAGGAAAACAACAACCGACATTTAACTCAATGACAACAACGAAAACGTGGCCACGGCAACAACAGCAAGATGCCAAGCACGCGCTCCTTCGCCCTTAACCGCAGATCGCCCCCGCAACTTCAGCGCTGCATGTTGGGGGGAGGGGAAGTGGCAAAAGGTAGAAGAACTGTGAAGAGAACAACAAAACAAAAAGCGAGAAAAAACAAGGTAAGCAAAGGCATAGAAGTGAGAAAGAAACAATAATACGAAACGCACGCCGTCACAGGCGCCTCCCTCGTCACGCTCTTGCTACTGCCGCGGCAGCAGCCGTAAGCTTCTCGTGCAGCTCGTTGCTCTTCTGGGTGACCTCCGCGGACGCCGCCGCCGCCTCTTCCTCCATGCGCGCCTGCACCACAGCTTGCTCACGCAGGATCTTCTCCCGCTTCTCTGCAGCCTCGAACTCCTCGGCGACATCGCGGCTCTCTTCGTACATCTCGTACTGCTCAAACACATCCCCCACGCGGAAGGAGAAGTCGTCGAAGAGCACCACGCCGCATTCCAACCCGGTCTCCACCGTCGGCACGAGCTCCTTGAAGCGCCGCAGTTCCTTCATCTGACCTTCGTACACCACCTCCCGCACCACCGACTCGTCCTCGTCGAGGACGTTGGTAGAGACGCTGCCCTTGTTGGCGGACACCGCGGCGGCCAGCTTCGCCTTCATGTTCTGGTGCTTGCGGATGACGCGGCAGGTCAGGTGCGACACGTCCAGCGTGCCACTGGTCACCTTCATTCCACCGGCGTTACCTGCACGCCCGGCTTGCGAAGCTTTAAACGTTTGCAGACACTCCGCGGTTGCCAGCACGCGCGTCTTCTCGATCTTGGGCAGGGCTTCAACCAGGATCCGCTTGAGCTCGTCGATGCCGTGGTAGAGGACGTTGAAGCGGACGACGCTCACGTGGCTCGGCACGTCAAGACTGTTGGAATCCTTGCAGTCGCCAAAGAGCAGCACGCAGCCTGGTTGACCCGAGGCCCCAATAAAGGCGATATCTTGATTCGTCAGGCCCCCCACCTCCGTCACCTTCACCTCCATCGACACGCCCTCCAGTCGAGGCAGCTCGTAGACCATTTTCAGCACGGCCTGCAGCATGCCGAACGTCGCCGCCTTGACGCACAAAAGAAAGGCCTTTGTGCTGTAGGCGCGCACGAGGTTGTTGTCCGGCTTGCGACCCTCTATGTTGCCCCGCCGTTCTTGGTTCAGCAGCTGCAGATAGTTCTCGCGACCACCCTCGACCGAGTAGACCTCACGCATAAAGCAGCTGAACTTCTCCGCGTGTTGTTCGCTGCTGACCTGCATGAGGATGGAACCGGGCTTCGGTGGCACACGAATCCCTTGCAACACGACCGGCACGGAGGGCCCAGCGGAGCCCAGCGTGGTGGCGTGGTCGTCTAAGACGCGCTTTACTGTGCCGTAGATGGTGCCGGAGACGAAGACCTGGCCGGGCTGGACGGTGCCGCAGTGCACCACCGCCGCCACCTCCGTCACTCCCAAGTTGCGCGACTCCAACACGTACAACTCCGTCCGGCTCGGCGTCGGTGTGGAGATTTCGCTCAGCTCCGCCTGCAGCTGAATCGCCTCGAGCAGGTCGGGAATGCCACGGCCGTCCTTGGCGCAGATCTTCACGAGTTGGGTGTCGCCGCCGTCTTCCTCCAGCTCCACGTTGCAGGTGCGCAGCTGTTCCTTGATGTAGTCGCAGTCCGGCTGGCGGTCGATCTTCGTAATGGCGACCAGCATCGGCGTCCCTTGCCGCTGCGCGATCTCGATCACCTCGCGCGTCTGCGGCTGCACGCCGTCCACCGCGGACACGATCAGAATAATCATGTCGTTCGCCGCCGCCCCGACCTCGCGCATCGCCGTAAAAGCGGCGTGGCCGGGTGTGTCGATAAACGTGATGGAGTGCCCGTCGGGGGTCTTGACCTGGAAAGCGCCGACGTTCTGCGTGATGCCGCCCGCCTCGCCTGCCGCGACGTTCGTGCGGCGCAGGTGGTCGAGCAGCGTCGTCTTGCCGTGATCGACGTGGCCCATGATGGAGACAATCGGCGGCCGGGCGATGTACTCAATCTTGGCCGCCGTGTGCTTGATGTCGTACTCGCGGATGCGCCCAGCACGGTGCAGCCCCATGGCGACGCTGAGGGGGTCGCGCAGGTTTGTGGGGGTCGTGAAGTACTCGCGGAGGGGGTGGTCCTCCAGCGCCTTGGCCGGGTCCGGGCCGGGCTTCCGCCGGGTGCGCTGCAGCGGCTTCCGCTTCATCTTCTCCTTGCGCCGCACCAACCTCGAGGCACGGGGGTCGTCGCTGCCGACCCACAGCGGACCAGAGCGGGTTGGGATGTAGACGGCGTCCTTCGCAAACTCTCCCCAGTCAAAGACCTCAGCGAGGCCCATTTCGCGGCGGTCTTTTTGGATCGTCGACTTGACGTAGTGCGGCATCGTGTCAGGGTTGAGCCTGCGCATGTTGCCCTCCGAGGAGTAGCGCGGGTCCACCTCCCCTTCCTGCCACTGGGTGCTAACTCTGCCTGGTGAGCTCTGTGACTGACGGCGGCGGGCGACGCAGAGGGTCGGCGGTGCGACCAGTCGGTGGCGGCTGAGGAGGGGGCAGGAGGAGAGCGGGTCGGCGCTCGAAAAACGGAAAGGGTTGGACCGAGGAGGGAGCGCGCTGACGGAGTTGTGGTGGTGGTGGTAATTGTTGGCGCCACTGCAGCCGGACGCCGATGCGGTCGAAGCCACGACGGCCACCTCGTTTGGGAGCCGCCGTAGCAAGAGAGAGCTGCTTCTCCACATGGGCCAACAACAGAAAGTTGGGAAAAGAAAGAAAAAACACAAAAGATGTAAAACAGAGGGAAAAAAGATGCGAGTTCTTTCCACTAAATGAATACCACCACTCGCGCTTCAGCGACAATAATAACGTATCCAATGATAAGAGAGATAAGCTGTGACTAAGGAATCTACGTAAGTTTATTCACTCGAGGTCCTATACGTAACCGTAATTGCTTCGATTTCCTCTATGTAAAGAGAAAACAAAGGAGTGCAGGAACACGGTTTCTTTTTCCCCTCTCCACTGTCGTCACAAGAGAAAGGAAAGGGTAACAAAGCAGGGGGGGGGGAATTGGAGAAGAGAGTGATGACGATCGAGTACTCAGCAGAGGAGGAGCACCACATCCAACCACGGTAAATGGGACACACAAGCTGCATAATTATCGGAAGCGCCTCAATAAAAGAAAGAGGCTTAACTGGCAACGTTGTGTGCGCTTTTCAAGTCACATGTTGTTTAGAGATGGAAAGACCTCGCCCATCAAACACAGCTTCGGGAATGACCGTGGCAGCTGCTTTTTAAGGTCACCGCGAGGAGCAGCACAAAAAAACGGCGAACTCGTTTCGCCACTGTGAGTGGTGCACGTCAATTAAAAAAACTTCCTGTTTGATTGTTAACATCGCTTTCTGATCAGCACGCTGATCACATCTATTCGATTTGCTGATGTATGGCTGGTTATAATAGTCGGCGGCGACAACTCCTTCACACCTTTCGCGTTCAGTCCTCGCCCATGCGCTCCGTCTCAAACGGCAAGCGCCACACTCGTATCTCTCCACGGTCGGTGCCTGTGGCAAACAGCGTGCGTGACGGCGACAGCGCCGAGGACATCACCATGCCCTCGTGCAGTTTCATCTGCCGAATTGGGTCCGAGTTCGACAAGTTCCATTCCATCACCGTGCTGTCATCCGACACCGTCAACAGTGTGCCTTCGCTGGTGAACTCCAAACCGCGGACGTAGTCGCGGTGGCCGACGAAGGAGCGAGCCCCGTTGCCGAACCGCCCCGAGTGGAGGGAGAAGTCCACGCCGAAGACGCACTCCGAACACGCCGCGAGCAGCCAGCAGCCCGTGCCGGCCGTGTCAGAGATGCCCGCGGAGGAGCGCTGATGCGTGTGCCCACCGCCCGCGCCGCGTTCCTCTTCATCTTCGTCCTTTTCTTCTCCCTCGTCTTCCGCCTCCGCATTCTCACTGGAAAAGCCGCGCCTGTTCTCGCCGTCGTCTTGACCGACCTCTCCGGCACCTGCGGGGGACTCGCGCCACCCCTCCGTCTTGTTCGACAAGTCTCCTGCCCCCATCAGCCCTGGTGGCACCACCACCAAGTGGTTCACCGGGTTCTCGAACTCGTCTAGGGTGTCCAGCAGGCGCTCGTCCATCGTGCCCACGGTGGTGTTGCTGAATTGCTTGTCCGGCCGCAACGTCCACGAGCGCAGCGCGCAGTCCTCCGATGCCGTGATGAGCGTCGTCGTGGAGTGGGGGGCCAGCACGATGTCGTTCACCGTGTTCGTGGAAACGCGGAACTTGTCGACCAGCGCGCCGACCTGAGGGACGAGTGTGGTGCCCATCGCGGCCATCACCTCCGCGCCGGCTGCCGTGCTGGCCACCTCCGCGCTGTTGTCGTCCGGCAGCACCATTGCGTGAACGTACACGTGGCCGTCGTCGCACGCACTCACCACATTCCACCCACTTCCCATGCTACCGCTACCGCCACCGCAGCCCATCGAGGCCACTGGCAGCCATAGCATCTTGTTCACGCCTTCTTGGAAGCCGGAAATCTTCCCCACCACTTTATCCGGCCGGCGCAGGTCCCAGCAGCCGATACTGCGATCGTCCGACGCGGTGAGAAGGGTGTGCGCGTCGGTTGGGTGGAAGAGAGCGTGGTTCACCGGACCAACGTGGTGGCCCGCCAGCAGCGCCGCCCGCTGCGAGGTCCCGCTGCCGGCGCGCAGGTCCCACAGCGCGGCCGTGTCGTCACCTGATGTAGAGCAGAGGAGGCCGCCTTCTTCGCTGCCGGTGACCACGTGCGGCGAGAACATCAGCGAGGTGATCACCTCCGTGTGTGCTTCGGCGATTTGGGTGAACATTTTATGTTATGGATGTTCACCGTTGTATATGTGGGGTAAATGATAGTAGTAGAGTTTGTTTGTTTTTTTAACGCCAAGTGGGTCGAAGCAGTTGGCTCGAAATAGCCAGAAACGCGATCGGTCCTCCGTCTGGGCGGAAACAAACTCCTTCTTCCTTTTTTCTTTCTTTTCAGTGAATCACTGAGGTGCGCTCTACCTCCCTTACTATCTTTCCGGAGAGGGATTTGGTGAAGAAGATGCGGTGTAGAAGGAACGTACGGTTTTGCTCACACGGCAAGGCAAACTGGCGTTGCAACGCAGCCAGAGAATGCAGAACAGTCAACAAAGGGGGAAAAAAAGACAAGATACAGCAGTCGAAGAAGATATCCGACGCATGAAGGAAAAGGCGGCTCAATATGAGGGAAGGGATGCGGACAACGAGGAAATATTTCGTTAGTGCTGTCTGAAAAAGAGTTACTTGACACTACAGTTCACCCCAGTAGAAGGGCGTGAGAGGCATCAAAGAACACCTGTAAAGCGACTTGGAAACAAAGCGAATGAAGCACCCTCTTTTTGGGAGAGTGTTGAGGAAGCACGCATTCTCATCCCAGAGGAATGCCGTTGGCCAACACTTCTGAAAAGGTTGAGCCTCAGATCTGAAGGCGAACATTTGCAAAGGGGAGAAAAAAAGCAGCGTTAAAAAAAAGGATAGGCTATTGGAGCGCTGCGAAACAATCGTTTGCGCTCGGACAGCATAAGAAGCGGATTGTAGCAGAAAACGAGGAATTAATATATATGTATTCATACGCACACACTCAACGTGAATATCTGCTCCTTGATTCGGCTGCGTTATTCACAACTGGCTGTCGTTAAGCATCGTCAACAACAGTCCGCGCAGCTCATCGTGGGACTCGTGCATCATGGCAAGATGTTGGGACACCAGATTCATGTACCGAAGGAGTCGTCGCGCGCGCTCTTTGCGGGAGTCACAACGGTAAAAAAGCGGGCATGTCGCTTTGCTGCTGCTGCTTTCAACATCATAAGACGCCGCGGCGGTGGGGTCAGGTGGAGCGTCGGCGAGTGCGGCATCACGCCTACGTTCCGCACCGGACGATCCATTCGACTTGGGATGAGAGTGCTGCTGCTCGACCATAACAGCATCATGAAGAATACTCCCTCCACGAAGCGATGCGTGCTGTGGATCTAGCGCCTCATGAAGTGAGGTGAGCGGGATCCTTCCTGCTGCCGCCGCAGTGTCCTCGCCCTCGTCCGAGCATGGTGCTGCCGCTTCTCTTTCTTCGCCAGAGCAGTTCAGGTTTGTCTGCAGACCCTTTTCTCTGCTGCAACGACACGCCGCGGCTGCCCAGTCGTTTGTCTTCTCCGTCTTCTTGAACGCTTGTGGTGGTTCATTGTTCCGCCGGAGAAGGAAGGAGGCGTCCTTCGCAAAGGGAGAAGCACCGTGCGCGGGTCCGAGCATCCCAGAATCACGCGCCGCGGAAAGGCCGTCGATTCCTGTGCAGGAAGTAGCCCCGTTGTCTGGGACCCTGCATGACGTGGTTTGCCGTTTCTTCTGCTTTGCTTGGTTCGACAAGAATGCAGTGGCGCTGTCGCCGCGGCAAGTGGGACGATGCTTCATTGCGCTTACAGCAGCGCCGGGGGTCTCCGAGCGGCTACGCTTTCTCGGAGGCATCGGAAGCGACGTCGGCGATGTCTTGAATCGCAGCATCGCTCTCTGCTCATATGTGAAAGCAGCACCGCTGTTTTGCACTCGGCAGGCATCTTCTTTCATTGCAGGTGCGGCGTCTGTCTGTTTCCTCTGAGTGGGTGGCCTCTGTGGAGCTGTGTCCGCGGCCTTCACTTTAGGAGGGCGGCCACGGCGACGTGGAATACTGGGTGCTGCAGCAGCAGTAGCAGCGACGGCAGAAACCTTGGCTGTGCTCTTGTTTAGCTGCCGAGTCGGTGCGCTTGTTTTAGGGAACAAGTCCAGCAAATACGACCGTACATCTCGTCGCACTTCCGCGTTTAACAGACGCACTTGTGGCGGCTTGAGCGAGCACGCGTCACTGACGTTGTGAGGGAATTTAACGGACCGGCGAGGTTCGGCCGAGGCCGCTACATCCTTGTGCGCCGTCGCATCGTTCGAAGCCAGGACAGGCGCGTGTGCAGACGGCAATACCGCCGTGAGCTCTGCGACCGCACCATTCAATTCTCTCGTTTTGCGCAGCGCATCGTCATGCGAGAAGAAATCGCCCACAAGTACCGAGGACGATGCAGGTGAGTGTATCTTGTTCGACTTGGGCTGTGGCGGTTTGTGCTGCGGATGCACGGATTTTCTAGGAGAAGTACGTGAAGGGTTGGGCCAGTTGTGTAGCCGGCTTCCGTTTGTGGAGGCGTCATCCGCAGAGCGGGTGACTTCCTTGGCTGCCGCGGCTTCGTTATCTGACGTGGCATGACGATGTCTGCTGTCTTGTCGCTCGCTTTCCACCTGAAAAGGGCTCCTTATACGACTTTCTCTCCGGCCCTTCTGAATCTTGTCGCTCTGAAGCGTAACCGTCGCCACCGTCTCCACAAAATTATCCTCCTCTACGCTTGTTCTGTCGTTCGGGGCCATCGCCGCTGCCGGTGCTTTCGCAGGGGTAGACGACCCGTTGTCTGAAGCGCACAGGTGCGTAATGACGAGACGATGTGGCCTCTCCTTTCGCTTTGCTTCTATTGCTTGAAGTGCCGGACTGAGCGGATCGACTGGGTTGCCCTCCCGCACCATCGGCCTACGCTCTGCGTGGCCATCCGCCACGCAAGACGTCAGCGAAGGACAAAGAGAAGGGGCAGTTGCAACCTTGGTGGACGAGCGTTCTTTTCCTTTATTCGTCGCCATGCGGCCGCTACGTGAGTGGCTCCCACCACCACCACGTGCTGGATAATTGCTCTGCCGTGACTCCCCACCCAACAGCGCGGCTGGCAGGACGGGGCCGGGTCGCTTTAGCGGTTGCCCTACGTGGTGTCCACGTCTGCCCTCCATCGTGGAGTACATCGGCGGGTACTCCGCATCCTCCGCCAACCCAGCTAACTCTTCTTCAACGCTCGCTAGTGTATCCGGCATGGCGTGCTGCTGCGCTGAGGGCGGTGGCGACGGTGGTAGTGTCTCCACTTGTTGCAGCTCTTCTGCAGCTCCACGAACAGGCAGTTCTTTTCGTGACTCGTCACGGTGATGTTCGTCACCCAACAAAACGGGACTCTCTCCCAAGCGCGCCGTCAGCATTTTTGTAGACAGTCGCTCTGCGGAACACCTTTTAACTCCGCTCGGAGGCACAGGAAGGGGTTGCGATAAGGTGAGCTTGTCATCATGTTGCTCATCTCGCTGGTGCTCACTCGGCATCACTTCTGCGTTTGACTTCTGTGACGGCGCTTCCGGGGTAGCGGTGCCGCTGTGGCTGCTTCGGCCGAGGCTGCTGCTCGCACGTGTCTCCGACTCCACATCGGGTGCCGGATCGATCAACGTCGCGTAAAGCGGCAGCGGCTCCGTGACGGAGATGCGCGACACCGATCGTGCTCGACGACTTGCTGACACGAGCGGGGCGATGGTCTGCAAAAAGCGAGACAGGTCTTCGCTTCTCAGTTGAAGGAGCAGTACAGCAGAAGTTGTCTGTGACGTTGCTGCGGTTTTCGTGTCTCGCTTTGCCTCTTGCACATCCTCGAAGGCGTCCAGCTGAGAAGCGAACCCGTTCTCCTTTGCCCACCGCCGCACCTCCACACGCGGCATCGTCAGCCGCATTACCCGCTGCGCACGTACGATACGGAAGTGCTCTAACACGTCATAGTCGATGCGCAAAGGCGCGGTGCAGCTGCCCTCCGCATCAGCGGCCATGAGTTCCGCGTAGGTGTCGTAGAAGGACACCTCGCCTGAGGCAAATTGGGCTGCAGAGACGACGCATTGCACCAGCGGGTATGTCGCCAGCGACTGCGACATCATGTTGAAGTGATTATCTGTTTATTTTTCTTCGTTCTTGTTATATATATATTGCGTCTGCGGAGAAACCACTGCTGCAAAGAACAGCAATCGGGGTATCGTTGAGGTAAACTCCTCTGTGAATTGATGTGTCCGTGCTAGCTGCTGAAACAGCCCGCTTGGATTGCGCCGCTTGGTGTGTGAGTGGTGACGCCCGTAGTTCGGCGGAAAGAAGTCGTGCAGCGCAGGTCAGACAGCACAAAGAACGGCGCCCTTTTTTAAACACCAAGACGTGTAAAACACAGAGAAAGAGGAAAAGAAGTGAGGAGCAGGTCCGCCATTACTTTCTATGTTTGTATGCGGAATGAAAATCGCATGAAGTGTGCTTTCAGCTGTTTCTCTGAACCGCATGGGGTGCCGCCATTTCTACTTTTTCACCGGCAGAAGTGCAGGCAGTGCTGAACGCATTTGTATCCCTTGTGCTTGCCTGTTGATTCTTCTTTTTCTCTTCCTTGAAAAACTAGTTGACTGCACTACCTGTAAACCCTACAGGTGTGTTGCTCTTCTCCGCTTACAAATCCTACCCGCTGTTGCGGTTGAGCGACTTGATGCAACACGGTGACATCAGGGGCCGTAGTGACGCATCTCGTTTTTTATTTTTTGAAATTGTATCGTCTCTTCAGAGGCGCGCCGTGCACGGTGCAACAAGCGACAATACACTTCATCTTTCTTATTTACATCATGAAAACACAATACATACAATGCCAAAAAAAGAAGGCTTGCTGAGAATCAACATCGTTCTGCTCGTTGCCCACAACGCACGTAAGAATAACGGAGCCAAATTTTGCCACCGTGGAGTGCGCCGTCACATTCCGGGGTACATCTGGGAGTGAGCAGAAGAAAGAAGACCTTAGGACGGAGCCGGTACTACCTGCACCAGCTCGCGGTTCACATCTTCCACATCCTTCACGCGGCACACTGACAAATTAAGCTTCGGCGGCAGAGCGCCGTTCGCCTCGCCGGCCGAATGCACATCCCTCGTCGCACCACCGTCTTTAAAAGGATCCCGAGCACGTAAACCCGCCGTTGACTGCGCCACCGCCAGTTGCAACGCTATAGTGGACTCGACCATCTCTGGTGAAGCGGCGGCACTTTCGCTGGTGCTCAATGTCGGCACCGTCTTCTGCGTCTTTGCTGCTTCGTGTGTCATTGCAGCGGCGACGTTCCACCGCGCCAGACGCGGGTCATTCACACTGGAGAGCTGCCCCGCCGCAAAGGCAGGCGCCGCTCGTGCCTGCACAAAAGCATTTGGAAGGACCAGCGGAAGGCCCTCCCCCTCCTCCGCAATGGGTGCACCATCTGCGCTGCTCGCCGCAGCGTGCTTGCGCTCGTGCAGCAACTTTGCCCCACCAAGTAGCGCCTCATGCGGCAGCACTGGTGCCACGTTCTCCAGGTACTCCTCCCAGAGGCGACGGTCGCTGCCGTGGCAGTACGTCCACGCCGCAGAGGAGAAACGACGGGCGTCGCCGCCTTCGTTGCCAAAGACAAGCCCATCTTGAAAGACATACTGACCCTCCACGTGCCGCCCGTGCTCCCAAACACCGCGGTACTGCCCGCTCCAGCTCTCTGGCGTCGCCGGTGAAGCGGCCGTGTCTGTCTGGTTCAAGAAGCCTTTCAAACCTTCCTCTGCGCTCGCCTTCTGTCCTTGCTCGTTCGCCGGAGCAGAGGCGCTGGTAAGGCCACCGTTCGCGTTCGCGGCTGACGCGAACTTTCCCGCGTAGGCGGTACTGCGGAAGAAGATGACGCCCTGACCGTGAAACTGGCCATCCAGCATTCCACCCACGTAAACATCGCCGTTGGCGAAGGTGTAACGGCCAAGGCCGTCGAAGCGGCGACCGTCCGCCGTAGTTTGGCCAATATAGGAACACGGAATGAAGTCCATCGAAAACAAAAAAACTTGTGATCTGCACGGAAGAACAATGCTACAACGCGGCACCACGTGCTACTACCAACCTAGGCTCGCTAGAACACTAAAGAGTCACGTCGGAGAGAGAACGAGAGAGCACCACTCCTTCAAAAAAAAGAAGAGAAGAGAAGAGAAAGGGGAGCACAAATCAAGAGGAGTAAAAAAAACATGGATAAACGCAAACAAAAAAAACGCGATAGAGCGCCGCTGCTCAACAGTCCCCTCATGAGCACCCAGAGCACAAAAGCACACTTCACACTGTTGCCAACTTAGCCATCCCTCTTCATGCAGCAGGAAACACAAACCGTTACCGAACGAGGAGAAAAAAAGAACACGGTAACGATTACCGGGTCCGTCACCAGCCGCGTCGACCAGGAGCTCACGTCCACACACACACCCACACGCAACAGGCCACACAGCCGCGCAGCGGCGCTTCTCGCGACCGCCTTCGTTCAAATGCTTTTCATTTTCCTCTATGTGCACCACCGCGTGGCCGCACTGCGACGCAGCACAACAACGCAACAACGGCGCAGGACAGTGGGGAGGGGGCGTGAGCGTACCGCACACACACAACAGCAGCACACCTGCACAGCCCCCGCACCCGCGTCGCAACACGCGCACACACGGCCGCCCAACAGAGCACCGCAAAATAAAGCGTTATGGTGGAAGAAAAAGAAAACAGGGAAGGTCTGAAAGAAAGCAAAAAACAAAAGAGAAAGTCAGTAGTGGCACAAACGGCGACGAAAGAAGAGCAAGAAAAAGAGAAGAGCGGCGCCATGACTAGCGTCGTCGACCACGTTCGCCAGGCACGGACACGTCCTCACAAGCGCAGCGGTCTCGCGCACGGAGAGCAGCGCGCCGTGCGTGCAGACACCAGGTCTCACGAAAGAGACCATCAACAACGAAAGCAAAGAACGGATATAAAGAGAACAAACAAGCAATACGGAAAGTTGGACCAGCATTTTGACGGCGTTGGAAGAGGCTTGTATGAAACAACGAGAGAAGAAGGGGGCGGGGAGGAGCGTCACACAGTCCCTACACCCAAAAGGGAACCGTGCGTCAGTCTATGTGCGACTCCGCGCGTCAGTACGGGACGTTGAAACAGCCATAAATAGAAAACAAGAATAAAAACAAAAATGAGGTTAAATTGTGATGGTGGATGGAGAGAGGGGAGAGAAGAAAGGAAAAGGAAAGACGGACGCGCCAGCCGTGCAGCGCACGCTCGGGCAGCCCTCCCCCGTCTCTCTCTTACGCTCTCGGGCTTGTTCTCTATTACACAAGCGCGCACACCGATGCGGCGACGGCCACATGCGCGTGCGAGGGGGAGAGAGAGGGAGGAGGAGGGACGACAACAACAGAAAAAGGGGGCAGCGTCGCAGGGGCGGTGATGTTGGGAGGGAGGGACCTCAAGAAGAAAGAGAGGAAGGGGAAACAAATAAACAATAATAAAACCAATAGGGTCAATAGGTGGGAGAGCGGCACGCGCAGGGCGGGCTTAGAAGTCCTCCGCAAGCGAGAACTTCTTCGTCGTGCCCTCCGTGCTCATCACGCCGGCCTTCTGGTACTCACCAACCTTCTTCTCGAAGAAGTTCGTCTTGCCCTGCAGCGAGATCATCTCCATGAAGTCGAAGGGCTGCGACACGTTGTAGTGCTTCTCCATCCCCAGCGACACCAGCAGCCGGTCCGCCACGAACTCGATGTACTGCGCCATCAGGTCCGCGTTCATGCCGATCAGCCGCACGGGCAGCGCGTCACAGATGAACTCGCGCTCGATGTTCACCGCGTCCACGATGATCTCCAGCACGCGCGCGCGCGGCAGCTTGTGCTTGATGTGCGAGTTGTACAGCAGGCACGCGAAGTCCGTGTGCAGGCCCTCGTCGCGCGAAATCAGCTCGTTGCTGAACGTCAGCCCCGGCATCAGGCCGCGCTTCTTCAGCCAGAACAGCGCGCAGAACGACCCCGAGAAGAAGATGCCCTCCACCGCAGCGAACCCGATCAGCCGCTCCTGGAAGCTCGCGCCGCTCCCGATCCACCGCACGGCCCACTCCGCCTTCTTCTGAATGCACGGGATCGTCTGGATCGCGTGCAGCAGCCGCAGCTTCTCCTCGCTGTCCGTGATGTACGTGTCCAGCAGCACCGAGTACGTCTCCGAGTGGATGTTCTCCATCATCAGCTGGAACCCGTAGAACGCGCGAGCCTCCGGCACCTTCACGTCGCTCATGAAGCGCTCCGCCAGGTTCTCGATCACGATCCCGTCGCTCCCCGCAAAGAACGCCAGCACGTGCTTGATGAAGTGCCGCTCCCCGTCGTTCAGCTTCACCCAGTCGTGCATGTCGTTGCCCAGGTCGATCTCCTCCAGCGTCCAGATACAGCTCTCCTGCTCCTTGTACTTGCGCCAGATGTCGTGGTACACGATCGGGAACAGCACGAAGCGGAACGGGTTCTCGCGCTGCAGCGGTTCGTCCATCGCGTCCGGCCCCTCCACGGCCGTGTCCGCGGGCAGCACCGAAGCACCGCACGACAGCGGCTTCATCAGCAGTTCCTCCGAACGCGACTGGTCCGCAGCCGCCTCGTCAGACATCCGCGTCGGCTCCGTCGTCGCTTGCTCCTCCGAGCGCGGACGCTTCGCGCCAACGACGGCACCGGTGGCAGTGGTCGGCTTCCCAGACATTCTGTCCCTGCGACGGCGTGTGTGTGCGGGTGTGGGTGTGTGGGCGGCTCAATGTGGAGAGAGGGGGAGGCGGTGGCGGGGTGGCAGTGCAGGCAGCAGTGCGCACTAGCAATCGCGTATCTATGGTGGGGGTCTGTATGGGGGTGACAGTGATGTGCGGGCGTGCGTGGTAAAACGAGAGAGCGGCTTGTTGGTTCTTTTTTGTTGTAGGCGGTTGAGAGAGCGCAGCGCGTGTGTTAATCTGGCCGATGGTGGCGGAGAGGCGTCGGAGGGGCGTTGCGTGGTGGGGGCAGAAGGAGAAGGAAAGAGAAAAGGGGAGTCGCGTAGGGAAGAACCGAAGACGTGCTTTTTAGTTTGTGCGGTGACTGAGATGAGCGGTGGTGTATTTGATCGGTGCAGTAGTTGTGTTCTCAACTCTTGCTAGTCACCGCGGTGAACAACGCGAAAGGAACGACTTGTATCATGTTAACTAAGATGGCGTGGTGGGGTTGTGCGACATTCCACGTTTCAGGGAGACAAGAAAGTGAAAAATATAACGCGTTGTACTTCTGTGCCGAGTCTCTTTTCAAACTGCGTTCTCTTCTCCGCGTCGTTCACGGGGCTGGGTCAGCGTTGCGGGGAGAACACCACGCTTCTGTACATCCGCGAGCTGACGAGAGCCACTACAAATGGAACGAGAGACTGACGCGAACGGACGAATTTAAGCTCTCAGTATTCAACGATTTATCTTTTCTTCGTGAGGCGCACATAGAGGAGCAAACCGGACTCGGAGTACACTGTAAACAAACAGCATCACACAAACTGCAGCATATGTAGCAGTGTGGAAAAGACCCATTTTCCTAGTAACGCTGTCAGGCGGCTTAGGTGCGGCGGTGGTTCGTAAGCAGGGGAACCTCAATTTAACGCTGTCCGTGACACAGAAGGAAACGAAAGACTGAAACTTCAGACGAGGTCAAGCGGAGGGAGAGAAGATAATAACGCAAACGTACAGAAGGCTCGTTGGTCCTTTGCCGAAAAAATTATATATGATGCTGTCACAGTAGTATCACTTTACGTAAGAAAGTAACAAGAGTACAACTGTGTGGTGACAAGGGAAACTGGCAAACAAGCGACGTGGAGAGCGTGAAGGGTTCAAAGTGTATTGCGGGATCGGTCGACAATCGCCCTCCCTCTTGACGTGGCGCAACACGCTTGCACCTTGGTGCCGGTGATTGCTCCTCATAAGCTGCCATTCGTTTCCTATCAACCAAATGTGTTTTCCAGCAAATAGCTCAAATAGAGTAGGCCGTCGCGATGGTGGTAGCGCTGGTACAGGTCTCCGAGTAGTGAATTTCCGGGCACCAGAGCGTCGCTTTCGCCAACGGAGAGGAAAAGGGACTGGCAGCTGTCAAGTGCGAGCCGATCACGCAACGTTAGGATCACCTCCGCAACCGTCTTGGAGCGCGGCAGCACGCACTTCAGCGTACTACGAGTAGAAGGAGACGCCAGCGCTGAGGCGGTAGACGCTTGCAGGGGAGGAGAAGTCGTCGTGCCCGCACTGGAACTCCGAGTGCTCGTCTCCTGCGTTCTAAAGCGAGCGAGCAGCCCTTGCCCAATTCCGGCGATGTGGATGCGCGTCTCTGCAGCGAGCCTTGGCGACTCGTATGGAGGAGCAGAAGGCGACGGCGTACGCAGGTGCGACTCCGCCGGCTCGACAATAACCGGGATCGATTCAGCACCGTAGAGGGCACGTATCTTTGCCGCAAGACAGCAGCGGTACTCGAAGCTGTGAACGTACTGAAAGTGGGTGCGCGGTGGGGGCGGTGGTGAGAGAGAAGGTGAAGCGGCGGCGTGAGAAGAGGAAGCAGCTGGGTTAGAGACTCTACTTGGGTACTCTTGGTTGTGTGTTGCGTGGATCGTGGATGCGGTGGGAAGAGTTGGGGCTGCGAATGCGCGCTGCTCGGGTTGCGCGTGTCGGTCGCTTACTTGCCTTCCCACTCTCACCTCACGACTGCTACGTTGGCGTTCCTTGCTACCGGTCGAATTGATCGCTATGGTGGACTCACACGGCAACGACGATTCATCTACAAGGCCGTCACCGTGTTCGCTGTCGCACGGAGAGACGAATGCGTCTGACGACGCCGAGGAGCTGCATAGCGATGCTGTGTGGTACGCGGGCGAATGAACGACTTGCAAGGCTGGTACGGTCGCGGCGCTTCCATCACCGCTTGTGCTCCTTTCCGCTTCTCCGTTCCGTTTTGCCTCACTGCAGCTTACATGTTGTCCTCGCCTCTGCGTGTGGCTGCTTTCGCCGCCATAACGGTGACGTGGCATGGTGAAAGCGGAGTGTAAGTCCCGCCCCACACATACACGCCTTGTTGTGGTTGCGGTTGTATGTTTCTTTTTTTCGTATAATGGGCGTCGAGTGCGAGTGCCCGAAATTGAATGCTCAGATGGCCGTCGAGTACCTTGCACGCAGACGCACAACCTTTGTTGTGCGCACCAGCTTCCGCCGAAAGTAAACAAGATAGCCGTGGCTGTCACGACAAAGGAGTTCCAATGAACCAGAGAAGGAGAGAGAATTTTTTTAAAGAAGAAGGATGTAGACGAGGAGAAATTGATATCAAGAAAGCATGACTAGCTGCGGCTCCGCTGTAAAGCCGGCTAGAGACAAACAAACAAAACGAGCAAAGAAAAGACCCTGCCGCAGTCAGCAGAACAAATACAAGCCCGTTGCTGAGATACTCCATTTGAGAAAAATGAAACCCGGTTCGCCTTGAGCACGTCAGCAATGACTCCATCACTCCCGTGCGTATTTCTTTTGGAGTGCCATTTACTACATTTTCATTTGATGAGCCGTGGGACGACGTACCCACATAAATGCTATGAAACACGAGGTGGTTCAAAGAGGAAACAAGGCAGAAAAAAATAACACAGCACAAGAGAGGAATACAAAGGAAAAAAGAGATAAGAAACTTCTGTTGAAGGAAAAGACACGAAAGAGGCACAATCACACTCACTCAGAGAGGGAGACGAAAAGCAGAAGGAACCATGTCGACCCAAGAAGACTGACGTGAGGGGAAACCATGAACTTGAAAGGAGTGACACCGTGTCGACGTATATGACGAGGTCGATGCCGGAGAGAACACGAAAACAACAATACAAAGAAAAAAAAGCGTAGCAACAACAGTGCAACCCTCAGCGCTTTCTGCACGTCAGCAACAAGCATTCTTTTCTTCCTTTTTTTTACAATTAACAAGGAAAAGGAAACAGAATAGGCGTGCTCTAGTTGTTTCTTCCTTTTCGCTTTCAAAGCTATTTTTGATTCCAAAACGTGATGACGAATGGCGCCCCGTAGGTGCTCGATAGAGTAGTAGTAACGCCGCTGCCAATCACGCAGTGGGTAAAAAGAAGTTCACCTTCGAAAGAACAACATTCGCATTCCGCAATGTTAACATCCGTGAGGATATTAACCCCGTTGACAGTGGTGGACGGTGGTAGAAGCAAACACATCAAAGCGGCAGAAAGAAAGTAAACAAAAAAAAAAGAAGGCAAGCAACGCAATTGAAAACAAAGTTCTTCTTTAGTGTGCCCCTTTTTCGAAGCGGAAACGCACGTCATAAACAGCAACTGCCTTCAACGCCGGGTGGCTTTCTGTCCGTTCCCTTAGCCGTACTCGGTGCCACCGATGCCCACATCAAAACTGAGAAAAGGGAGGAGATGGAGTGAATCGAATGTAAAGCAGAAAAGCGGGCAGCATATCGTAAACGAACTTCAAAAAAACCTGTAGAAGAAGAGAACGTGTCTATTTTTTGATGTTGATGGGCACTGTTGTTCCTAAAGCGCACACGCATAAGACAGCAATAAAGAAGCATCCACGCGTACGTTAGGACGCCCAAAATTCAGCTGCATTTCCCCTTCAAAAAGCAGCACGTTTCTCAGTACCAAAAAACTCCCGCCCACTTCCCGCGAACTCGGGCAACCGCCTGCTTCCCCGGTCGGCGGCGCCCTCCAAGGAGCTTTGGCGAGGCAGATTATACACGGACGCCACAGATATTCGCGACGACCGCCGACGTAACTGCCACTCCTCATCCATTACAGCAAGCGGCGAGTACTCTCGCACCTTTTCCTGTAGGTCCTCATCCTCGCTGTCACCTTCATCTTCCAGCGCAAACGAGGTACACCACACGCGATTCATCTCGTGCAGTAACCCCTCCACCCGGTTCGACGACGCGGTGGCCTGACGCACCCGCGCCTCCACCTCGCCCATGGCAGTGTTCACAGCCTCCGCGTTGTGCACAGCGCTCTCCCACTTCTTCTTCTCCTCCTGATGCATCTTCTCCTTTGACTGAAGCTCGAACTCGAGTAAAGTGCACTTGAAGCGCAGCAGCTCCTGCTCACTCGGTGAGCCGTGTATATCCTTTGCGAAGTTCACACAGCCGTCGCGCAGCAGCGCCGGGGTGGTGCTGCCGTTGCTGCTGCTGCGTCGTCGCGCCGCCACGCTGCCGGGCGTCAGCAGCGCCGCTAAGGACGACGCGAGGGGGGTGAGCAGACGACTTTTACTCTTTGCCTGGATGTGCGGCACCGAAGCGGACGCGTCCTCGCCTTTTGACCCTGCCACATCGGGGCTAGCGGCGGTGAGCACAGAGGGCGTCCGCGCGGTGTGGGAAGACGACGCAGCAGCAGGAAACGATCCGTCGGAAAAAGAAATGGACGTAGAAGAGGGCGAGGGGGCGGCTCCACCGCACACCGCAAAGTTGACGCTGCGCGCCCGTTGCGGTGTCTCGGAGGACGGACGTGCAGGAGAGGGCAGCGGCACCGGCAGCGACGGCGTGTGACGCATGGGCGTGGAGGAATGAGACAACAGTATCGTCCCCTCCTCCCTTTCTTCCGACACGCTACGCAGCGGTAGCGTCAACGGACCGCCGTCTACTGCAGACACCAGCGGCGGCGTGGAAGTTGCGGTGGACGTCGCGGCGCCGTCGGGATCGTTCACCTCAACGACACTGTAAAAGGCGCTATCAGAGGTAGACGGCTGCTGTGCGAGGCACAGACGGCTACACGGCCACTGAGCCTGCGAAGAAGACCGTGCAACTGGGGCCTTTCCGGCCCTTTCCTCGTTGTCCCCCAGTTGCAGGTGCAATTGCTGCTGCAGCTGCTGTGCCTCCATCTTCTTTACCCGCATCTCCGCTTCGTCCAGGGCGACCTCGTACTCGCTCAGTCGCCGCAAGGCCGCCTGCTCCGCCGCACGGGCTGCCACCAGCATGCCCACCACCTCCTCCACGTCCTCTGCCACTTTTTGATAATCTGCCTCGAGGACGGACTGCTCGTGCAGCAGCAGCGAGTAGTTCTGCTCGTAGCGTTGCTGGGCTGAGGCGAGCTGGGCAGTGCGGCGGTCTAAGCGAAGCTGCAGTTGCTGATTTTCGTCATGAAGAGCGCGAGTGTGTGCCTCCAAAGAATGAATATAGGTCTCCATTTCCAGCTTGTAGGCCGGAGGGCAGGTGAGCCCTGTCGGATGATCGTCCAACTTCTTGTCACACCCGTGCTGCTGGTCCGCCACGCCATCAGGAGTAACGGCCAGGTCTGCGTCAGCGCTGCCATCTGGAGCTAGTGCTTCTGTTTCCAAATCACGTGGCGGAGCCTTGCCGTCCGGCAGTTGAGAGGAGATGGTGTGGTCTTCGAGTTCTTCACCGCGTAGCAGCTGCACCTCCCGCGTCAGCTCCGCCACCTTCGCCTGTGTGAAGGTCAGATGGGCTTGAAGCAGGCACTGCTCCTCGTACACCTGCTGCACCCACGCATCTGCATCTTGCTGGAGCACATTTCGCAGTTCGTCCTTCCAGCCTTCCTGTTGATGACGTTGCATGAGTCGAGTGAGACTGCAAGAGTGACTGACAACGGAGTGCTTCCAATCCACGAATGGGTCGTTTGGCGACAGCGCCGATTGAGCCGACCCCGGTGTCGCTGGCAGGCTCTCCTTGGCCTGCGAAGGTGCAGGCATATGTACGCTGGCGCGCTGCACAGCTCGTGGTCCGCTCTTCACGGCATTAGGCATAGGTTTTTTGGTATTTGGTACGTTTGGTGGCCAACGCGGTCTTGCCTCAGCACCGTTGGCCCCTCCGTCTGCTGCGTTACGCGATACAATAGGTGGCGGGGACAGTTCCGCTTTGTCAGGCGCGTTTGCTTCTCTAAATGGTTTGACAAGCTGCTGTGGAGCCTGCATACGTAGAACCACGGGCGTGTTCGTGAGTGAAAGCGGTACTGGAGGGGCAGAGGGGGAATGCACGTGCGAGGGAGCCACAACATCCGTCGATGACTTCGCACAAGTTGCTGCCGCTTTATTAGTTGCTTCCTCTTGTCCGGTAGTGAAGGAATAATGCAGTCCTGAGTGGCCCGCGTGATCCAAATTCCGTTGCACCAACTTCTCGGGTCTCCCATCTGTTGTAGCATCCGCTGATCGTGGGGACGCATCGGCATTCTCAGCCTCTTTATCGGCTCCGAGGGGAGGAGAATGCGTGAGCGACGAGCCCGGTGCGGGCTTCGTGTCGGCTACCCCTACAACGGAAAGTGAAGGAACCGTGTCCTCGATTTCTGCCTCCCTCTCCCTGTCATTGTTGCCGTTACAAACAGTCGTTGCATGGGTCACGATGTGCGTGCGGCCGGCCGCATCGGTGCTACGGGCTAACAAAGCACATGGCGAGGCAACAGGCAGTAAATTCTTGAGACACGGTTCGCGTTCGGCTGTCATATCAGCCGCAGCACGAGCAGCAGATACGATGGTAGAAGTGACAAGAGGAATCGCAGCCGCTCTGGGAACACTTGCACTGCTGCTGCTGCTGCTACCGCTGCTGTCTCTTTTTGCTGGTGGCGTTTGATTCCAGTGCCGGTGTTGTGGCGCACTGGGGCACGGGCGACGCATCGGCAGCTGCGGCGCTGCTCTTCCCCTCCACTCGTTGCTGTCTTCGTTGCGGTGGTGGCTTTCGTGAAGGTGGGAGCTACCGCGCAGTCTTGGCGAAGCGGTCTCGTTGGCTACCGCAGCTGGTCTATCACCGGCGGACATTGCGCTTTTTGCAGGCTGAATAAATCGTACGAAAAAAGAGAGAGTGGGTTCTTCCAGTGCTTGAGGGAGCAACAAAAGAAGAAGCGTTGTGTGCGCCCACAGGACGTCAGGAAATGCTTGTTTTTCCTTATCTCTGTCCTGCAGATGCGGCGACGGAGCCAGATATGCACAGCAACGAAAATGATGTTTCTTTTTATTATTGGCGTTGTACCGAGCAGCAAGTCAGCACCGATTTGACGGGGTAGACGCTGTATTTGTCGGTTTGTTCCAATGACGCAATTGGGGTGGAGAAAAGCGATGAGAAGGCATGAAAGGCAGAGAAGAAAAAAAGAAGTGAAAACGTTTTTTTGAGGAAAGCAAGGAAGAAGGGAAAAAAACAGGCAATTCAGTGAATCAACGATGTAAGCACAGTAATGGACGTTGGCGGTCAGTCTATTTGCGTTGCGAACTGGCTGATTCCCTTCTCCCGTCCTTGTCGCCTCACCACTACGGATATGTATATAGATATATACAATGTGTCAATTATTTCAATTGTGTTCGTGAAGAGGCAACCGCAACGAACTGAAGGGGAGAAAAACAGAAACTATTGCCGGTACGAAGTAGTGGAGTCCAACACTGAAATGCAGCCAAGACGGTGAGAGAGTCAAACAGAGGAGAAAGATCAGAGAGGAAGCAACAGGAGCAGAGAGAGAAGGCACCCACTCGAAGCGGGGGAATACGAACGAAGACGCTTGTTGACGAGCTCGTACTAACATGATAACCATTGGCCTCCCTGAAAGAATGAAAAGCGCTGGAGATCCACGTCACAAGAATAATAGCGAACGGTTTCCAGCGCATGAATGCGACCTACAGCAGGGATTCTAACATACACTTAACAGGTCTCACGTGTATTCCTTTCGTTTATAGCAAACTAGGGGAGCAGACTCAACAGGAAGTGCACAGCTACATTTGAGAAAGTACCACAGATTTCGTTTTTCTTCTCAACGGCGCTCCTTTTCTCATGTGGTTGAAAGAGTGCGTTGACACTCGCAACGAGTGTACAGAACGGACTCGGTGTTGGAAGATGCAGAAAAAAGAAACAAATGAAAGCAGCCACGGGCGAAGAAAGCGAAGCACGAAAAGACGCCAACAACGGCAAAAAAAAAAAAGCAAGTCTATGGTGGAGAAAAACTGAATACAGCAAGTTGAGCAAAAAAAAGAACAATAACAATAACAATACTAGATAAAGTAAAGAAATCCTCTCGACACGGTGAGACAACTAGTGTCAAAATGCCGCATAGCAAAGCAGCTCTTAGCAAAAAAAACAGATGATAAAAATACGGCAGGCACATTAATCCTGCGGCAAGATTTAAGAAAAACGCAAAACTTTTCGCCTTCAAAAGGCATTAAAAAAAGTATATGTTTCTTTTTTTTTTAAGTACGGGGGAGTCCTCGTTGGACTAGCACCGTTACACTCCCAAGGAGCCACGAAGGACACTGGTCGCGTGTTCTTTCAGCACCATCGAGCGTGAGCGCGCGATACGCCGATCATCAACCTCCTGCAAACAAGGGGAAAAAATAATAAGTAGGGTGAGACCGGCCAAGGCGAATTCTAGTCCGCATCCCTCATCGCCAACTCTGACAAGAGAGCTTCCTTCTCCCGTTTGAGCTGCTCCAATTGTTCACGCATCGTCGAGCTGCTGCCTCGTGTGGCCTGCATCGCGCTGCGGAGGGTGCCCGAGGTAGCTGTCCCCTCATCTTCATCGCCGCCCAAGGTTGCGCTTTGAGGAGAACGGACCTCTGTGCGCTCCCCCCGAAGTGGTTCCAGCGACGCTCCGCCGACACGCTCACTCAACTGTCGCTGCAGGTCGTTCCGTTCGCGTCGCAGTCCATCAATAATGCGGTGAGTTGCAGCCATCTCGTCGTCGTGCTGTGCTTGCTGCACACCCAACTCGTGCTCTGTGTCGTCCAAGGACTGCAGCGCGGCACGTTCACTAGCCCGCGCAGTCTCTAAAAGCCCCACAAACTCCTCCAGTTTCTCCAACGTGTTGGCGTAATCCTCACCCTTGTCTTCCAACTCGGCCGTTAGCTCGTCCACCTTGTCGTTGAGGGCGTCCACCTCCAGCTGGTGCTCCTCGTTACGTCGTGCAAACGCGTCCTCTAGCTCGTCCTTGTCTACTCTAAGCACCGCGACTTCGTCTTCAAGCGCCGACAAAACCTGGGGATCGACGGCAGGCCCCTGAGCCGCCATCCTCGCTTCACTTTCCACGAGCTCCTTCTGGGCGAAATCAAGCTGACACTTCAGTTTGAACACCTCATCCTCTTTGCTCATTAACCGCTCTCGCAGCTCAGCCTCACCTTGTCTCGATTCCTCCAGCAGCGCCATACACTCCTCCAGCTTCTCCAGGGTGTCTGTACACTCCGCTGACATCGCCTCAAGTTCCACCGTCAACGCACCAATGCGGTCCTCATACGCGTCGGCTACATTTCCCCGCACCGCAGCATTGGCCAGCTGGTCGCGCAGGTCCGCGATCTCGGCGTCCTTGTCGGAGCCCTCCGCGGCCTTCGCGTCCTCGGCATCTTTCGCACGCTGCTCCGCGTCCGCGAGCTGGTCGCGCAGGTCCGCGATCTCGGCGTCCTTGTCGGAGCCCTCCGCAGCCTTCGCGTCCTCGGCATCTTTCGCACGCTGCTCCGCGTCCGCGAGCTGGTCGCGCAGGTCCGCGATCTCGGCGTCCTTGTCGGAGCCCTCCGCAGCCTTCGCGTCCTCGGCATCTTTCGCACGCTGCTCCGCGTCTGCGAGCTGGTCGCGCAGGTCCGCGATCTCAGCATCCTTCTTAGCATTGCGCTGCTGAGCAGCAGCCAATTGTTGCAGCACTTCTTCCGTGTCGCCCTTGTTCATCTCAGCAATGCTGATGCTGGCAGCTGCCGGCTGGCCGAGATCACGAGCAGAAGGCGAATGTGGCGCCTCGCAGTCGTGAAGCTTCTTCTGCAGGTCGGCGCATTCGGCCTCGATGGCCTCTCGGCCAATTTGGGCTGCCGCTGCTATGTTGCGCAGCTCTGCGTTGTCTTTCACAGCATCCTGCATCGCTTTCTGGAGGGAAGCGTTTGTCGCCGCTTCCTCTTCCAACTTCTGCTGCAACGCTGCAACACTCGCGGCACCAACTGGCGGGTCATCCAATGCTGCTGCAGTCGTGTTCGCGGGATGCTGTTGTGGGCCCAATGGAACATGGGAAGAGTCTTCACCCTCTTTCGCGAATGATGAATCACAGCCGACGTGTCTTGGGGGCTCTGGATCGGTGGCACCACCCTCCTCCAGCTGCTGCTTCAGGTCGGCAATCTCAGCGTCGCTACTTTGCTGACAGCGAGCAGCGTCGCTGAGTTGATCTTGAGTGTCTGCCACCTGTTGACGCAGCTCCGCGACGACGGCGTTGTTCGAATCCACAAGGTCGGCATTTTCGTCCCTAGCAGCCTGCAGCTTGTCAGCGAGTTCGTCGACACTGGCCTGAAGAAACGCATTTGCCTGGCGTGCGTGGTCGAGTTCTTCTTGGAGAGCTGTCGCATCGGGCAAGGAAGAAGGTGGCTCCGCCGCTTTCGTGGCCTCAACAGGGTTGTCGGCGGCGCTCAGTTGAGCGAGCTGTGCCTTCAGCTCCTCCAGGTGCTGCTCTAAATCCCGTATTGTAGCATCGCGTTCCTCAAGGTGGTGCAGCAAATCTTTTGCCGAGCGATGCTCCTCGTCGTCACACAACACACGCGCACATTCGTCGAAGGGGCGCTGCTCGATCTTCTCATCGAGGGTGCGCTGCGCTATTTCAGGCGCGTGAGAAACGTCGAACTCAGCGGTGCAGCCGTATGGCGAGAATTGCACGTGCGTAATTGCATCGTTCAACACACGACACGCGTTGGCAGCATCTACAGCTACCGCGGCTTGCATCCTGTCGGGGTGGTGCCGCACTGCATCGGGCCATCCGTCGCCGTCGAGGTGCTTGCGGTGGTGCGTCACGCATGCCGGTTGCGCGGTCGCTGCGTCGTGCCCAGGAGATGGTACCTTGCCTTCTGCAAGCATCGCATCGGGATCTGCAACCGCGTCCACTTCAGAGGGCGCAGGGGTGGCGTTTACCTCGTCGGGGTCGGTACGCTTGGTGGATTTTGACGCACTTCGGATATCACCAGGGTCGTTCTGCAGCTCCTTCTCGTGCGCGTGGATGCGATCCGTCAAGTCGGCTACACTTTTCTCGAGGTCGTCGTTCTCCGCCTGCAACGCCTCGCAGTGAATTTTAGCGTCAGCCAGCCTACCCAATGCATCTTCGTGCTCGGCACGCACCGCGTGCAGCTGCCGGCCCAGTTCTGCCGCCTCGGCTTTGTGCTTGTGGGCTTCTCGCTCCAGCGAGCGCTTCAACTGCTCGTTTTCGCGGCGCGCTCCTTGCAGATCGCGGTGGAGTCCGAGAAGCACGTTCTGTAAAGCGCGCGTGTCCGCCTCTTCGTCGCTGCCGTCCGAGTCGTCGTCGTTAGCAGATGGGCGAATGCGATACGGTCGTCCGTTGTGTCCCGCGTCTGGCGCCATCTGCGACGGCGGACGCTCCACAAGCGACGCCCTGGACGAGGGTGCGGTGGCGCTACGCAGCGAAGCGGCGGGGGGTATGGCCGCCTCCTTGGTGAACGACTTCACGAATGCCAACTCCCGCTCCAGACGTCCGCATTCTCGCTGCAAGTCGTCCAGCGCCTTTAACAGTTGTGGGCGGTCTTGAGTGGCGCGGCTGACGATCTCGTCCAATTCCTCTTGATCGAGCACAATGACCTCTGGCGACGGTGAAGGGGCTGCGTGGGCGTGGGCGGTGCCGGTGCGGTTTCCGTTTCTACTGCCCTTCAGCGGCGGCGCCGAACTCGATCGTGAGGAGCCGTCTCCCTTCACGGATGGTGGTGTGCTTTCTTCCAGGGCCGGGCTCGACGCTGCTTTCTGCACTGGGCTCGAAGTGGGCAGGGGGCAGATGACGGCGCACCGCAAAACTTCTATTGTGGAGTCCTCCAGCGGTACAAAGGTGTAGTGGGTGTCGGCGCCAGGTGTCGACGAAGTTCCGGACGGGTCCCCGGGTACTCCGCTCGGCACGCGCAGCTGTGCCTGAACCTGGCGCAGCTTCCTGATCCCTTCCTTCAAGCTGTTGACGTGGTGCGTGAGCTGCTGCTGTAGTTCGTCCGCGTAGGACTGGGTACTGGCGCACTTCTGGTAGACGCGAAACGCAGAGAGTTGCGTAAAAACCCAGCTGGCGGTGGCGCACAGCACCTCGTTTAAGTCAGGCGACTTCATCGCCATCTGCGCAGCTGCCCGGCGCACCTTCGCCTCCGTGATGAGCTGCGAGTCCACGTAGCATGCCACGATGTCGTCCCTCTGTTCCACACTCATGTCATAGCCAGCGTCGTAGTTGACGCAGCGCTGCAGAAAGACGGGATCGCAGACGGTCGCCCAGATCACGTCCCACGGCAGCGGCTCAACTGGGACGTAATCCTCCACAATACTCAACGCAGCGCGCAGGACAGCCGCCAGGACGTCATCCTCGTCAATACCGCAATTGAGGCGCAGGGCCACCCCGCGTTGAGCACACCGGTCTAGAGCGTCCGTCGTGGCTTCCATCCCGCGGCGGCGTTCCTCAATCGCGTCACGGGCAGCGTTCATCTCCGATTCGTTGTGCGTGCGCACCGCACCCAACTCTGAGCGGAGGGCAAGAATGGTAGCCTGGTGGTCTTCCATTTCCCGCCGGATACGCGCCTCCTCCTTGCCCAAAGTCGCCATCACACTCTTGTCCAGGCCATCAAATTCGCAGCTCCACTCTGCGAGCGTTACGACGTGTGGGTTGGCCCTCTGCACCGTTCCCAGCGACCAGTGCCATTCCTGCGCCTCATCAAGGAACTCGTACACAACGACAGCGCCTGGTTTGATGTACGGTGCGGTGCGCTTGACACGGTCCTGCACCGCCGCTTCGATTTCTTGCCGCGTCAACGCCGGCGAGGAACGGCGCTGCTGCTGCTGCTGCTGCTGCTGCGCGTGGTGCTGTTTGTGCACCATTTTAGGCGGGTTTTGCATTGTTGTTGGTGGTGGTGATAGCGGTGGTGATTGCGCAATAGACGACCTTTGCGAGGAACACGGCGGACGCGCCGCGGCATGCGCCATTGCAAGTCGAGGCCGGCTTGCGGCTGTGGAGCTCTGCACAGACGACGACATTATATTTTCCTTCCCTTTTCCTATCTTTTTCCGTTAAATTTTTTTGTGCAGCGGACGTGGTGTGGCAATAAAACTGTTCAGCTCTACAGCAACGGCTTATCCTCAGTATCGCTCTCGCTGCACGGCAAGGAAGTCTCAACTGCGTCGTGCGAAAAAAGGAGGTGAAAGACAGCAGAAACGCTAGAATTCTACAACGATAACAACAGCCACTGCAGCAGTATTGCAAAAGAAAAAGGGAAGACACAGGAAACGTTAACGAGGCGAAATAACAGTGATACGGGAAAGAGTTGTTCCGCTTATTAAATATGGACTTTTTAAGTAGTTCGTCTCCACTTCTTACCGATGGAAATGTGCTCTCCGAAAAAAGTTCGCCCGAGAGAGAGGGAGGCGAAAGTTCTTTTGCTCGTGTGTACAAACTGACCAATATGTTGGAGAAGGTACGAATAATACTTCAACGATAAGCAGAAAAACGATGCGAGACTTAACAAAAAAAAGAACAGAAGAAGAAAAAAAAAACGCTGAGTTCGAACGTCGTTGCCTTCTTCAACGCTTCCAAAAGAAAACTTTGTCGGCTTTTCTTTTTCTATTTTTCCAATTGGGAGAGCGGAACAAAACACGGTCCGCTGCACGTCAACTTCGAGCAGGGCCACAACTAATGAAGAGGCAAGAGATAGCAATACAGTGAAAAAGAAACGGAAATCGTAATCGTTGTCGTCGTGATACGCCAGTATGCAGCGGTTCTCTGAACAGTGTATTCAGCAGAGGAGCCCGAAACAGACGTGTGTCTGCGTGTGTGTGTGTAAGTGAACAACCAAAAGGGGGAAAAAACAATGAAAAGTCGTGCCGCTTCACGGTGCTTGCAGGTAGCTCCGTCTGCGTGCGTTAATGGTGGCGAATGCAGGCTTGTTAAGTGGGTCTATGAAAATGATAATACAATACCGGAGAAGTAAACTTCGAAAACCAACGAAGAAGGAAAGAAACGGCAACTATGAAAGAAAGAGAAACCTCAACGTAGAAAGCAGGGAGACGGCATAAAGGAGAGTGGGGTAAAAACGCAGATCGCGTTGATCGCATCAACCAAATGCAGGCGTTCAAAGCAAAGAGAATCTTTTACGTGCCTCCGACGTATTCAGCGAGTCTGAACCACAATTTTCAAATCGACTGTAGATGTTTCGCCAGGTGTGAGCCACGAGTCTTTGACGGACGACACGCGCTTGGAAAAGCCTTTCTTTTGACGTCAAAACGGACTGCGGTATAGCAGCGTCACGTTCCTGCTTTCGAACAACTTAACTGCGGGGAGGATTCTCAAAGAGCTTGTTACGGAGAAGACGAAGAAATGGAAAAACAATGGGCAAATAATAGAGAATCGCAACAGCTATGCATACTTGTGTCATCGTTTTTTTTTTTTGAGGGGGGGACGAGTGAAGAAATGGGGAGGAAGAGCAGAAAAGCAACGAGGAGAAAATGGAAACGAAGAAGAACGCGGAGAAGCGTGACAGCAAAGGAAAAAAGAAGGGCGCTTGCGTCGTGGTTCGACTTGTTTACGGGTGTCCTCGCACATGTGTGCTTTGCACGACACAAAATCTACTGTGAAGCACGAAGATGAAGGGCTGTATGAACAACGTTAACGCTTTTTTTTGGTGATTTAAGGCGTTGCTTTGAGGGGAAAAAGAGCAGCTTTCCCGTGGCGCTCCATTTACTCTTTGCACTTTATGCCTTTGATGTCGCCTCCGGCACACTGTTGACAGTTCCAAGGAGTACAGCCAACAAGGTTGCAGGGAGGTGAAGAGACTTCAACGTGCGGCGCTGGCCTTCGTTGCGACGTTCCAGATGAACCTCGTCGTTCGTTCTCCTTTAGGCTGTTTCTCTCCCAAGTCTGACTCGGTGTATTTTCCATCCTGTTCAAAATATATAAAAGAGCAACGAAAGCAGGTGAGCAACACGGGAGGTTGCACGTTGAAAAGCGGAAACTGGGGGAGGGGGTGAGAAACATAATAGAGCAACGACAGCTTTGCTGCACGTAGCAAAAAAGAAAGAAAAGTGAATAACTTCCCTCCAGGAAGACCGACATCCGAGAATTAAGTGTTTCTTCCTCCACCTTAGAACGGAGGAGTGACACTGCACAGGCTTGATGGTTCGTAATTGCTCGCCACATCATCATCATGGCCTTCATCAACTGCGTCGTCGTCCTCCGCGTTGCGCATGATTGTGATCTGTTTCAATAGCTGCTGCGACAGCTGTACCTGTTGCTCGTGTGCACGCATGCGCGACGCCCGCTCGTCCGCCAACGCACGCATCGAATTTTCAAGCGAAGCCATGTACTCGTTACGCAGCTTTTCCGCAGCATCCAGATCGTCGGAGAGGCTATTCTTGTCGCGGCGCAGCTGTTCGATCTGGCCCAGGTGATGGAGCAACGCCTCGCGCAGCTCATTTGCGTCCAGCTGGCCCTTTGGCATAAAGGCACTTTCCTCCGTCGTTGTACCGTCCTCCTCCACTGCATTGTCCTTCGTCCGCGTGCCAGACGCGGCGGCGATGAGTTGTGGCAAGAACTCGCACACAACGTCCGTGGCCTCCTTCAGTTTCTGCTCCATGGCCAGTGCAGCCTCCATTTCTACGCGGTGGGCTTCGGCTTGCGCCTCGTTGGCGTGTTGCAGCTCATCGTTGTGCGCCTGCAAGTCTGCGAACGCCACGGACAACGCCGCGTGCGTCTCTCGTGACGCCTCCGCGTCTTTCTCGCCCTTGTCCAGCCTCTTCACCGCCTCCGCGTACTGCACCGCGCTGTCCTCCAGCTTCCGCAGCAAGTCGGCTTCACGGTCACGCATTTGTTGCATCGCGTCCTCCTTCTGTTTCGCCGTCTCCGTCATGTTGCACACTTCACTTTGCAGCCCCACAATCTCCTCCGCTTGTCGCTGCATGGCAGCATCTTGCTCCGCTAACCGTACCACGGACTCGCTGATGGCGCGGCGACCGCTCTCCTCCCGCTCCTCCCCCAGCCGCTTCTCCTCGTCGTGTTTGCGGTGCACCTCGAACATCTCCTCCTCCGCCGTGAAGAGACGATTACGCAGCTCCTGCTCGCTCTCTCGAGCCTCCTCCAGCAACGCCGCGCACTCCTCCAGGTGCTCTAGGTTGTCGGTGCGCTCCTGACCCGCCAAGTCGAGCTCGGCCATCAGGTCATCGAAGTAGACCTGGTAAAGATGTGCGGAGTCAGTACCCTGCTCCCGCGTCATCTCCTGCCGCGCCTCCAGTTCCAGCCCCTGCATCTGCGCTCTTGCTACCTCCTCCTCCAAGACGAGCTTTTCCGCAGCTCTGCTCAAGGAAGGGCCAAATAACGACCCGCCAGGGCCGTCCGCCTCCACCACACGGTGGTACAGGCCCCAGGTAGCCGGGAAGGGGTACTCAACCAGACGATTGCGCAACTCGCTCTTCGCGACATCCGTGTTGTGCTGCACGCAGAAGTCTACATGCAAGCTGTCCAGCACGAAATCAACGCGTGTGACATGTTCCAAGTTTACGTGGCACGCACGGCCGCAGTCGATGTGAAGCATCCACCGCAGCTCCTCCTCATAGTCCTCTACGACACGACGCCACTCGTCGCCCTCAAAGACGCGGTGAAAGTAAGACTCTGTCATTGGTTTGTCCGGCACGCAGTTGTCTCGGCGCTCGTCGTACCACTGCACCTCATCCACCGTGTCGCGAAGGCCAGCAACTTCCTGTCGCATCGCTTCCGCCTCGCGAGTCAGCGTTGCAAGCTCCTCCTTTAACGCCTCCGGCTCCGCGCCCAATCGCGCATGCTCCTCGTCGAGCTGCTGTCGTGCCGCCTGCTTCCACTCATGTTCCTGCAGCAGATACTTCAGCCGCGCTTCGTCTTCGGCTGCTTGGGCCTGCGAGAGCTGGTCCTGCATGGCTTTCACCTCCACCGCGTACAGCTCCACCATGGCTCCACGCTCCTCTGTCTCCGCCTGATGCGCGGCGCGAGCACGCTGGAGTTCTTGCTGCAGTCTTTCCACCTCGCCTTGCTGCTTCGCGAGCTCCTCCCTCAATCCTGCCGCAGCGTGGCTAGACTCTGCGGAGCTGGCCACACTCCCTTCCTCATCCAACAGCGCCTCGATATCGGCGATTGCTTTGCGAAGCTTTCGAGCCTGCAGGTGTTCAGCAGCCCCCAGCTCCTTCCGAAGATCCGTCAAGAGAGCTTCACGTGTCGGTACAGGCGCCGCAGCCACTGTGTCGGGACTTCTCGGTGCCGTCCTTGCCAACACGAGAGCCTCCTGCAACGCAGTCACAGCCTCGTCCCGTGACGCAATCTCCCGCTGGACAGCCTGCACACCTTCCACGTGTTCATCCACACGCTCCATGAGAGCACTCACATCATTTCCGTCACCAGAAGACGCCGCTTCCGCGTAGACGATTGCACTCCTCAACTCGTCGGCACGCGCCCCGTGTAAGGCAGCAGCGTCCGTATCATCCGCCTCTTCAGCCTCCACCTGAGCGCGCAACTCCCCCGCTAGCATGGACTTCAGCAACGCCATCCTCGCATCCAGCGCTGCAGAGCGACCATCCACGGCACCAGCAGCAAGCGCATCCTTCGCGGCAGCCAGCTCCTGCTGCAGCGCCGTGACCTCCGCACCGTACGCCGCCAGCTTCTCCAGTGCAGCGTCAAGCCCAGTCTTCGGGCCGTTGCGATTCGCGTACAGCGTGTTCATCATCGGGAACTCGTGTGCAGCAATCCGATCATCAATCTCCTGCTCGCTTACATCCTGGTTGTGGCGCACGGAGAAGTCGACGTGCAGGCTGCCCACACGGAACGACACCGCGATGATCTCGTCGCGTGACACGTGGCACGCACTCGCGGCGTCGCTGCAGAACGCATCCTTCAGAGCCTCCCCACGCTCCGCAACAACACGGCCCCACTCATCGCCATCGAACTCGCGGTGATGCCTCGACACGGTTGTCGGCTTCGTCGCGTCGTAGTTCCGTGCCCGCTCATCGTGGAACCGCAGCTCGTCCAACGCACGCTGCAGTGCCGCTACATCCGCCGCCGGCACAGCATCGCCACCACTGCCACGGGCAGCACTGCCATTCCGCGCAGCCGCAAGCTCCTGCTGGAGTGCCTCAACCTCCGCGTTCTGTGCCGCCAGCTGCTCCTTCAGCGCATGCACCGCCCCATCCTGCTCCTCCAGCTTCTCCTTCAGTGCGTCCATCGCAGCTTCGCGGCGTGCAACACTGTCCGCACGCTCACGAGCAGCAGCTTCTTGGAGAGAACGGGCGTTCTCCAGTTGCCTTCTCACCGCACTCCTGTCACCAGCAGCTTCCGCGTCGGCCCGCGCGGCCTCCGCAGCAGCAAGCGCATCCTTCGCGGCAGCCAGCTCCTGCTGCATCGCCGCGACCTCAGCCTTCTGCTCTGCCAGCTGCTCCTTCAGCGCCTGCACCTCCGCAGCAGCGGCGCCAGCGCTCTCCGCGGGCTCCGGCTCCACCGCGGCGCCACGCTGCTCGTCCGCGCGCTTCGCCTCCGCAGCAGCGGCATCCGCATCCGCCCGCGCGGCCTCCGCAGCAGCAAGCGCATCCTTCGCGGCAGCCAGCTCCTGCTGCATCGCCGCGACCTCAGCGTCACGCTCTGCCAGCTGCTCCTTCAGCGCCTGCACCTCCGCAGCAGCGGCGCCAGCGCTCTCCGCGGGCTCCGGCTCCACCGCGGCGCCACGCTGCTCGTCCGCGCGCTTCGCCTCCGCAGCAGCGGCATCCGCATCCGCCCGCGCGGCCTCCGCAGCAGCAAGCGCATCCTTCGCGGCAGCCAGCTCCTGCTGCATCGCCGCGACCTCAGCGTCACGCTCTGCCAGCTGCTCCTTCAGCGCCTGCACCTCCGCAGCAGCGGCGCCAGCGCTCTCCGCGGGCTCCGGCTCCACCGCGGCGCCACGCTGCTCGTCCGCGCGCTTCGCCTCCGCAGCAGCGGCATCCGCATCCGCCCGCGCGGCCTCCGCAGCAGCAAGCGCATCCTTCGCGGCAGCCAGCTCCTGCTGCATCGCCGCGACCTCAGCGTCACGCTCTGCCAGCTGCTCCTTCAGCGCCTGCACCTCCGCAGCAGCGGCGCCAGCGCTCTCCGCGGGCTCCGGCTCCACCGCGGCGCCACGCTGCTCGTCCGCGCGCTTCGCCTCCGCAGCAGCGGCATCCGCATCCGCCCGCGCGGCCTCCGCAGCAGCAAGCGCATCCTTCGCGGCAGCCAGCTCCTGCTGCATCGCCGCGACCTCAGCGTCACGCTCTGCCAGCTGCTCCTTCAGCGCCTGCACCTCCGCAGCAGCGGCGCCAGCGCTCTCCGCGGGCTCCGGCTCCACCGCGGCGCCACGCTGCTCGTCCGCGCGCTTCGCCTCCGCAGCAGCGGCATCCGCATCCGCCCGCGCGGCCTCCGCAGCAGCAAGCGCATCCTTCGCGGCAGCCAGCTCCTGCTGCATCGCCGCGACCTCAGCGTCACGCTCTGCCAGCTGCTCCTTCAGCGCCTGCACCTCCGCAGCAGCGGCGCCAGCGCTCTCCGCGGGCTCCGGCTCCACCGCGGCGCCACGCTGCTCGTCCGCGCGCTTCGCCTCCGCAGCAGCGGCATCCGCATCCGCCCGCGCGGCCTCCGCAGCAGCAAGCGCATCCTTCGCGGCAGCCAGCTCCTGCTGCATCGCCGCGACCTCAGCGTCACGCTCTGCCAGCTGCTCCTTCAGCGCCTGCACCTCCGCAGCAGCGGCGCCAGCGCTCTCCGCGGGCTCCGGCTCCACCGCGGCGCCACGCTGCTCGTCCGCGCGCTTCGCCTCCGCAGCAGCGGCATCCGCATCCGCCCGCGCGGCCTCCGCAGCAGCAAGCGCATCCTTCGCGGCAGCCAGCTCCTGCTGCAGCGCCGTGACCTCCGCACCGTGCGCCGCCAGCTTCTCCTGTGCAGCGTCAAGCCCAGTCTTCGGGCCGTTGCGATTTGCGTACAGCGTGTTCATCATCGGGAACTCGTGTGCAGCAATCCGATCATCAATCTCCTGCTCGCTTACATCCTGGTTGTGGCGCACGGAGAAGTCGACGTGCAGGCTGCCCACACGGAACGACACCGCGATGATCTCGTCGCGTGACACGTGGCACGCATTCGCAGCGTCGCTGCAGAACGCATCCTTCAGAGCCTCCCCACGCTCCGCAACAACACGGCCCCACTCATCGCCATCGAACTCGCGGTGATGCCTCGACACGGTTGTCGGCTTCGTCGCGTCGTAGTTCCGTGTCCGCTCATCGTGGAACCGCAGCTCGTCCAACGCACGCTGCAGTGCCGCTACATCCGCCGCCGGCACAGCATCGCCACCACTGCCACGGGCAGCACTGCCATTCCGCGCAGCCGCAAGCTCGTGATTCGGTGGTGCGATCTGGGTTTCTTGTTGCCGTTGTTTTCGTGCGTATGTACGCTCATCGGTGGCGTGCTGCTCATGCGAATCGTGGTTGGCAGTCTTCTGTGCTGCAGCAAGCTCGTCTATGAGTGATTGCTCCTCAGCCTCGCGTTCTGTGAGTTGCTCACGGAGTGACTGCACCTCTTTTTGAGTGTCGTCTTTCAGGAGTGGATTTTTCACCGAGTTTGGCTTTGCGAGTTGAGCTTGCAAGTTACGGATGTCGTCATCCTGCTTCGCGATGTGGTCCTGAAGTCGTTCTACTGTATGGACGTATTCTGCGTGCGCTGTGTTCGGGTTGAGGTGCTGCGCTTCTGCAGGATCGTGGTTTATTGTGGACATAGCCGCCGCCGCCTCGGCAACCTGCGCCTGCAGCAGTTCTATGTCTTCCTGTTGTTGTGCGACGGTGCGTGCAGCTTCATCCGCTAAGGCTTGCGTAGCAGCAAGTTTTGCTTTAAGAGAGTCAATATCTTGGTTCTCTGTAGTGCCGCTGGTGTCGTCGTGGTGTGATGCCGCCAAAGCTGCTTCTAATTGCTCTTCCAGTATCTCTTTTTCTTCTGTTGACAGTTTCTGCGCTTCGGCGTACTGTTGTTGTAGTTTGGCGATGTAATCACGAAGGTCCTCTATTTGTGATTGGGCATCTTGCAGTTGTGCCACCAGAGTAAGTGAGTCTATGGGTGGCGATAGGGACGGCGTTTCCACTGAATTCTCGTTCGTGGCTAAGGGAGGTGGCGTCCCTGGAGTACCTAGATGGGTCGTTACGGTGGCACTTCTATGTGTTATATTCTGCTCTGGATGGTCTGCATTTTCTAACGCACGCAAACGTTGGAGCTCGTCCTTCTGCTCCGCTACCTCCAGCCGCAGAGCATCGTTGGCGCGCTGCATCTCCGCGAGTCTGTCCTGCAAGGCGCGGGTGTCGCGTGTGTGAAGTGGAAGGTCGTGCATCTTCTCCTCCGCGTTGCTAGCGAAGCCGCGCTCGGTTGGTAGCGGCGGAAGTGCAAGCGTCGGTGAGATCGGTGGCGACGGTCCGACACCGTGGCCATTGCGCTGCGGTGCAGCTTGATAGGATGAGTGGACCGGTTGGGGGAGTATGTTCATCCAGCTTGACGCGGCCAACTCCGTCATGGACCCGATGGAGGACTGCAACGCCACCGTCTGTCTGCTTTGCTGGGCTTGCATTAGCTCCCGGTTCTCAGCTTCGAGGGCTTCCGCGAGCAGTTGCCGGTCTGCAAGGTGCGTCCGCAGCAACAGATTGTCGCGCCGCATTGCCTCCCGCTCTGCCTCGAGGGAGCCAACATAATCGTTTAGTTCTGCTTCTGCTGCCGTGTCTACGGAGATGAGCTCACCGGGGCCGCTGTGCTGCTCTGAATGCATTGGGGAAAACTGACGCGACAACGGAGACTGTGGGGTCGGTTTGTCAGATTCGGAGGCGTGAACAGACGAGTTGGCGCTCCTCCGGTGAACCTTGCTTTTCGTCACGGGACGTCGTTGCGTTGTCGCTGCTGGCGTCGCGCACGTGATCTCCTGCGCAGACGCTTGTGCAACATTGAGGGAGGCAGTGGCACGTGCACTGACAGCCCGTCGCGTCGGAGGCATCACAACGGTGCCACCGCGCCCCCGCCTGGTGAAAGCGTGGGGAGTCAGGCCGCGCGAAACCCCGTTGCTCTGGCGACCAGAGCTGACACGAGGAGACTCCCCAACTCGTGCGTCAGCCCTCCGCAACTCCGGCGTGCCTGGCGGGGTCGGAAAGTGAGAGGTGCTGTTGTCCGCCGAGGACCACTGCGGACGCACAAGCTGAGGCAGACTCCCGCCCCCACGTCCGCGAACAGCGCGGGGCGGTGGACTGGAATCGGAGCGGGCGGACGACATCGCACGCTGCTGAGACTCACACCTCCTCAAGGTGCGTGCGTGGGTGTGGGTGTGGGTGCGCTGGGGTGAAAAGAGAAGAAAAAACTGTTTCTCCTTTCCCTCCAACACGTAGCAAATATATATATATATATGTCTAAAACGAATGTGTAACACAAAAAAGGAAAGGAAGAATCAACGTTCTGTTCTTGAGTGAAAAAAAAAAGCAAAGCGGCCTCGTTCGCCACGGAGAAAAACAGAAGAAAAAAAGGGTTGTATCGTGCAAAAACACTGTATTTTCACTCCACCTCTCTGCATCACCAAATTAGCACACTAAAGTGCAAAACGATGGAAACCCAAAAACAAGGGCCAAAAGAAGCAGCCGCACTGAGGCCGGTTTACAATCACTCGAACAAGTTGAGTAAGTATTTTCAGTTAGAATAGCAATAAAGAAGACACTTCTTTCTTCTCCACTAAATACAGCACACAAAGATATGATTTATCTTTCGTTTCGGAAGCGCTACCGACACGCACACCCAGGGAGCAAAAACGCAAAAAAAAGTATTTGAAAAATGCGAAAGAAAAAGAGCAACTTTGTAAAAAATAATAACTTTAGAAAATGAGCTTGAGTGAGCAGCAATAAGATTTCGAAGGTGTTTTCTCAGCAGTGACTCCAAGAAACTTGTTTCCTTCCTCAAGAGTTTGCAACAGTATCGCACTGCCTCTTGAATCCGCGAGGTACTTGAGGAAACCTTTATTTGTATCTTTTTCGTTGATTTTTTGAACTGCTTTCCACTTCAGGTTATTAACCCTTCTCTTCCGACCTCACAGAGAAGGAAACAAAAGAAAAACTGTCAGGAGTTCAATAGTGCGCTGAGAGACGCTGGAGAGAGGTGGAGAGAGGTGGGGAAAAATAAAAAGAAATCGATGCCACCGAAATAGCGTATGGTTGCAACTTCGGTAACAACAACAGAAACGACAACAAAAAGTGCCGAAGAGAGAAACTTTTGTTGATCGTTAGCCCGTTTTTTTCTCTCTCCCTAGCGGTAAAGATACTGCTTAGAAAAAGATACCACTCGTAATAGCAATAATAATAATCATCATCTCGCAGGAGGCAACCAAAAGAACGAAAGCAGGCAGTCAAGTAGAAAATACAAAGATGGCGTGTTTTGCGGTCACGATACGTTCTGCTGTTTCTCAAAACTTTCTACAAGGCGTTGAAATACAGAAAAAAAACGGACAGAAGTTAAGTGGCTGAGAAAGGAAAAAGCTGAGTTCTCATGGAGATCGCTTGTTTGGGCTTTTTGCCAAAGAAGAACGGAGAACAGGGAACAAAAAGAAGAAGAGCTGAACAGGTTTCAAAAAAAAAGGGACAGTCGTTGAAAAACAAAAAGCGATTGTAACGTAGACACAAAAACAAAGCAATCAAGCACGAAGAAATCTGCAAAAGGAAAAATGTTTTTTTTTTGTGGAGAGCTGTGTTCTGGAGAGAAGTGTTTGTTAGCTTTTAGTGTTACTGCCAGACTGCTCTTTCTCCTCTTTTTTTTTTCGGTGGTGCCAACGTGTCTTACTTTACACAGAGGCAGGAAGAAAAAACGTTTGGATTAGCTTTCTTAAAAGGCCAATGTGATGTCTTGCGCGTTCCTTCCAGTTTCCTACCTCACTCGATGACTTTCGTGTTTTGTTTTTCTTACTAGCAGTCCTGCACTTCTTCGTTTCGATGCCTCGCTTTTCTCGTGTTTACCTACGCAACGCTCTTATCACACTGTTTGAGCTCCTTCTCTCTCGCTCTCTCTCTATTCCCATATATATATATTTTTTCCCTTGACAACGTCAGAGTAGGCGGTGACAATGAAACAAAAAAAAGCCTCGCAAAAAGTACAGGTGACACACAAAAGAAGAATGAGTTGGGGAAGGCTTGCTCTACACTTGCCAACAAGCACAGTTACTTGGTAGCCAAAAAAAAAAAGAAAAAGAATGAAGAATAAAGACACGAAAAGAGGGAGTTTAGACGGATCTACGAGGGTCGTGAAATAAAAGGTTGTTTTTTGTGTTTTAAACAAGAAAGGCAGAAAGAAGAACGCTGGAATACAGTTCGCACGCGCTGCAGCCAGCGCAACAATGCAGCAGCAGAAGAATAAAATAATTTTGGAGTTGGCAACGAGATGCTTCAGAAGTTGCGTGGTTTTGCACAACACAAAACTAAATCTCTCCTTGTGGTTTTTTTCCTGATATGTTATTTCTTTCACTTCTCGATCGAAGTTGAGAACCGCTTCCAGTTTTCTTTTTTCTTTCTTTCAAAACGTCCGAAAGAGAAAAGCTATACCAGACCAAACGCAAGCATACACGTAGGAGTAAAATCACGCACAACACGACAGTAATGCGGGACGCCACTTGAAGAATAAACGAAACGGAGTCGAAGTTAAAGGTGGTAAAATCTGGATGAAAAGCAAATGAGCCAGATGACAGGAGTAAAAGAATAGATACCGTTTGTTATTGGAGACTCATTGTGTTCACAGTTGTGTGTGTGTGTGTGTGTGTGTGTGCGAGTTTCATTGGAAGTTAAAATGGAGAAGAAACAGCAGGAGACAAAAGAGGAAGAGAGGCAGTTATGATACGCGCCCATCGAAGCGGTGAAGATGAAATGATGCAAGTGGGAAGTCTTGCGTTTCTTCCGCTGTCATTGACACTTTCGGAATGAGAATGACATCAAATGATGTCGGGGTTAGTGGCACTTCACAACCACGAACACCGATGAAGGAACGGTGCTGGTGCTTCTCGAACGTGAGGCAGCGCATCGGACGCGTTAGATAGTCCGCGCATAACTGCCACAACTCCACAAAATCCAAACAAAGAGCAGAGTTGCAGCGGAAGCCTGTGGGTGCTTGCGTCACCTGCTCAAGTCTTTATGTGTGTCTGCTGTCGCTCTCTCCAACATAATTGACCTCTAAATTGACAGCGAGAACGATAGAATTTTTTTTAAGTTGTAAAGAACATCAATTTTTTTTCTTTTCCCCCGTTGAAGCCCCCTGAATGCTGAAAATGTGACGACATCAATCGGTGAACTCGAACGGCAACTCACGAACAAAGAAAAGACACGCGTTTGCCAATTCAAACAACGTGCGGGATCAATGCGATAACCTCCGCGGGAGTGACCCGCAAGGACGAACTAAAAGCTGTGCTTGCCTTTTCACAGTAGGCTCGGCGAAAACTCGGAGGTAGCTGAACTGCTTCGATTTCCATACGCTAGAGCAACGAGAGCAAAACGCCCTAGAACTTCTCAAAAGAAAATGTTCATACATTGCTCGCTCATCGTCTTAAAGCTCCGGTGAGTGATGTGAAGTGAAGACGTGGAATTGCTGGAAGTCCTCCAGCAGTGGGTTGTACCCGCTACGCGTCGTGAACAGCGCCGTCTTGTCGCCTCCGTGGATCTGCCAAAAAACAGGGTGTCGCATCGACTCCACTTCTTTCTGCTTTCCGCAGATGCGTGCGTACACGGCGGTCAGCTGGTCAAAGTCTGTCGGGAAGCACATGTCGACCATGCCTGCATTGGCGTGGAACGCGTCGATGGGTCGGCGAAGATAGATGTCCTTTGCCACACGCAGCTTCACCTGCAGCACTGGGCCGTTTACACCGGGCAGGGCCTGACGAACGTGCGACCAATCCGCGGCAAAGAGGTGGTGACGCGGGAAGTACTGGGCGAGCACCTCCAAGAGCACCATCTGCGCCGTCGGCAGCCAGGCGGTGCGCCACGGACTGTGAATCATGCCCAATTTCGTCACGATGGAGCACATGGAGTCGTCGGGGTTGGGCTCGATGCTGCGCCGCAGCGGCGGGTCCAGCGTTTCGCGGCCGCCCGTCACGCACAGCACCTTCAAGTTGTGAAATGATTCCTCCTGCATCCAGTTGAGGTAGCGCAGGTAGCGCAGGATCATCGGGTCCTGCAAGGCGAAGTAGCGCTCGTGCGCGGTGGACAGGTTGTCGTGCTGCTGGAAGCCGAACCAGTGCTCACTCACGGCCTCCTCGCGGTCCCACAAGATGCAGTCGTGCGGCATGCCCGAGAAGAGCTCGATTGCGAGCACGACGCAGCGCCGCTTCTCCAGCTGTCGCCAATTCAGTACAGACAGATGGTGGATGTTGACGTGGTGGTAGTGATGGATGAGCTTGTTGCGCAGCACCTGTATTAGGTGCGGGTTTTGCTCCACCGCGTGGTACTCACAGGTGGCGTAGAGAGCCGGAAAGTGCTCGGCGAGGTAGCTCAGCACGGAGAGCGCCAGCGCACCGGTGCCGGCGCCGATATCGTAGATGATGAGGGGCTCGCGGGGGTCAAACTTGGCGCGGTGCGTCGTTACGAGGTACTCGGCCAGGACCCAGCCGTAGTAGGGCTGAAAGATCTGCGTAGGCGTGATAAAGCCTGGGGTGCTCTCGTGAATCTTGGTGGCGTAATGCTCGTAGTCGTGTTGGTTGCGCAAGGATGCATATGGGATAGGGTCAAAGTAGCCGGTAGTCATGAGTTGTCGATACTTGCGAAACAGCTTCGGGTAGTAGCCCCACTTGTTGTGGTACAGCGCAAAGTGCACAAAATCGCGCATGATCAAAAGCTCCCCGAGGGCGGGGTGATCGGCGACCGCACCGCCCTCAAACACAATCATGTCCTCAAACAGCTTCTGCTGACGGGCAACGCGCTGTTCCTCCAAGTAGGCGACGACCTCGTCAAGACGTGCCTCAGCCGTGATGTCGTGCTCGGCCGAGATGACAGACGGAGCGCCGCTGCTGTGGCGGAGAGAGTTGGCCGTCTTTGCCGCCGAGGATTCGATCCCAGAGTTGGATTTGGTATGCAGCATCAGCGACGACGCCCCTCCTACCGCGAGCTCGTCTGCATCACTTTTCTCCGCGCTGCGCTTTGCGTCTGTTGCGCTAGAATTGTCGGCGGACGAGTTGTGCGACGCGGTGGAGCGGCACAGCAGACGCGAGCGGAGAAAAAGTCCTGCCATGAGCAGGGCGGTCGTGGCAGAGGCGGCTGTGTCTGTCGCGCGCAGGATGACATTGCGTGCTGAATGAGTAACGGGTGTGGGAGTGACTAGATTTTGAAGGAGCACGTAGCCTTTTCTTCCACCGCACAGCCGCAACGCCGCACGAGTGCGCATGATATTTTTTCTGTTCTCTACGATAAAGTCCGCTAGGAATAATCCTCAAAGCAAGACAAGCCAGCGTTCGAGTAGAGTGAAAGAAAAAAACGCGTTCCGTTCACACATGGTTGGATATGGTGCGAAACGAGCGCAAAGCGAAGGGGAAAAGGAGAGGAGGGAGAGGAGCGAAAAGCGCGATTATTTTCCTTCGGCGTTGAATGCGAACATTCTTCTTGTTTTAAAACGGGCTTCAGCAACGTCTAGAAATGGACGGCAGATGCCCACACGTTCCACAAAGCTTTCTTCGACGTGCCTGCTGGAAGTTGTTTGTACGTGGGGTTTGAAAATTATGTTGCCCGCAGAAAGAACAAAAAAAAGGAGAAGATCGCAGTTGTGAAGCGACGGAAGCAACACAGACTGCTAGTCCGATGGAAACACAAGAGACTTGAACGCCAACGTGTGCGAAGTCGGGGTTGTTGTTGCCGCAAAAAAAAAAAAGAGGAAGCCGTTGATCACGTTGCTTTTCCCTTGTGCGTCGAGCACGTTGTAACGCCTCGAGCATGATGGCTGGAAATGGATAGAGTGATCCATAAGAATGTTTTCTGTTGTTGTTTTCGTTGTGGACGAACGTGCTTGCCCTTCGGATCATCTTCTAAGTCGCCTGGGTCGCCAAGTCTCCTCGCTCCGCGTTTTCCCTCCTGTGAAAAGGCGTGAAGGAGCTCCTGCTACTGCACAGACGGCGAAACCGCAGCCCGCTTCACCAGCGTGTGTCCGCGTGTTGTTAATAACGTCTGGCTTCGCGCCCTTCCCATAGAGTGCTGTTCATTCTGCGTGTACCTGGGCGAAAACAAAATAAAGAGAGCGAATGCGAGAGAGCGACAAACACGACGATCCAGACGATCACAGCAAGATAAACGAAACAGATCAAAAAGGTGATAGAAGGGCAATGCAAGAACAACTGCCAACCGCAAGCAACTCGGAAAGCCATCCACACCGAAAGACAATACAAAATACCTATTACACAACAAAGTCACAAATACAAGACGCAAGCGCAAATTTCGTAACGGGGGAAAAAAAAAGGAGCTTCGTGCTGCACCTCTCCCGTGAACAGGCTTCAGGGGCGAGAAGCAAACCTGCCCTTAACAGACACCTTTTAATCGTCGACAAATCATTAGCGAGCTACTTAGACACAATGGCTCACACGCAAATCCAACCAAAAAGACCAGACAACCCCCGTTTCAGAGCGCATGCAAAGAGTAACGAGGAGATACCAAAGAATCAATGCGGGGAAGGGTTTTGTTCTCATCGCATGCGCTGCAGCGTCACGCAAACTGCACACCCCTCTCCGCCCATTTTTTTTGTTGTTGTTGATGACGTTGTTCTGCCTCGATTTGTTAACGCGCAGGTAGCAGCGGGTGAGGAAAGTCCACGCGTAGAACAAATGCGAAAAAAACGAAGAAGGGAAAGAAAGAAAAAAAAGTCCACGCTCCACGAAACGGCAACCAGGCTCGACTGGTGCCAACGTGGACGAGGAAAGTAAGCAGTAATGCGTGCCAGAAGCTGCATCCCATTTCAATCAGCTGGGGTTGTCATGCTCTCCCTCTCCCTGTCTCTCTTGTATAACTACAGGGAAAGAAAAAGAAGGCAAGTACAGCTGCAACAAAAGAAAAAAAGAAATAGCTCAACGCACAATACTGCAGCAGCATCGCAATAGAAGGTACATCGCATAGAGCACGGCGAAACAAACTGGCGTCTGCGACGATTATTTTCTCTTTTCCTCTAGTCACACTTCTTTCGCTTTGCACAACGTACCCGTTCTTCCGTTCCCTCGTTCTCATTCACCCACCCCTGCGTGCTCCTTTCGTTTGCTCTCGCGGCGCGCTGAGCGGAATTCACTTCTCCGTTGTGTTCTCGCGTCTCACTCCACCGGTTCATGCGTGCTACCGGAGTAGGTGCGGCGGTCATCTTCACCCTTCGTCCCATGCGTTGCTGGGCCTTCTGGGATTGGCGCGTAACGGCGCTGAGGCCCTTTCGGCGACGCCCCCTCACCTGGACTAAAGCTATCACAGCGGCCCGTCGTGGGTACAGCCGCCTCGCCGGGACCCGGCACTGGGTGCAGCAAATACATCTCCCCCTGCTCATCGCTGGAAGAGCGGCGCGTCATGCCCATCTCACTCGTGCCATCCTCCCCCTCCTCTTGTGCCTCGTCGGCGCTGGGGTGACCAGCGTTATCGTTTTGGTTGTTTCCGTGCTTCTTGAAGTTGCGGCGCTTGCGCAGCGCTAGACACGCAAAGGGCCCGCTCGGTTCCGGCTCCCCGCTTTGGCTACGGTACTCCCCTCTCGCGCGCCTCTTCGCGCGCTTCTTCACGATGTGCTCGTAGGTGGATTGGTGGGTGAAGTGGAGGTAAATGTGGAAGTAAATCAGCTTGCCCAAGGTGCAGATCCCCATCACCGCGATGATTAAGCACACGAAGTTGAAGACGACGAGTGCGGGAAAGGCGCGGTTGGGGCTGTGGTACGCGTGGGTGCGCATGTGCCGCTTAAAGGCTGTAATATCGCGCAGCATCCACTGAATGGTGTAGAGACTAAAGGCCGCCACCCAGGCCATTCCGAGCCACGCGGCGACCATGAAAGTGGCGAAGAGCCGGTAGTTCTTTGAGCCGACACAGCTGTTGAGCCAGCGGCAGTGGTGGTCGAAACCCGGCACGCACTTGTCGCACACACTACAGTGCTTGCAGCCCAGCTGCACAAAGCGGCGGCAAAAGACGCACGGCTCCGTCCCTTCCGGTGCCTGCTCCGGCAGCAGCGCGTCCTGCTCAAGTCGCGGGATGTCCGTGCGGAAAACAATGGGATCGTGCTGCGGAAACACCTCTAAAATGATTTTTGTCACCACGACGGTCGCCACGATCACCGACGTGATGACGAGCACCACAATGAAGAGCGCACCTTCGAAAAAAGGGACCTGCACCGTGTAGTGTAGCACGACCAGCACGATAATAGCGGCCCACGCACCGAGCTGAAGGAAGTCCGGCGGGCACTCGTAGCCGGTGCGGCGCGGACGCACGGGATCGCCGTAGATGTCGCGCCACTCGCCCTCCTCGCTCTGCGTGGAGCAGAAGCCGAGGCACATCTCCACTATTCACCTGTCGCGTTCCTTTCTCTTGCAAACGTCCCTCGAATCGGGAGGTAAAAGAAGGGCAACAAGGCGAAAAAGATGCGTAAGTATGCGATCCAAAAGAAGAAGCAGATCTACAGTTACGACAGAGCAACAACAGAGCCGTGCGCACTGGCGCTACAGCACGTGAAGTCGCGTCAGTTTCTTACACGCCTCAAAACAAAAAGGAATATATAGAGAGAGAGAAAGAAAACGGAAAAGGCCGGAAAGGAAGGAATAAAGACGTTTGTGCAAAGTTGAGTAGGACGAAGCTGGTGGGAGAGCTCTCGCGGGAAGAGAATAGAGCAAAAAACAAAGAAGGAGAAAACGGTTGTAGGTGTATGAACAACGGACCCCGGTGGTTTGGCTGCAAGAGAGCCCACTGTCTCTTCCTCAGCAGCACACACACACACACACACACAAAGAGAAAACCTTAAGGACTTATGGCTCACACAATAAGGTAAAAGGCCAGCACGTCCATAGAGTGAAATAGGTGAGAGAGAGAGAGAGAGAGAACGAAAACGATGCTTCGTTCTCTCACACCCGCTTTTCACCTCACACCGTCGTTTCTGGTCAAAGCCTGTGTATGCCGTCTGCGTACTATTGTAGGCGAAGGGACAAGGAAGAGCAAGGCAGGTGCAAGTGTAGAAGAATCAACATTGCCAATTGAAAAGGAAGACGACAAGAAAGGAAGGAGAAAGAGAGAGAGAGAGAGAGGTGAAGTAATACGAAGGAGAGGAGAACGATACGAAACTTCCGCCCTATTGAACGAAGGAAAAAAAAAGAGTTTTTGCCCTACCGACGCGAGGCAGAAAAAAAAAGGGAAAGTCCATCCATTCGTGATATGTTTTTTCCCTCCTCCTTTGTTGTGTAAACAAAAAAGGGCGCCGGTCGTTCCACACCATCAGAAAGAAGCCAAAAGGAAAAAAAAATAGCGTTCTGACGATTGTGCGGAGGCCACTGGAGAAACGTGTCGTCGCACACACACACACACACACCATAAGAAGAGTAAACCCGACTTGGGTTCTTCCCTCTCAGGACTTTGTGTTCCGCTTCTCGTAGTTTCTTCACCAAGCATGCGCCGTATTACCAAACATCCGTAGGAGACCGCTTGACAGAATACATCCACGCACACCATTGTGGCTTGAACACCGAAACGGAGAAGAAAAAAAGTTTTTGGCACATGAAGTGAATCTGGCAACAAGAAAAGGCACGTGAACTTAGGAAGTGGTGGGCAAGCTCAAAACAATGTACGTCCTCGCGTACCCACGCCCTCTGCTTAACTTTCGCCCCTGTCCCTCGCGCCACCCTTTTTTTGGCGCCATTTGCGTCGATATGGGTGCGGAGGGATAGTAAGACGAAAAGCGCAATTGATCACCTTTCTTTTTCCTCTATCCTGCCTTTAGCGCCACCGTTTTCACATTCCCCATGCCCGACCTCGATAAGCTCTCACCTCACAGTCCCACGTACACTTTTTGGAGTTGTGGCGAGAATTTTTCCATGAAATCCTTCGTCTTCTTTATTATTATTCTCCTTTTAGCTTTTTTCAAAACCCAAATTGGCTTTTGGTAGCTTTTACTTCTGGCGCTTGTACGTCTTGCTCCACAGCACCTTCACACTACGCGCGAACGCGACGTTCTGCGTCTCCAGCGCCGCGAGCAGCCTCTCCACCTCTACCACGACGCCTTCCTCGTACTTGGAAAAGCGGTCGAGCATGTTTGCCTCGCTGTAGAGTTTCTTAATGACGGCGACCTTCTCCGCATCGTCAAAGCCGTAGTTCGCCTTGAACTCCGCGACCTTGTCCGCAGGCGCCGTCTCCAGAAACGTGACGGCGAGCCACGAGCACTTGGCATCCTCGATGTCGGTGCCGATCTTGCCCAGCTTATCCGGTGGCGTGAAGCAGTCCATCACATCGTCCTGCACCTGGAAGTACTCGCCCATGAGCATGGCGATCTTGTGCGTAGCCTCATTGTCTACCTTCTCCACCGTCTGGCTCACCAGCAGCCCCATGACGAGCGGCAGCCAGTAGGTGTAGTAGGCAGTCTTGTACACCACGATGCGGCGGTGATTGAAGACGGTGAACTCGATGTAGTCCGTCGTGTTCGCGTGGGCCACGTTCGCGTCCAGCTTCGCCGAGTCCACCATCGACGTCACGTCGTAGAGCTGGCCAAGGGTTGTGGTCATGTCCACATCATGGAACACGCGCATCACCTCCGCGAGGAAGGGGCGGTCCGCGAAGTAGTGCAGCGCCATCTGCGAGGCCCATGCCAGTAAGATGAGGCCGTCGTTGATGGCCACCTGCGTCGTCACTCCCGGGTGCAGGTACCAGCACGGTTTGCCGCGACGGGTTTTGCTGTGGTCCATGATGTCGTCTTCGACGAGGAAGTGGGCCTGCAGCAGCTCAATCATCCACCCGCACACGCAGGCGTCGTGCAGGACACGCTCCGTCGTCGCCGCGTCCGCTTGGCTGTCCTTCGCCATGGCTTCCGCAACGTCCACGACGCAGATGCCACGGTTGTACTTGCCGCCGAGACAGGTGGTGTCCATCATTTGCTTCAGGTAGCGCTTGCGGTTCTCGTCCAACTCGAAGCGCCCTACGGCGTCGCCGAGAAGAAACTCCTGCACCTCCGCGTACACGCGCATAAAACGATCCATGTGGGTAATGCCTGCAGACATCGTTGAGAGCGAAGAAAAAGAAAAGAAAGCTTGAGGAAGTATTTTTGGTGTGAAGAATAACGGTAATGATGAGCACTAAGGGGAGAAATCACAATAAGCCCATTAGGGAAATTTGTGACTTTTCATGCCGCACATTTATTGAGGGGCACATCAAGCAACAAGATAAATACCAGAAAAAAAAAGTGATGAGTACGAGCGTCATCGGTGAAAGTGGAAGTCATTAGATGAACAGTTCACCCCTGGAGGGGCACCAACTAAACGCAAACGGTTTGAAAGCACTAAAACAAAACTATCTGCTTGAGTCATCTTTTCTTTTTTCAGCCCCTGGTATGGGCACGCTTCAACGCTTGGGATACCTCTTCCTTCTTTCTTTTCCTTTTCTTCTCAGATTCTTCTCTGCCTTCACATCGTTCGCAAAGGACGTTGCTGCCTCCGTGCCATCGCTGCTCATTTTTCTTCCAAACGCAAACTGAGACAGCCGTATATCGATCCTCACTTTATGTTGCCTTTCTTTTTTGTTGTTGCTGTTATCCCACATAAAGCAAGAAAAAAAAAACTTCATAAAATGCACGAGACGAACATCAAGAACAGAAACACCCTTCGCCGTCGCCACAGCAAACACAGCCGGTAAGAAGTCTGAAAGCTGATATTCAAAAAGAAGAGCCGAAATTCAAAACAGAAGGCATGTGAGTTCTATCCTTGATATCCACCCGCCTCGGCGCCAGCATTCGAGGTGGACAAATAATGGTAAAACACACAAAAAAAGGAGCGGTGCGTCCATCGAAACGGAAAGAAACAAAAACAAGAAAAGGCCAAAACAAAGAGCCGTCGTATGTACATCACCCCGAAAAGACACTACAAGAAGCGCTTTCTGTTACATTCCTTTTCATCGCATTGCTGTCGTAGGCGCTGAAAAAAGCAAGGCTCTCTGCCTCAGCGACAAATTTATGCGTTGCTACGACTCGTTAACGTGGGAGAACCAACCGGCCCCACGAGGTGCGCCGGCGACTGCAACAGCAAATTCGCCTCGTCGACAATGCGCAGGCACTCCGCCTTCGTGGTCAGGTACTGCGTGTCCTTCTCGCGCAGACGCACGAAGTCCTCCAGCGAGAACGTCGACTGCCACAGCATGCGAATGCGCTGCTCCTGCGTCGTCATCGTGTTGAAGACCTCGTCGCCCTGCAGTTCTTTCTTGCGCGCCTCATGCTGGGCGGTGAGGGCGTTGAGCTGCTGCTTCGATCCGTCGCGGACGCGGGTGAAGTACGCAAGCTGAGCGTTGAGCGTCTTACGCGTGTCCTCGACCTCGGTGCGCAGCCCATCCAGGTCGCTGAACTTCTCCATTTCCACCTTCTGCTCGTCCATCTTTACATTGTGGGACTGCAACTCCTCGCGGATCTTGCTGTCCAGATGAGCCACCTTGTCCAGCTCCGCTTTGCGCTCCAGCAACTCCTTTTCCAGTCGCTGGTGTGTTTTGACGTCGTTCTGAATCTGATCGCGCTTCGCGTCGGCCTGCGCGTTCAGCTCGTGCAGCATGCCAGGGGTGTTTTCCGACGGCATCTGCCGCTGCATCTCCAACGCTTGCGAAATGCGATTCAGCAGGTCGGCAATGTGCTTCTGTGTGTCGGTGATTTTGTCCAGCTCCGCCCGCTCCTTGTCAGGGTAGTCGTCAATGAAGACCTGCATCTCCTTGTCCTTCTCCTGCAGCTCCTGAAAGGCTTGCACGTTGTCGCCGCTAAAGTTCTTCACCTCCTCCTCCAACGCGCTCTGCCGCGCACGCGACTCCTGTAGGGTGTCGCGGGTTTCGTTCACCTGCCGCTCGAGAACTTCAATGTCACCGCGCGTCGTCTTGAGTTGGTTGATCAGCTTCTCCTGCTCCTCCTTCACGGAGAGGGAGCACTGACCCTGCAGCGCCACGCGTTCGCGCCGCTTGCGCAGAATCGCCCGCAGCGTATCCGCGGCCTTTTTCTTGTCCGGGTCGCCCGCCAGCGTGGCCATGAGAAGCTCCTGCTTTGCGTTGAGGGTGCGCAGGTCGTGTTGCCGGGCCAGCACCTCGTCCGCTACCGCAAAGGACTGATCTCGCGCGGCCTTGTACGAGTTAAAGTCCTGGTTCTCGTTCAGGATGCGCACCTCCAGCTGGCGTATCTCCTCCTCCAGAGACTGCGACGTGGCCTTCGTCTTGGCCTCCGTGTCCTTGACGGCAAGAAACAAATCGTCGACCTTTTTTCGGCGAACAGCGTTCTGCTTGTCCAGCCGCGTGTACTCATCCTTCACCGCGTCCGAATCGCGCGAGCTTGAGTTTTCCACCGCGACGTTCACGTCCGCGAGGGTGTCCTTCAACTTCGCAATGTCGTCCTGCAGACTCTTCGACTTTTGCTGCAGCTGCGTCAGCAGGGAGCTGTTTTTGCCGATGAGCTGCTCCTGCTCCCGCAGCCGCTCAATCTCCGTCGAGAGCTCCGCGATCTTCGGCCGGATGAGACCAATGTAGTAGCTGCGGTCGCCCACCTGACGCCCCGGGCCGGCGGATGTGCCGACGCCGCTGCGGGAGGCCGCCCGCATGCCCTCGCGCGAGACGGCAGCCTCCGCGGAGACGGCCACCGGCTGCTGCAGACTGCCACCGATGCCGGCAGCTTGCGTGCGGTTGGTGGTGCCGGGACGGGCCTGCGACCCGGGCCGCATCGTCGTCCCGGGCCGAAGGGAGTTGTTGGCCCCGCCCAGTCCGCCCTGTCCGATGTTCATGGGCGCGTGCGTGTAGGTGAGCTTGTGGGTGCGTATGTACGTGTGTGTATGAGTGCGGGTATTCGGCGAGACTGAAGAAGACCTCAAAGAAAAAAAAAGGAACTCTAAAAGGTAGTTGATCACGAAAGTGATTCACGTAAATCTACACGCACGCACACGAGCACGATCCTATAATCACAGCTGGGGGTGAATCTGAAAGAGCAATGCGAGTGCAAGAAAGAAAGAAGGGAAAAACTGCTGCTGCTACGTGCAAAGCGCAGAAATCACGGATGAGTGAATTCACAAGTTTGACGGCGAACAAGGGTGAAGAGAGAGGAAGGAGAGGAAGGAGAGAAAGCCTAAAGTCTGTAAAGGAAGATATCACGAGATGCGAGCACCTCGGTACGAAGGGCGGAACATTACAGCCGCTGAATCGTACCAAAGCACAAAAACACAGGCGCTTTAACAGGTGTGTCTCCGAGGTTGCGCACCGACGGCCACCTTTTCGATTCGGGCAACCAACACGCTAAACGAGCACAACAGCAGAAAGAGCGAAAAGTAGCCACAAATCATTTTCTTCCACTCATTGGGCCGCCCAACCACATCGCAGTCACCGATTCAACTACGATTCTCCTACTTATTTCTTTTACTTTTCAAGACTTTTTCTTTTATAGATTTATCTTACAAACGGAGCGTATGCGGAGGTGGCATGTCTAACAAAAAAACAAGAAAAACAGAACATTCGCGCATCACTTAATTAATATTCTTCTTATTCGCAGTAAGTGAGGTAAGTTGGCGTGCCAGTGCATGCTTTTACTTTTTAAGGTTTTCTCGGGCTTCATCCTGCGTGGGTGAAAACAAAGAAGCGGTGCAGATGCGTGAAGCAGGAGCCTTTATTCCTCCCTTTTCCCAGGAGCTATTACTCGAAGACAGGAAAAAAAAAACGTTATGCCAAAGTACACCAAACAGCATCCATCCGTCAAAAAGGAGAAGCTTCTGGGCGAAGTAGGCGACCAACAGAAAACAAAACAACGAATTGCCAATAGAGGAAGCAGCGGAAAGAAAGAGGTTTTCGAAAAGAGACGACGCAGAATAACAACAACCAAACACACATCATTCTTGCAGGAATAGCGCGGCATTTTCTTTTTTGCTGTTGTTGGGCCTTGGAGAGCCTCTTTACCATTCAATGTCCTCCGGACGCAATCTTTGCCGCGGCTCGCGCTCCACCTCCTCCTCCAGCAGCAGCCGCTCACGCTTGCGCGTCTTGCTCGTCGCACGGCCACCCTGCACCGGCTCCATCTCCTCATCTTCCTCGTCCTCCTCGTCCATGACGTAGTCGGCGAACTCGGCATCCTCCTCGTCTTCTAACTTGTCGAAGTCCTCGCGGTTCTCCTCCTCGTCGAGGAGCTTCTCAAAGGCCTCCTTGTTGTAGTTGATGACGCTATCGTAGGTGCCCTGGCGCAGGCGATCCAGCAATTCCTTCTCGATCTCCATCTCAATGCGCGCCGCCGCCTCGGCCTTCTCCTCGCGCCGCAGCAGCTTGTCCTCCTGGCGCTTGTTCACCGACACGAACTCCTCCTGCGGCTCCATTAGCATCTTGCGTTTGCGCATTAGGTACTGCTTCAGCCGCAGCAGGCGCGCCTTCACCTTAATCACGAGCTTCTGATCCCACCACTGCAGTTCTTCGTCGATTTGGGCCAACGCCTTGGGGAAGGAGACGTCCAGCTTTACCTTCTCCCACTGTCGGCGCGGTAGGTGGGCGCGCTCGGCGGTTTTAACGTAGAGGTACAACTCGTCCTCGTGCTCAATCACGGTGGCGTACTGCGCGTTGGAGAGCGGGCACACACCGGGCTGGCAGAGACCCGTGACGTTGTACGGGTTGCGGCAGAAGCGGACCTTGTCATCGTTCGTCTTCACCTTGAAGGAGCAGAAGTTCTGCCCCATGATATTCCACATAGCAGCATCGTGGTTCATGGTTGCTAGCTAAAGATTTTTGTGAAGGAGAATGGTTAAAAAGAAAACAAGAAACAAGCGTACTGAAACGACAATCAGCAGCGCTGAAGAGAGAGCGTGTTGCTGGGAACTCTGCCTGACGTATTCAACGAGTTTTTTTGTTTTTACGGTTGGCCGCACGCTGCGTCACGTCAGCTCGAATACACGCAAGCAAAGCAGCGAGCACGAAGAAAATGAGTGGAGTGAGGCGGTTGCCACGACAGCTGCCACTTTCCCTCTTTTTCCTTTGAGAGTTAGAACTGCTGAGAGGGAGCAAACAGAGGGGAGGGGAGGGGAATGCGAAGAAGACAAAAACGAAAAGGAGTAGTAAAACGTGGAGGTGGAGTTTCGGCAAAAAAGAGAGGAAGAAGGAATTGTCTGTACGCCGAACAACTCTGTGGAGGACAGGGGCGCGCGAGAAAAGTAACGATGACGCGAAAAAGCATTTGGGATTTCCCAACGTATCGAGAAGGCGAGCGTCGAGAGGCTAAAAGAAGATGAATAGCACAGGAGGAGTTCATCTTTGAGCAGGGGGGAAAAAAACAAGCTGCTGCGCATGCATCTTTAAAATACGCGTTATTACCATTACTATTGTGAAGATCATGACTTCAAACTCCTTGCGCTGAACGCCGAAGAGTGTCAAGCACGATCTCCACCTGCGCAATAAAAATACAGGGAAAACACACGTCCATCATTCCACGCAGTGCGAAGACATGACCTCTTTTTCGTCGATGAAGACGGCCATGCCCATGCACAATCGCCCTTCGCAGAAGAACAAAACACACGCTCGGCAACACACCATTAGGTGGGCCGAGGGTCCAGTAAAGCGGGAATACCCAGCTGCTTCACCAAGGCGTGATCATGTCCGAGAAACGAGCTCATCTGCTTCAGCGCTACGCGACCGTACGATTCTCCACAGACGTGCAGCTTTAACGCCTCCGTCATGGCGCGCTCGAGGTCACCGCTTAAGAAGAGCGTCACCACGAGCAGCGAGCGCGCGGTGACGTCGTGCGGATTCGTCTTTAGTACCTCCCGCAGCTTCTTCTCGCTGCCCTCTGCCTCACTCCACGTCCGCGGCGCTGCTTGCATCAACTCCCACATGACGACAGCGCGACAGGCGTCGCTCAGCGGCTCCTCGCGAAACACGCGCAAGCTCTCAGAGTCCCTCAGCCGACGCAGGTAGGGATTATCGACCGTCTGCTTCCCCTGAATGAGCTGCGCAAGGCCTGCCCACGCAAGGCAGAGGGCTACGCTGCCGTCGTAATCTGCGCGCGTCACAACGAAGCGGTCCACATCGGCGGACACGGAGTCGAGGGTCTGCAGCGACTTGACAAAGAATTTCTCCGCATAAAACGGCTTACGCTCTGCCATGAGCTTCTTCCCCATTCCCACCATCCTCGCCACATCCACGGAAAGATGCTGAGGTGCCGGTTGCTGCTGCTGCTGCTCTCCTTCTTCGGTGGCGTCATTTTCCTGTGATGCCGCACGTTGCGGTCCCTGCGTCACACACGCAGGTTTGGCAGACGACTGAAATGAGGCGAGACGGCCGCACAACTTGGGGATCTCCGTCGCTGTCATCTCAGCGAGGGAGACCCCACGAATGCTATCCGCGATGGCTCCGCGAAACACAATCAGCAGCAGCGGATGTCCTGGCTGCTTTTCTAGTTGGGTCTTTGCGCTGGCGAACGCGGGGCTGCCACAGTCCCAGAGAAAGAGACGCAGTCGCGTGCCGTGCAGCCGAGCAGCCTCCTCCACGCTTTGTTGAAAGCGGACGAGAGCATCGGAAGTCACCGCGTCCGTCGGCTGCTCGTAGCAGAGGAGAAAAGCGTCACTCCTCTCACTCGCTAGGCTGCTGTCCGAATTGCTGCTGCGAAAGACCGCCTGGAAGTCGCCCACACTTGACACAAACGTCACGGGCACCACTGTGTCGGAGGAGGCACTTGCATTTCCGCTGCAGCCGGTGCTGCTGTCGTTGGTGGCAGTGGTGGGGTTGCGGCTTGCCTGCTGAGGCGGCGGCTCAACGGGAGAAGTGGAGTGCATGCCTTCTCTGCGATACGATGTCCTTCTCTTCCTTCACTGTTTCGGACATAACAGTATCCAAGAAGGGATTTAAAGAATGCATGCAAATGAATCAAGACGGAGATAAAAAAAAAAGGAGAGAAAGGAGGAGGAGAAGGAAGTGCAGTGAAGTTGCACCAGCCAAAGACGCGTGCTGCGCTACAGTCCTACGCGTCACCACAACGAACGAGAACACATCACACATCACGAGGATACTGCTTTTTCCCAAAACAAAAACAAAAGCAAAAACGTGTGCACCACTTTAACAACTGACGTTGGTTGTTGCGGCATTTCTTTCCTTTTTTGCCCAAGTGTTGTTCGAAGCACAAGAATGGGAAACAAGTAAAAACGGAAAGACAGTTGATAGCAGTTTCCTTTTGACGTACGCGACCCCTTCAGAATCAATCTCTCCTTTTCAGTTTCCTTTTCTTTTCTTTTTCGTTCGCATTATTCGGTTGAGTGCGGCCAAGGCAAAAGCAGGTGCAGGCTTGATGAGAAGAAAGTCGCGTTGCTACCATAGTAAAGAGATGGAGAAAAACAAAGCGTACATCGTGGATTCCAAAAGAAAGAATGAATGAAAAAAAAAAGAAGATGCGACAGAGTATTTACAAGGGTAGTGTGAAAGTCACAAAAAACCCTTTTATATATATAACCGTGTTTGTCCTCGTCACGAACGACCCAGCAGCCGCACGTCCACGCGCTGCTGCTCATTCTGATTCACGCAGGCATCGAAGTCGCCCTCCACGGCGTCACAGTGCACCTCGTCGTGGCACCCTTTTCGATACGTCGACACGTAGACGCCCTGCCCATCTGGCACATCCGCCTTCCACAGTCCAAAGTACGTGCCACCTCCTCGCACCTGCAACGAGCCCTCGCCTTCCTTCTTGTCCTGCACCCACTGCCCCGCGTAGGTGACGGTGGGCGACACGTACTCGCCGTAGCCGTGCCGCCTGCCGTTCACAAAAGCACCTGTGTAGCGGTGCTCCTCGCTGTTGGCGCTGGAGAATTCGTAGGTGCCTTGGCCATGGAAGCGCCCCCGTTGCCACTCCCCGGTGTAGTAGCTGCCGTTCGAGAAGGTGCAGGTGGCCTGCCCATGCAACGAGCCGTACCGCCACTGCCCGCTCACACGCGTTGCCGTGCTGCAGGTGCTGGTCAACGTGCCGTTGCCGTGCGGCATCCCGTGCACCCACTCCCCGATGTACACGTCGCCGTTGCTGAACCACTTCGTGCCGCGGCCGTGCTCGCAGCCGCGCAGCCAGCCGCCCTCGTACTTGGTGCCGCTGGGATAGAGGTAGACGCCATTGCCCTCGTAGAGGCCGCGGACCCAATCGCCCTTGTACACGTGGCCGTCGTTGTAGACGTACTCCCCGTAGCCGTGCAGTGTGTTCTCGACAAACTCGCCCGTGTAGACCCCCTCCGGCTCCACGAGCTCGCCTTTGCCGTGCACCCTGTCATCCAGCCACGAGCCCTGGTAAAGGATCTGAAAATCGCTGTTGTGGTACGTGCCGGTGCCGCAGCGCTGCCCGGCAAACCACTGTCCCTCGTACACGTCATTCAGCGGTGACGAGCGTCGTAGGCAGCCGCGCCCGTGCGGGTGGCAGTTTTTCCAGTTCCCCTCGTACACCGCGGCGCCGTCCGGGAAGGAGAACGCCTGGTACCCGTCTGGTTGCAGCGAGGTCCGCCGATCCCGCACGACAAGGGCGACCGCCTCCCAGTCCGCCAGCATGTCACCCGCTGCCGCGTCACTCGCCAGCGCCCACGCCAGTCGCCGCCGTTGCTGCTGTAGGAGCATCTTCACCCGTCCCTGCCGGCTCTGCTCCTCCAGCTGCTGGTCTCGGCTGTTTAGAGAGAAGGCGAGCTGCTGTTGCCGCTGGGCATCGAGGGGGTGGAGCAGCAGGCGAGACGCGTCCTTCGGGATGGACATGCTGAAGACTCGCAACGAAGAGGACGTCAACAAAGTGTGGCCGGAGTCTTCGGCGATGGAGAGGTGCCGGCCAGAGACGCTGGTGGGCGTGCCGCGCGCCGCACCAGACGCGCGGACAAGCGACATGCGCGACAGCGGCGGCGTCGGTGTGAAGCGCTTCTGATGCTGCAGCTGCTGCTGAAGCATCGATGAGGATGCGGTGCGGACAACCAGTGGCAGGCCCACCTCGGTCGCGTTGGATAGCTGCGGCCGAGTGCTACGGCCGGACAGCTCGTGCGGTAAAGGAAGTGTGGAGGTGAAGGACACGTCCACATCACTGAGAGCGTGGGGGAGCGCGCGAGGAACAGAGGCTCTAGAAGCGGTGGAACCGGCTGTAGGTGGAGCGGGAGATCCGGTGTGTGGAGCGGGGGAGTGGGGTGTTGCTGGCGTCGTGGAACGAGCGGCAGGGTCGGACTCCATTTCGTATTTTTCTTCGTTTCTCCAGTGACGAGTGGAGAGACAAAAGATGGAAAAATGTGTTTCACGACTGGCTTTGAGGCGTGCTAAAGCGTTTCTAAACCTCTGCGTCTTGTATTCGTTGAAAAGAATACAGAAAATAAGAAAACGAAAGCAGACGAAGGCAGTATCTACGCAGTCAAGAGAAAGCTGATTTGCAAGGAAGTCGGCAGGGCCAGATTCAGAAGAAAGAGAGACGAAAAGGAAACAATAACATCAATCACTTGTCCGCCTTACAAATAGCTGTAGAGTCGAGCGACTCTATCTTCATAGGCATTTCAGTCGTCCAGGCTGCGCATATACGCCCGCTAACGCGAAATACAAATCCTTTTTTTTACTTTCTCATTGCTTCAGTACAACGAATAGAAAGCACTGCACGAGTAAGTGAGAGAGAGAGAGAGTTGCTCTTCGCACTCGTCTATCTCTACCTATCGGATGGAAGGCAGGAAGACAACGCGCAAAGCCCCCGACATATTTCTTGAAGGCTTTTTTAAGTACTTCGACACGAGCGTGGCATTCCCGTTTTTCCCTCCTTTTCTTTTTGCGACACGGAAAACACCTCTATGAATTTATCCGACAGCCATCTCGCGGTCTCCGTTGTCCCTTTCGCTGGATCGGCAGAAAGTGCGGAAAACGAGCACAGTAACAACAACATAACAAATTGTTTTTATCTTCCAGTTCTTGCTCTCTCACGTGAAACAGGCGCAAAAAAGAAAAAAAAAGATAAAGGACAGAAGCGCTTTGGAGAGACAAGAAGACAAATACAGGCAACGGTTCTAATGTAGATCAAAACACAAAATACAGATGCTTTCGCATTTTCCGCTCAGGTTCCTTCGCATCGAAATAAATAAAGAAAAATCTAATACTCTTTCTTCACTCTCGTAGTTTCGTTACTTACCGCGCATCTGCAGCATCACGCTCTTAAACTCCTCAAACGAGACCTCGCCATCGCCATCCTCGTCCGCCTCGGCGATCATCTCCTTCAGCACGTCATCGCCGGGGTTCTCCCCGAGCAGCTTCGCCACCTCCTTCAGGTTCGCAAAGGAAATTTTACCCTTCTTATCCAGGTCGAAGAGTTGGAACGCCTTCAAGATCTCCTCAGGGGAATCTTTCTGTGCCATGCGGGACTTAATCATGCTCTCAAACTCGCCGTACTCTACGAGTCCGTTGGCGTCGGTGTTCATGGAGCGGATAATGCGCTCCACCTCGTCGCGCGGCAGGTCACCAAAGCCGAGGCCCTTCATTGCTAGGGCCATTTCCTCCGCATCAATCGCGCCAGACCCGTCCGCGTCGAAGAGGTTGAAGGCCTCGCGAATCTGCTCGTCGGTGAGGGCCGCCATGTTCACGGTACCTTGTTGGAATCTTCAAAAACAACAGTAGAAAGAGGTAGAAAAGCGAAGAAAGGGGGAGGGAGGTGGGAGTGGCGATAACAAGCGCGTGGTGCACAGTCGAGAGCAGCAACTCCTTCAGATGCTAGAAGACTATTATGATAAGTAACCGCGTAGAAAGCGTAGACAGTGGGGGAAAGAAAGGTAGGAGAGAAGGACAACAGAAAGAGAACAAAGGAAACGTTTATAAACAGAAGTAAGGGATACAAGTTCAGAAACATCACTTAACCACACGTATACGATCGCATGTATCGTAGATGAACTCGAGCGCCCCCTCCTCCCGTCCGATAAGAGCGGAGACAGTAAAGCACGTCATACTTTGATTCAATTTCTTTTTTGACTCTTTCTACATCAGTGACAACCCTCTCCCAGAGATACAAGACTTCATCAGCGGGCGGCTCTGACACATATTATGCAGAGTCATCCCGAAGTGAGAGTTCTCAGAAATGGGCAGCGGCGAAAACACAACAACAACAAAAAGGAACGAGGAACACACTACGGAAAAGGCAGTTTATCAAAGTTAGGGAACCACGCATACACACGCAGGTGCCCGCACACCCACGCGCGCTCGCGCCGCGCCATGTCAGAGTACGAATCGATATGCAACAAACTCGGTATTTTCACCTGCGGCACTCGCCGCATCCAAAGGTGTCCTAAGCTTGGATTCTCATCACGCACGCGCACCACACAAGCAAGCACACAGAAGCGCAGCGCCCTCTCCGGGGGAACAGCCGCGGCAGCGCACGCGCAACTCGGGCACAGAGCGCACCGGCTGGAAATCGGTGGTGCGCTCCTTCCAGCAACAGTTTGACACTCGTGTTCCATCCATAGTCGGGATGGTAGTCATAAGACCGTCGTAAGTGGATCATCGTCATCGCTGCGCGTGAGGGGGTGTCCGCATCGTGTGTCTCGATGAATGCGGGGCTGCTTTGGGGGCACACGCAGGTGCCCGCACACCCACGCGCGCTCGCGCCGCGCCATGTCAGAGTACGAATCGATATGCAACAAACTCGGTATTTTCACCTGCGGCACTCGCCGCATCCAAAGGTGTCCTAAGCTTGGATTCTCATCACGCACGCGCACCACACAAGCAAGCACACAGAAGCGCAGCGCCCTCTCCGGGGGAACAGCCGCGGCAGCGCACGCGCAACTCGGGCACAGAGCGCACCGGCTGGAAATCGGTGGTGCGCTCCTTCCAGCAACAGTTTGACACTCGTGTTCCATCCATAGTCGGGATGGTAGTCATAAGACCGTCGTAAGTGGATCATCGTCATCGCTGCGCGTGAGGGGGTGTCCGCATCGTGTGTCTCGATGAATGCGGGGCTGCTTTGGGGGCACACGCAGGTGCCCGCACACCCACGCGCGCTCGCGCCGCGCCATGTCAGAGTACGAATCGATATGCAACAAACTCGGTATTTTCACCTGCGGCACTCGCCGCATCCAAAGGTGTCCTAAGCTTGGATTCTCATCACGCACGCGCACCACACAAGCAAGCACACAGAAGCGCAGCGCCCTCTCCGGGGGAACAGCCGCGGCAGCGCACGCGCAACTCGGGCACAGAGCGCACCGGCTGGAAATCGGTGGTGCGCTCCTTCCAGCAACAGTTTGACACTCGTGTTCCATCCATAGTCGGGATGGTAGTCATAAGACCGTCGTAAGTGGATCATCGTCATCGCTGCGCGTGAGGGGGTGTCCGCATCGTGTGTCTCGATGAATGCGGGGCTGCTTTGGGGGCACACGCAGGTGCCCGCACACCCACGCGCGCTCGCGCCGCGCCATGTCAGAGTACGAATCGATATGCAACAAACTCGGTATTTTCACCTGCGGCACTCGCCGCATCCAAAGGTGTCCTAAGCTTGGATTCTCATCACGCACGCGCACCACACAAGCAAGCACACAGAAGCGCAGCGCCCTCTCCGGGGGAACAGCCGCGGCAGCGCACGCGCAACTCGGGCACAGAGCGCACCGGCTGGAAATCGGTGGTGCGCTCCTTCCAGCAACAGTTTGACACTCGTGTTCCATCCATAGTCGGGATGGTAGTCATAAGACCGTCGTAAGTGGATCATCGTCATCGCTGCGCGTGAGGGGGTGTCCGCATCGTGTGTCTCGATGAATGCGGGGCTGCTTTGGGGGCACACGCAGGTGCCCGCACACCCACGCGCGCTCGCGCCGCGCCATGTCAGAGTACGAATCGATATGCAACAAACTCGGTATTTTCACCTGCGGCACTCGCCGCATCCAAAGGTGTCCTAAGCTTGGATTCTCATCACGCACGCGCACCACACAAGCAAGCACACAGAAGCGCAGCGCCCTCTCCGGGGGAACAGCCGCGGCAGCGCACGCGCAACTCGGGCACAGAGCGCACCGGCTGGAAATCGGTGGTGCGCTCCTTCCAGCAACAGTTTGACACTCGTGTTCCATCCATAGTCGGGATGGTAGTCATAAGACCGTCGTAAGTGGATCATCGTCATCGCTGCGCGTGAGGGGGTGTCCGCATCGTGTGTCTCGATGAATGCGGGGCTGCTTTGGGGGCACACGCAGGTGCCCGCACACCCACGCGCGCTCGCGCCGCGCCATGTCAGAGTACGAATCGATATGCAACAAACTCGGTATTTTCACCTGCGGCACTCGCCGCATCCAAAGGTGTCCTAAGCTTGGATTCTCATCACGCACGCGCACCACACAAGCAAGCACACAGAAGCGCAGCGCCCTCTCCGGGGGAACAGCCGCGGCAGCGCACGCGCAACTCGGGCACAGAGCGCACCGGCTGGAAATCGGTGGTGCGCTCCTTCCAGCAACAGTTTGACACTCGTGTTCCATCCATAGTCGGGATGGTAGTCATAAGACCGTCGTAAGTGGATCATCGTCATCGCTGCGCGTGAGGGGGTGTCCGCATCCCCACAAGAATGGAAAGCGTGGAGGCTCAATGGAGCGGCCCCTTCAAGTGTTGTTTTGTTGACAGATCTGGGAGTAAAGAAGAAGTCGGGAGTTAGTAGTTGAGGTTGTGCGAAGAAGGTTGCGATGCAAGCGGGGTGCGCTGAATTTGTTTTGGTAGGAGAGCTGTTCCTTTTTGATTCCATGGAAAAAAAAAGGCGTGCAGTTTTCCTCATGATTTGTCTTCTGGAGGTTTTTGAGTCGTCCAAAGGAAAAAAGGCGTCCAAGAATGGTAAGTGTTCGGCAATCGTGACACTTTCCCTGTGCGCCGCCTACTTCCGCGATAGATTTCAACGGTGGTTGTTTTGGGAGGATGGCGCACATGTGTCTTTCGTTTCGCTTTTGCTTCTACGGTTGCTGTCTAGCTGTTCGTTTGGCGATGTGCGTCAACAGCCGCCAAAAGAAAAAAAGAACTGAAAAGGCGCAGAGAACGATAAAGAAGGTGGAAAAAACGCTCTGCTGGCGAGTGTTCAACGCGTCAACACGGAAGCAAAAGGTCCAGGGACAAGAACTCCGCAGGCGCGCACTTTCGGTCCATTCTCGACCACAGCGAGGCAAAAACAAAAACCGATCAGGTGCAACGTAGATGTTCTCTTGTCGTCATCTTCTTTTCAAACTTCGGCTCCCAGATGCTGCAGGGCCAAGTACATGATCGAAGCACACACGGCCCCTACCACCTCACTAGCCCAGTACACCCACAGGGACGCCATTGGGGTGCACCCGGACGCACTAAAAGAGAAGAAGCAGCGGATCACAATCAACGGCGTGGCCACGGCCGGGTTGAACACACCACCGCTGATCGGCGCACACGTCAGCCCACCGCACAGCACGGCGAAGCCGATGGCAAAGCCGTAGAAGTTGTTGTTGCGCTGCCGACTAATGGCCACGTGCAGGACGACGGAGCACAAGACGAAGGTGAAGACGCTCTCGGCGAGGAAGCCGCGCACCATCCTGTTGAAGCTAAGTCCCATGCTGGGCACAGGGAATTCACGGCCATTGATCATCATGCAGAAGAAGGTGGCCAGCACACCGCCCGCCATCTGCGCAATGACGTACATGACGAGGCGACGCTTATTGAAGGCAGCGTAGCCGGCCCCAGTGGATGTGGCGAGCCAGACGGAGATAGTGACCATCGGATTCAAATGACCGCCGCTGAGGTAGCCAAAGGAGAAGACGAGGGACATGAGCAAGAAGCCCACCGCAATCGGCGCCATCTCGGCGTTCTGAATGGAAGTGAGCGGCACCGTCAGCACCAGCAGAAACGTACCAATGAACTCGACAATCGCCGCGGACATGAGCGGACCAAAGTGGAAGTTTTGCAGGCACGAGAACTTTTTGATCGTGGTGTCGGTGTTTGAGACCGGCGGTGGCGAGGTGGGTGCGGCCACCTCCGTCGCCCTGTCCCGTACTCCCACTCTGCCAGAAGTGCGCTGCGGGTCAGGTGAGGCCGGCGGCTCAACCACATTGTTTTGATTAGCGGTGAGCATTGGGAAAGCTGTTTTTGTGTTTAATAAGGGTGATTGTGTGAGAAGCAACAAAGAGAATCGTGCGTGTATATGCACGGCAACTTCCAATGTAACAGGGAAGACGGAAGAAGGCGGCAGTCAACCGAAGAAAAAAAAGAAGAACTAAATTTGCGGACACACCTAGCCAGAGTCGAAGATGACCACAACTCAAGAGCGACACGGTTTTACTGCCGGTACGTGTCGAAGAGGGAGGGTTCTTCTTAACCGTAACACAACAAGAAAAGAAGGGAAGAGAGAAAAGGACAAGTATTGCCACTGCATTCGCAGAGGTTGAAAGCTGGAGTGGGCGCTGCGAAAAGGGGGAAAAGAAGATCGACGCCAGAGGAGCACTACAAGCAGGCGACGATGGCGCTTTCTGAACGCGTTTACCACCACTTCATTTGGCCTCTACGAGACCGCATTGCCGTATAGAGGGAAATGACCTGAGAGTAGTGGGCTGTGGGAGTAGCAGCCGCACAGGTGACGGCGTGTTGGGCACTACAAAGAACACTAGGGAGAAGCGCCGCAACCACGAGCGTCGCGTCTTTGCGGCGACAGGCGTTGCCTACTCTCCGTAGGCGCTCCATTTTCACCCTTCCCTTTTCACCACGGAGTGTTTTCCAAAGCGGTCCTTCAACAAGAAGAAGAGAGAGAGCACGTTCCTTCTGCGAAACAACGGTTTCGCACGCCCTCTCTCTGCAAAACTTTTTCTTGGTTGATTGCTTCGTTGGTGATGGGGGTATGTGTGTGTGTGTGTGTTTTCATGGACGAAAAGTTTTCCTTGTGTACATCGAATAGTAGGTGACAAACATAGTAGACAACCAAAGCGCAGAACACATGTTCGTCGCGTAAGCACCATCCAGCTACATTCGCAGCACTGGTCAGATAAACAAATAACTGAAAAGGCAGGAGTTAGAGCACAGACCCCATTGCTTACATGACATCACTGCAACGACATGCAGAAAGTGCCAGCTCCCTCCTGCTCGTTGTCTGTGTGAGAGCCAGAAGAAAAAGAAAAAAACAACAGCAAGAAGACACATAAGTGCGGTTGCTACGCCACATCCAGCAGCGTTACCTCAAACACGATGGTAGAGTTGGGAGGGATCAGCCCGGGGAATCCAGAGCTACCGTACGCTAAAGACGGCGGCATCGTCAGCTTGCTGCGCTCGCCTTTCGACATTTGCACGATTCCGGTGTCCCAGCCTTTAATCACCTCACCGCAGCCTACGCGAAACACAAAGGGCTTGCCCCGTTCGAGCGTCGAGTCAAACTTACTGCCGTCTTCTAAGCAGCCGATGTAATCCAACGTGACGACGCTGCCAGGACGGGGGATCGTCTTGCCGTCCCCTTCAATAATTTTATCCATAACAACTCCATCGGCCGGCATTGTTGCGCTGCAATATATCGGGGAACTGCGTTTACGATTCAAACTCTGTCTGGTATGAATGCTGTTCAGTTGTAATCTTCCTCTCCGTTTCAGTGTCTCCGTGGATACACGCTTGTTCCCGTGAGTCGTTTTCTGGCTGAAGAGGAGCCTACTTTTGTTCCCCTCAGAGAAGATCGAACGACGTGGCGAGTGATAACGGCTGCAGGGGGGAGGGGGGTGCTCCAAGGCTTGGACAAAAGGTTGTGGCTTATCTGGCAAAACAAAAAAAATAGAAAAGCAAGCAACCATGTTTGTTGGTTTGTCACGATTGGGTGCATACGCAGAAATAGGAGATCGGCAAAAAGAAAGAAAAAATATATTCAATAAAGGACGCAGGAAAGTTGACAGGTACCAAAAAAAAAACTACCGTTGTTGCTCATGCGTGCGTGTGTCTCAAGGCCCATGTACGTCTTCATCTCACTTGTGTTGTTGTTGCTGGATAACAGGATGCATAAGAGTACCTTCGAAGCATGCCGAAATATCCCCAACAAACGTCCTGTGCTGTAAGAAAAGAGATGGTCTTTTCTTCTCCTTCCTTTTGATGCACAACTCGCCAGTGTTGCACATCAAATGAAGAATCGTGTACCGCCCAGAACGACCCACAACGCAAGGACAAGAGTGCGCCCACGCAGATATAAGTATGCACTAATTTCTGAGTGATGCATCTCACCTACTTATTCAGATTCGCGTTGCTCTTCGGAGGATCTTCACCATTTTTTTCTTTTTTTGCTTTTTCGAGAAACAGACATTGCTCTACACCTTAATAAAGAACTCGGGAAAATAAAAAAGTCAAAAGCCTACCAAATGAAGAGTAATTTTGACTTGCGGACCATGCTTGGAAACCGCGGCATCGTGAAGCGCAAACCTCTGCACGTGACAAAAAAAGAGGGGAAAAAAGCATAGGAGGGAGTGACCTCGGGGCTTGTATCGTACGCGCCGTCCTGCAACACAAAAATCCGCGCAGATTCACAACAAGATGAACACAGCAACAAAAGGAAAAAAAAATGAGGAGGCTTTTCGAGCTCGACACAAAACAAAACTCTTGCATTACGGCGCCGTGCCGTGTGATCCAAAAACTACCCAGCTCACGCGTTCTACAGCCTCTCTTTCCTACCGACTGCAAGTCACGCCTTCCTCTTCTTTTCTCCTCTTCGTAACAAACAGAAACCCTTCAGCGAAAGACGCTAGAATGCCTGGAGAAGGAGGAGGGGCACGCGAATGAAAAAGGAGAACAGAGCAGAAAAGAAAGCTCGTGGACAGAATCTAAAAAGAAAGAAGAGGCGGAAGCAAAATGAGTACAATAACCGAAAAAAGAAACGCACCTACAACGGCAGAAAAGGAAATATATATGTGCATCACTGAAAGCAAAACAAAATTCAAAGGGAGCAAAACCAAAAAAAAAAATAGAGATGATAGTTTTATTATGACCGTCCTTCTTAACAAAGAAAAATAAATCTCGTAGGCTTTCCTTTCAATGACATCATAGATATTCATGAGTTTTTTACTTCAGAACGAACACGCGCAGATATATTCTAAAGAAAAAGAGGTTATTCCTGCTGGTGTATGGATGCCTATCGATCTTACATATATAGAATCTCCCCTCGAAAATTACTCGGTTTTTATTTTCCCCTCTGCCACTTCCTCGCTGGAACAACACAACGCCGCATCCGCGCTGTCATTCATCAGCACAACGCTTGCAGAATTCTGCGGTCCTTCGATTCTTCTATCTTACACAAGTTGTTTAATAATATTCGACTTCTCTGCTTTGTGCTGATCACCGACACACCAATGCACCAACAAAGATGTCAAACATCAGTAATAACAATCATAAGAGCGAAAAAAGAAGATCGAGAAAGTGGATAGAGACGCAATCAGGATTCTGCGGAGCGACGGAGCAGGAAAGAAAGGGGAAAAAAAGTTGTCAAGGAGGAATACACACACACTCACAGAAGGCTGAGTATCGTATGCAGAGCGAGAGAGAGGTCACTTAAAACCCAAAACAAAAGCGTTTATTATACACGCCACGAAGAAACATGAAGCCAAAGAAACTACATAGCTATTTAATAGGGAAATAACTAAAAAGATACTGGACGGCATCAATGATAAGAAAAACAATATTCCTCTTGCACTGAACACACGATACAGCGCAGTAAACCCTACTTGAGGAAATGTACTTTTGCACAAACCAGAAGAAAACACACCTTCAGCAATGAGATGATGAGGAGAACAACAACAACAGAAAGGTAAAGGAGTTGTTAAAACGTAAAGAAAGAAAAAATGGGGTACGTAGGCATCAAAGTAAAAAGAGAATTATGCCTTCCTCTCCGACTCGGCTCATGATGCTGATGGAAGAGACGAATAAATAAACGCCGAAGACAAACAAGCCAAGAAGCAAGAAAAATGGTAAGAGAGACTTCAATGGAGCTTGTCGAGCTTTGCAGTGTTTATGCCTGAGCCTAACACGCCGAATCGCGTCGAGGTGTGGTGGAAATTCTAACGCAGCCTTTGCTGCAACCGACACTTTCATGTGGGCCCTTGTCCCATCTGAGGCTGCATTACATCATTGATGTGTACGGGTTCAGGCGGTACACACAAGGCCGCACAAAGTCCACGCCGGGAACGCGGTACGGCACAAACCGCTCCTCCGCAAAGAGACGCACATCATCCGCCGCTGATTTCTCAACAGGCACCGTGATCTCCTCCTCGTTCTCTGGTCCAACGAAGTTCTGCGGAGGTGTCGCAGCACAAACCGAGGTGGCCGCACCGCCACTCTCCGACATCGTCGTACCAGCCGATCTTTCAGCTGCCTCCGCCTCCACCGTCATCGCTGCCCGCGTCTTACCCGCCGAAGATGCCGGCAGTTCCACCACGATCGTGCCGCGCGGCATGTGCTTCGGGTGCGCGCTGCCCTCGCTCCGCAGCGACACCTCCGTCTGCAGCGCGTCCTCGTAGCCCTCCGGCACAAGCCACACGCCTTCCACGCCGTCCACAGTGTCGAAGAACAGCCGGTGGTGCGCACCGAGCATCCGCTCCACCGTCGCCGCGTCGCTGATCGTCGCCCACGCACACCCCTTCCCGCGTTGCGTGCGCGTGTTGCGGCGGTTCTCCACGGACACAAGCGCACCGGGCGGCGCGTTGAACACGGTGTTCACAAGCCACCGCACCATCGGCACCGTGCCCGTGCGGCGCAGCTGGCCCAGGAACAGGCGCTGGCCGCTGCTCCCCGACGCACCGTCAGCGCTCGCAAGCCGCGGCGCGAGCTCCGCCTCCACGGCCATGTCGTCACCGTCCAGGTCCTCCGGGCACGGGATGAACAGGGCAACAGTCTTGCTCTGCGGCATCCGCGCAATCGTCACGTGCGCCAGTGACTCGCCGAAGTGGAACTTGCTCAGCTCGCGGGCCTGCGTCGCCGCATCCCACGGCAGAGAGCTGAAGATGTTCTCCCACACGTCCTCGTCGTGCGCAAAGCGCTGGTTCGCGCGGCGCGGGATCGTCAGCCGTGACGCCAACAGCGCGGCCGCAACGTCCTCCTCGTCGCGGTCGTCGTCGCAGCTCTCGCTCGCGTCAGAATGCGCGCTGGACGATGAGATGCCTTCCGACATAGCCACATAAGGCAGCTGCTCCAATGACGACACCGACGAGTAATGCGAAGCAGAGAAAAACGACTTGTCATGCAGCCACGGACGATCGTGGAAGTTGTGGGATTCAGCAACGAGCTCCGCGCCCCCGCTGTTCTCTTGGATCTTTACCATACCGGTGATTGTCTGTGCCGCCATGACGAGCATGATAATACTGATCTCCTTGTTGAGCATCCGCTTCGAGGGATGCCTCGGTGAAACGGGAATATCCTCATTTGTGAGCTCGACAGACTCCGTGGTCGTGGTCTTCGCCACCACAACTGCTGCTGGACTCTTCATGACGCACGAATCAGGTACTTCGGAGTGTGGGTTGCCTTTCACTGCCTGCGGAGAAGGATCCAGCTGCTTCGCAGTTAGACTCTCGATGTAAACGACAGGAAAAGAGTAGAAGAAAAAACAATGGTTTTTAACTACACAACAAAAAAGAAATGCAGCACAGGACACTATCAAGAGATTTTGGTCTTTGAGCGCACGGGGTGAAAAGAAAAGGTACCTTCACTTCTAACAGTAATATCCAGAAAAAGGAGGAGGGGAGAGAGGGGGGAGAGGAGGGGAGAGATTGATGTACCCAACGATGAGCACTCTTCCGAAGATTCAAAGGCAGACGTGCCAGTGAAAGCCAACGAGGCACACCGCGGTAACGAGGTAGCAATGGAGCCATGAACAGCACGCGCGGAAAGCATGCGCACAGGAGCAACACCGTGGCACACGCACGCCGATGCGAGGAAATACGAAAGAAAAAAAAGGAACACAGGATGCGCCGCTTGTTCAACATTACTGATTGAGAAGCATTTGAAAGGAGAAGAATGCGTTGCTCGAGGCAAGCGAAGCAAGAGAGAGAAACAAGAATCACATTGTTAGCACGAAGCCCATGAAAAAAAAGCACAGAAGACGCACACACACAGACAGCGCCGCAATTCGGGTGTCTTGCGTCTCGCGTGCTAAACTCAACTCACAAGCAACAGCAATCACTTGTGCGTGAAGGTGAACATTTGTCAAGGAGAGGCCCACGATCTTGAAAGCCCAATGTCGTGGTTTACTTACAGTTCGAAACCTAAAAAGGGGAAAGGGGGAGGGGAAGAGGGAAAAAAAAGTAGTTTTTGTGCTTGATAAAGCTAGTCCGCGGAACCACACTCGCACTACGCCATCGCCGTGTATGGGTTGTGACGGTACACCCCAGGTTGCACAAAGTCAGCACCGGGCACGCGGTATGGCGTGAAACTCGCACAGCGGTCTCCAACCGTCGCGTCTCTCCGTGGCATCGGCGGCGGCGGCGGCATCTCTTCGCACATCGGGTGGAAGGGATAATGCACGCCCGCGTTCCAGTTCGTCATCTCGCACCCGTATGGCGGAGCGGGGCCGAAGTGTGGCACATTTCCGGCATAGCTCCTTGCGTGACCACGGCGAGCACCGTGAAAGAACGCCTTCACGGGGGCATGCATCGCAGCAGGTACGGGTGGCGCCGCCATCGAGGGCATCTTCCACCACGATCGTGCCGCGCGGCATGTGCTTCGGGTGCGCGCTGCCCTCGCTCCGCAGCGACACCTCCGTCTGCAGCGCGTCCTCGTAGCCCTCCGGCACAAGCCACACGCCTTCCACGCCGTCCACAGTGTCGAAGAACAGCCGGTGGTGCGCACCGAGCATCCGCTCCACCGTCGCCGCGTCGCTGATCGTCGCCCACGCACACCCCTTCCCGCGTTGCGTGCGCGTGTTGCGGCGGTTCTCCACGGACACAAGCGCACCGGGCGGCGCGTTGAACACGGTGTTCACAAGCCACCGCACCATCGGCACCGTGCCCGTGCGGCGCAGCTGGCCCAGGAACAGGCGCTGGCCGCTGCTCCCCGACGCACCGTCAGCGCTCGCAAGCCGCGGCGCGAGCTCCGCCTCCACGGCCATGTCGTCACCGTCCAGGTCCTCCGGGCACGGGATGAACAGGGCAACAGTCTTGCTCTGCGGCATCCGCGCAATCGTCACGTGCGCCAGTGACTCGCCGAAGTGGAACTTGCTCAGCTCGCGGGCCTGCGTCGCCGCATCCCACGGCAGAGAGCTGAAGATGTTCTCCCACACGTCCTCGTCGTGCGCAAAGCGCTGGTTCGCGCGGCGCGGGATCGTCAGCCGCGACGCCAACAGCGCGGCCGCAACGTCCTCCTCGTCGCGGTCGTCGTCGCAGCTCTCGCTCGCGTCGGAGCTGGTCCCTGACGACGACATGCCTTCCGACACATCCAGGTATGGCATCTCCTTGTCCGCAGAAGACGCAGACGAGTAGTAGCACGAGGAGTGGGAGTAGTGCTTGTTGTTCAGCGACGGACGGCCGTGGAAGCTCTCCGACTCCGCCATCAGCTCCGTGCTCAGCGCATTGTCCATGTTCACAACGCCCATGATCGTCTGCGCAGCAAGGACAAGCAGCAGCACGCCGATCTCTCGGTTAAGCATGCGCTTGCTGGGACGTGGAGCCACGCCGTACTCGCGCGTCGCCGAGGCCGGGACAGCTCCACGCGTGCCGCGCCTTGGCGGGTCCTCGACAGCAACTGTGTTGGTCCTTCGCATCGTGTCTGCTGCTCACCCTGCTCAGTGGCCGCGGTAAACTCGAAAAGAAAGAAGAGGGAGATAAGATGAGAAGCACTGAGGAGTAGTGAAAAAGGGATGTAGCACCTCAGGTGGTGGGGGTTTTCAGCGAACTTGAGCAGAAGAATAAAAAAGGTGGAAAATTCTGTGCAAACAAAAGCGGAAGCAACGTGGACGAAAAAGTGTGAGGAGATCGAGCGAGGTAGAGAATGGGGAGTGGGAGGAGGAGGAGGAAACAAAAACGGAAGCAGCTCAAGCCAAAGATAATGTGACCTGAACGCTGTGAGAGCGTACTCAAATCCGATTAGCATTCGAAATGTGTTGCGGAAAAGGTCCTTGGGGAATAAAGTAGCCCTACAAGTATTCTTCACGCCAAATAAAGGTCAGGTTGGTGTTAGTGTACAAAAAAAAAGACCATTACTCGTCAGCGAAAAGGGTTGGAAGCTATGCGGTTAAGACTAACAAGATTGATATCACCGTTGTGAACACTTCAAATAACCATTAGCCTCAACGCTAGAACAAACGAAAAGCACTCGAACTTGGCGCAAAAGCGTCGTAGAGTTTTTCCTCTTGCTGCCAAAGGTTGTCATTTTTGCAACCCCTCCACTCGTTTTCATCAGTATCGCGGTTGGATCAGATCAAGCACCTCCTTGCCCGGCAAGGCGTGCATGCTGCGTTCACCGCGCAGGGCCTCCTCTGTCTCCTCCGCCATGTAGCCGCCGCTCTGTCCGCAATCGGAGACCCACGCGCGGCTGACGGGAGTCCCGCAGCGGGAACCGCAAACTTGCGCGATTTGATTTACAATCTCCCAGCCCTCTAGCACTTGGCCCACCACAACGAACTTTCGGTCTAGCTGCTCGTTGCGCCCCAAGTTGAAGAAGAACTGCGATCCATTCCGGTTCGGTCCGCTATTCGCCATACCGACCGTACCAGACAGATGCTTGCCCGCTTTCCCATCAAACGACTCGTCAGGAAACGGATATCCAAACACGCTAACGTTGCTGCGGCCATCCTTGGTGAGAATGTCGCCGCCCTGCACTACAAAGCCAGGAATGATCCGATGAAACGGGATGCCCTTGAAGTACAGCGGGCATTGAGCGTGTCCGCGCTCTCCCGTGCAGAGTGAGCGAAAGTTTTCACTCGTCTTGGGGACAACGTCGCGAAAGAGTTCCACAGACACACGCCCTAGAGCATCACCCTCCACCGTAATATCGAGGTACACCACGGGGTTTGTAGCAACGGGGGCGTAAGGCATGTAGAGCCCGGCCCGATTCGCCTGCAGCGCCACGCGTGAAATGCGCCACATAACTGCGGCGCGCCTTATTAGTTGCAAAGTGAGTGATCAGCGCGTTTCTAATATGAATTAGTGATTTGCGATGAAGCAGAAACTTGTAATAGCGAGGCACAGATCACCACTCACTTGAACAGCCTCGCCAAGCAATACCATGAAACGGAAAAGTTCATAGACAGGTGAACACCACGCACAGTAAGAAGACAAGATGGGGTATTCAAAAGAGAACCAATTATGCGAAGAGTGGAAGCTATCCAAGAAAGGGATAAACAAGGAAGTCTCTTCTGTGAATCAAAAACACAGCGTGCTCCACGCAACATACTAGTTGATACGTCCACTAAAGAGGGCACTCAGTCCTACTTTCTGTTTCTTTCTCAAGTGCGCAGTGGGTGCGGCCAACAACTTGATGGGGTCGGTTCACCTGGATGCTGATGAAAGGAAGAAAAAATCCTCTGCTGAGTGTGAGCAACGCAGTTTCTAAAACTGATGCTGACAGGGTCGACTGCGAAAGAACAACCATTTTACTTTCACGAAAAAAATAGATTGTTGAACGAAAATTTACTCTTGTTTTTCTTCTGATTGCTTGTTTCGACAGTACCCTGACAGAAAGAAAAGCTCACTCATGCATATAGACGAGACAAGATGACAAATATTTCAACGACTGCTTTGATTACGAAAAAAAAAAAGAAAATGAAGATCGTACAGGGAAAAAAAAACGCCTCGATGATTCGCTCTCTGTTCCCTCCCTGTGCTTTCGCCGCATGAGCTCGAAAAAGAAATTGAAAGTGGTAACAAAGCACGGCGCGCTCTTCGAAGGTGTTGACTCACGGAGAGGAAGATGAAAACGCAGAGAAGCAAACAAAGAGAGAAACGAGAAACGACATATATATAAAGAAGGAAAGAACAGGATACAAAAGAAAGAGAAGAAAAAATCGCCTTTACTCACCAATTCAAATACGATAATTCGCAGAAACAACGATTTGACAAGCTAGATCAGCCACACGGCAAGTAAATGTATCACCACCGTTCGACTGCTGCGTTGCAGGAACGCCGCTTTCTGCGCACGCAGGTCTACCCTGGGAATTCATGGCCCACAATTAAAGTTCGAGGAGTTTCTGGCAGCGAAGCCTTGACGAATGCAAGTGTGATTTTTGCCATGATTGCAGAAGTGTGTCCTGTATGTGAGCGGGTGCCGCAAGCGCCTGAGAAGAAAGTCGGAATTTGCCTAGGAGATGAAGAAAAGAAAAACGAAAACGAAGCTGCGGGTGCAACTGAACACCCCAAGATAGTCATATGGTTCTGAATGACTCGCACGGGCGCTCGTGGGCACACAGTAAGGCCTAGCAGCAGGCGGAGGCCTTCTTCTTCTTCTCATTGGAATCTTTCTTCTCACCGGAGGCTGCTTTCTTCGCGGCCTCGGCCTTCTGGCGCTCTTCCTCTTCCTTACGCTTGGCCTCAGCAGCCGCACCCTTGCGCCTGTCGTTCTCTTCCTTCTCCTTGCGAGCAAGTTCCTGGCCAGCCGCCTCTTCCTTTCGGCGCTCCGCCTCTGCGGTGTCCAGCTTGCGGCGCTCTGCCAGCCGGAACGCGCCTTCGTCGCCATAGAGGGAACGCATGAAGTCTTCAGCCGTAATGGCGCCTTTGTTGTCGGTGTCTAGCGTCGTGAACAGAGCTTCCACCTCATCCTCGGAAAGCGCATCGCCCTTGTTGTTGCTCTTTTTAATGATCTCCTCGAGAGATCCACGAGTGATGACTCCAGAAGGTGCCACCACGACAACAGACTTAGCCATATCCTCAGCGGACATGAATGCAGACTTGTTCTTCTCGCAAAGCGCCGCAAACTCTTCTGCGGTCATCTGGTCAGGGTACGTGGCACCGCCCATAGCATCATTAACTGTGGGTGAGGAGAGGCAGTATCCCGCCTCGAGGGCGGCGACGGTGATCACCTTACGTGGAAGAACATCTACACCATCGTCGCGCGTGACGTGACGCTTCGCAAAGGCTTCAGTAGTCGAGATCGGCATGCTTCCTGACAATGAAAAAGTAGGCAATAAAAAGGAAACTTGATGGTAGGTAAGAAGAGAGAAGAAAAAAGGAATTTTTCTGGGATACCGATATATACTTTTTTCTTTTCAGTTAACTCTTTGACGACAAATCGTTTCTTACACCGAGTGTGCCAAAATAATAATAATAATAATAATAAAAGAAATAATAGCGATTAAAGAGATTGGCGACGATAGAGCAGGAGAACGAAGAAAACAAAAAAGAAAGTGAAGGGTCAACAGCGGAGGAGAGAGACTTACATTTTATCCATATTCAGGCATAACAAAAACGTTGAGAGTCGGTCAGCTAGGAGCGCTGGCATTAATAACCAACATAAAACCTCTGTGTGTAAGCCCACCTTTATCCTCTGACGCGAATTTCCTTTCTCCCCAACGTGTCACAGATTTCTTTTTGTGCTTAAGAGACTCTGCATAACAATAGGTGTGCTTTGGTTGCTGCTATTACTGTTGAGCTTGCTGGTATGGAATTAAAATAAGCTGTGAGATATAAATATAACAAAAGAGTTGAAACAGCATCGACCAGGTTACAGAATTTCTGTCGATCGAGAAGTAGAGATATGGCCACCCAAATCACCCACACGCCTAAACACGGAGCCCATTTCGTTCGTAGACGGATTCATTTTGCTAGGATACAGTTTGTTCTTGAAAACAATCCAGTCGAACTCATTGTCAAACGACCGCCCGCTTCCGTGTAGTAAACCTCGAGACTGCTGTGCCTTTGAATGAATCAAGAGCCCTTTCAAGGATGAGGGAACGTTTCTATTTTGCATCACCACAAGTTTTTCGTGCAACGTTTGCAGCTCGGCGTTATCAGGAAACAGTTCCATTCCTTTCTCCGTAACGCGTGTCGCGCGTTCGAAATCATCCTGAAACGCAGTTGCCGTTGCCCAGAGCGCATATCCCCGGCCGCCAGTTTTTTTGGTGGCTTCCAACTGCGGTTCTAGCAGTGCTGCCTGCCGTGCGTGAAACTCAGCTTCCCTAAACTGGCCATTGAGAAGTGCTGCAGTGGAGGCGTTGGCGTGCACTACGGAATCCGTGCTGTCATCGTGAGAGAAATTTAGTGAGGTGGACAGAATAGAGAATGCACTTTCGTAATCTCCTTTAAGCACACAGCCTTCCGACAACGTGGTCAAGAGGCGCAGGAGTTTCTTCTCGTCAGGCGCAGTATGTGCGTCAGGTGAGACGTACGAGCCGATGGCCTGACCAAGAGGAGCGGGAATATCAGCAGTTGCACCTGTCACATCCTTGTTTTCTTCCTCACCCGATTTAATTGCGAGAGTGTCCTCAAAAGAAGCCCGAGCCAGTCTGCGGTGGGGTGTACTGCCACATTCGCTCAAGGATACGTTATACTCGTACAAATCGTCCTTCAGGCGTTCGCGCAACGCTGAAGACCCCAAGGCAGCCCGAACGGCTAACGAAGGAATGCGTACGCCCAGCTGTTTCTCGATCTTCGCCAGTGGTGCGGCAAACGATACAACGCCAGACTCAATAGAGCAGTAACCTCGAGTTTTCTCGGTAGACGGAACTTCCTCAAGTTGGTGAAGAAGCTCCGATGTAGCGCATTTCAGCTCCTCAAATGGACTCTTTACGAAACAGCTCAGCCAGTCCTCCATTTCAGCCGGCACGTGCTGCTGTTGGTAGGTACAAAGAAATTCGTCAAGGCGAAACGGACGTTCAAGACCCGTTGGAAAGCAGCCTAGAGTCCACCAATATTTCATCACGTACGGACCAGGGCCTCTTGGTCCAGCAAATCTGTACAAATACATTGTAGGATTCATGGACATGTGCTTTTGGTGCTTGGACCCTGGGGCCCAACTGCCACGCTGGTAGCTCAACGCTACGCATTGTCTCCGTAACATTTCCGTGTGACTGAAAGCAGGAAGAAAAGTTAATACTATTATCGCTTTTTTGAAAGAAAGCGGAGAGTGATAGAGAACACAGCAAATAATTAGCGGGAATAGCACAGAACGAAACAGTTGATACACGGAAGCAGAAGAGAGTAGCACAGGATGTAAATCAAAAGTACATCAAAAAACCAAGGGAATAGAAGGCTTTGCAGGCCGTGCACTCCGAAAAATTTTTTCGTGCACACCAAGTAAAAAGTGCTTTTTAATGACCGCTCCTTTTCTTCTATTTAACTTTCATTCCAAGATTTAGTTAGAAATGTGAATCACAGCACAGAGAGGGAAAACCAATATATGTAACACCGGCACCGACCCATTTCCATCATTTCAGAAGTTCGTTGAGAAAAAAAAGAACCAGATGATATCGCTAAGAGGAAGTCGCATCAATCAGAAAATTTACGCAAAAGACGCAGCCAATTCAAATACTCCTCTTGCTCGTAATAGTGCGCCTGTGCCATGATGTACTCCGCAAACGCGTTGTTGACACCACGTTCGTCCAGATAGTCTAATATTTCGTCTGACAAGTCGTCATCGAGCTCGTTCAACATTGGACCACCGTACTTTGATCGTCGCATCCGCTGCGCCTCGCCGGTCGATTTTGGACCAGCTGCGTTCTTTCGCAAAACAACATCTCTCTCATAACACATTTTCGCCGTCTCAAACGCCTCATTTGTGGGGTGAACGATGAGCGCGTCCATAACAAGCTCCATATCGATAGAAGTGAGGCTAAACTCCAGCCCACCTTTTGGATACCGCTGCTTTCGCATAAATAAGCCGAAGTTAAGGTACTCTTGCTCCTCGCGCTCACCGGTGTCCATGCGGTAAGTGCCTTCATATTCTTTTGCCTCTACGAGAGTGATGATGTGCATTTCTTCGGTACCACATTGTCGAATTTCAACGTTTTTCATTAAGTCAAAACGGTTTAAGCCGGTTTGGTGTTGAATCCTCCAACCAGCCGGAAGCAAAGGTTTTGGGGGAAGAAAATCGCGCAGCCCTTCCTCGTGCTCCTCACGACGCGTCAGGTAATACAGCTTTCTATGTAGTCGAGGTTTTGTGCGAATCGGCGTTGAAAGGGTTTCCGTGCTTGCATAGCGGAGGCAGGAGTCACAAACTTTTGCCGCTGCAGCTAAACTTCCGGAGCGGTACATTATTCTCTGCTGGAGTGGAACGCACTTAATATCTCCTTAAACGCAAACTGGAAGAAGTCCACGAGCATATTTCTGGTGAAGTCCGTCATGCGATAATTGAAAGGGTAAGAAAAGACAAGATGAAACTAGAGTTTTTGCCCGTATACACCAGTATTGCTTGATGCGTACTGCACTGCGAGCGCATTTTATTACCATTGGCAACACACACAGCTTAACAGTTGCGTTTGCAATTAACTCTGTCTTACAGCAGCATGTGAAGCAAGACCAAACACTTCACCAAAATTAACACATTATTGATCGTATGTATAACCAGTAAACACCACAAATCCTTTTCACCAAGTTTGGATATTCCTTTTTTCTGCTTTGCAGTTCCGGGGTAAATACAGCGAAAACAACAACAAAAGACGATGCAGCAGATCAAAGCTGGTTTGCAAAATGCAACGCCTCAAAGCACGAACGAAATTCTGCATGATGCAGCAAAAAAGCCTCAAGCAGGTCGTTTGTACTGAGTTTCAGAACTGACAGCCACAAAAAGCCTCCAAAAGGCGCTTGCATACCGTTATTTGCACGGAAAGGGAAAAAACGGGATGTTCGATATGTCGTTGTGCAGCATACGCGCTAACCCTCGATCATGCCTTCCACCTTTTGAAAAGACAACCGTTCCATACAAAACAGAAATCCCTTGCCTGCCAAAAAGGCATTCAGTTTTCCAAAAGTAGCCAAGATCCTAAACCAGCACAACACTTGTGCGATGCGGCGCTGCTTGCGCTGAAAGAGAATAGACAAAGAGGGGGAGGAGAAAGAGAAGGGGGGAGGGGGAGCCGAAGAGCTACATTGGGCGGTCAAAATGGTCGCACCGGGGGCGCTGGCGGAGCCCCGGAAATCCGGCGAGATTACCCATGGAAGTCGTATGCAGCAGAGAACGAGAAGTACGAAAGTGATGGGAAAAGCTTGGGGCCGTCCAAAGTAATAAAAGTAGTCGCCGGGATCTCCTGCGACTTACACTTCAGTGTTCGCTAGCTACACCGTCGGGGCCGAAACGGATATGCGGCATTCCACGTGGTACTGATTTTAAGCGAAGAGGTTGAGATTCCCTTCGGGACATTAACAACAACTGGCATATCCGATTTCGCATGTCGGTAGGGGTTGAGTATGCCATACCAGCTGGGGAAACGGAGGGCTATTGTGTGTTTGTAGTTGCGCAGCATTCTCCGAACATCAACTCGTTCCTTTTTTAACTCCTTCCACGCTGAAGGCATTCTTATTATGCGTGGGGCTGTAGTGTATTAGGTTAGGAGAGGTGAATTTCCTTTTCCTCTGCTGCGAAGCTGTATTACAAAGGCGCAGCACTGCAAGCTCTTTTTTTTTTTAATGGATCATGGTTCAGCGGAGGCGGAAACAAGAGTTTCATATTACACATTGCTCCGTCTCGTATAAGTTTTAATAGCGTCAGAGAGAAAAGGAATTCCATACACAGAAATCCCTCGCACCTCTTCCTCTGCTATTCTTATTTGCAATAGCAAACCTTGGGTATAACGGCAAAAAGAAAACGTAGAAGTGCTTATCGCATATGATGTTTTCATATGCTTCTGGAATTTAAAGGGCACAAAATAAGGAATGCAGAAGTCCTTTTATCTTCTTCTTGACGTTTTCTCTCTCACTTTTGAATCGCTTCTTTTGCTGCTTAAATTCAACTGTTTAGGGGCAGGCCACTTGGACAGAATACTTCTACAAGTGGAGAATGAGGCGATGTGCTGTCAACTATTACTTCACTTTTTTTGCTCTAGTCACTTCAATTTGTAGCGTACTTGTAGCGACGCCTGCAGCCGCCACAAAAGAGCTCGTTGAAATTCACCGCATCGTGACGGTTGGGGATGTTCATGGCGACGCAGAAAACTTCCTGAAAGTTCTCCGTCTCGCTGATGTTGTGGAAGAGGGCACAGGTGGTGTAGTGGACGTGCTCACTAATCCTCCTCAGTGGAAATTTTCCCAGGCGCCAAATGCATCAGTGACGAGTTGGACAACGCTAGTGCAAATGGGCGACCTGGTTGACCGAGGCGAGCAGGACTTTGAGTCATTAAATATTGCGATGGCTCTTCAGGAACAGACACAGAATTCTCTCACAAGCGATAGAGTTATCTTGTTGATTGGAAATCACGAGCTTTTGAATATCCAGGGCCATTATCACTACGTTAACAAGCGGAATTACGGCGGATTTATTAGTCGACCCCTGCGCATGGAAGCAATGAACGCTGACGGCGCATTCGGCAAGTACATCATCGACAATTTTAGGACTGCCTATCTGGACGAGAACACATTATTTGTTCATGCAGGAATCGAAGCCGATATGCTGTTACCCGATCTAAATTCTCTCAACTCGGAAGTTCGAGAAGCTCTCCGTAAGCGTGACTTCCGACATGCCTATTTGCGAAGCAACGGACCCTTGTGGACACGAAAAATGATTAGTGACAGTATGATGGGCGACTGCGACGAAGTCAACAAAATATTACAAAGATTTAATGTCTCACGCATCGTTGTGGGACACACACCACAAGATTCCGGCCAAATTGAACAATATTGCAACAAGCGAGTCATTGCTGCTGATGTTGGTATGAGTCGATGGATGTACAACAACGTTGCAGCACTAGAAATGGTATTTTTCAAGTATCTGGATACCGATCTGCAACAGATTTCGACAGAATTCATCATTCGTGAATTGCGCGAGGGCGTCTCGGCGTTTTCAATGACGAGTGACGGTCGTAACGATGGTGAACAACTTTCACCTAAGTCCAGTTTTATTGTGGACGATGACAACGGTGATTTGTAATGTTCTCACTTTTTTGTTTGCTTGTTTCTGCTTGCAATTGCAAGAAGCTGCTGCACTCTTTATTGACATAATATTTAAACTGTTTGGTTACTCTGGGCTGCGACACACAAAAATAACGTAATTTCAATTAAGGTGCGTCCTTAAGGATAAGAGAGATGTCGAAGTGTAGTTTGGAACTACTGCTTCTATTTTCTTCTTCTGACGATGTTTGTCTTTAAAGAAAAGGGTAATGATAGAAGACAAAGTTGGTGGGAATAGACTCTGTGCGGTTACATGACTAGAGTAGAGCGTTTTCTGCTTTTCCAATAGCTGCTTAGTTTCTCGCAGGAGGCGCCAAATGGGCATATCGCTTCTTTTTTTTTTGTGTGTGTATGCGTGTATGTAACTTAAAAAGAAATTCCCCCGAAAAGAAAAGAAATGCAGCGATCACTCATCTCCCTTTTTTTTCCACTTTATGCTCACACAATTTCATGCCAACGAAAGCTGGACCGTTATTATTGCTATCTACGTTGTTTCCACACACTTATCCACCCAATGCATCCTGGTCAAAAGTACAAGGGTGATCAACACCCCAGGAAAGGTAATTTTAACCGTGGAGAGGGAGTCACTTCTGCAAACAGCGACAGTCAACCAGCGGCAGAGACGTACGGCACTCGCGGAAATGGACGTGAGGCGAGGTTGCAAAGCAGATTTTTTGGTGGCAGAGGTCGTGGGAGAGGTAGAGGAGGAAACTATCCTGAACAGAGAAGTGAGCCAATCGGCTCTCAGCAGGCGTCAACGCAGCAGCATGCAAGCGGCTCTCCCCAGGCTAACGTCGACAAGAATGACGTTTCAACATGGCGCCGAAAGGACTTCCACGAGCTCGTGAAAGGCTTTGTGGAAAACAGAAGCTCCAATGAGCTTTCCTTCCCTTCCTCCTTAACGCCGGCACAACGAAATGTGGTACACCGCATTGCTATGACGTTTAATTTGGACCACAGATCTAGTGGTGAAGGTGTGAATCGTGTATTGAAGCTGACTAAAATTGGTGGTGCAATCGATGCCATAAATCGTCAACGCGACGCTGCTGAGGGCGGTGTGCGCATCAAGACAATAGACGGCTACCAAGGTGCGCAGGAGCTGGTCCACAGTCATCTCTCTTCTGAAGACATCGACTCTTTGACATTCGATTTGAAGCCGCACAAAAATAGTATGACGAGCGAGATCAAACTGGTTGCCAATCACCCGTTCTCTGAAGCAAAGCGCTTTCGCGTTCACCAGCCAGGGCTTTCTTCGGTGCCGAGGCCGACACACCACATCAACCGAGTCGAGTTGCAACAATTTCGAAAGTCGCTACCGGCTTACCGTCACGGTCCGGAAATTATTAACGCCGTGAAAACAAACGATGTTGTTGTCATTTCCGGCGATACCGGATGCGGCAAGACGACTCAAATCCCACAGATGCTGTTTGATGCGGGCATCTTCAACAAGAAGGATGACATTATCTGCACCCAGCCGCGTCGCATTAGCGCCCTTTCTGTCGCTCAGCGCGTGGCAACAGAGCGCGGCGAAGCGTGTGGCGACAGCTGTGGGTACATTATTCGCTTTGAAAACATGACTAGCCCGCACTCACGCATTATCTACCAGACCACTGGTATTTTGTTGCGCCGCCTCCACACTGAACCTGAGTTGAAGGGCGTAGCGTGCATCATCGTAGATGAGGTGCACGAGCGCGACGTTGAGACAGATTTCTGCCTGCTGCTTCTCCGCGATCGCCTGCAAGCACAGCGCGAACATCCCGAAAGGTTTCCGCTCAAATTGAAACTTATTGTGATGTCCGCAACAGTGCAAATTGAAGCCCTTGTCTCGTACTTCACTGGGCACAACGGCGGTCGAGATATTCCCCTCATAACAATTCCAGGAACGCTCTTTCCCGTTAAAGAGTTCTTCCTCGAAGATGTGCTTCACGTAGTTGGGGCTCCAGCCTCCGCCGCCCCTGCAATGAGGCTAATCGCAGAGCAAAAACAGCCGAAGGTGCCCACCGAAGTCAAGGAAGGGAACGCCGCACTGTATGAGCAGCTGAAGTCATCCGTCTTTGACACGTTTGACCGTGATGTTGAAGCGCTTGTTCCGTATGATCTCGTGTGCGATTTAATTAAAAAAATTCACGACCATTCGCACTCGCGCTCGGAGAGTATCTTAGTTTTCCTTCCCGGCTGGGCGGCAATTTCTACAATAGCAGGTCTGCTGAAGCGTTCAACAATCGCACGCGAGTTGTCGATTTTGATGCTACACTCCAGTTTGACCACGGCGGAGCAGCAGCGGGTCTTCGAGCGGCCGCCGCGCCAATACCGCAAGGTCGTTCTCGCCACCAGCATTGCGGAAACGAGTATTACTATTGACGACATTGTGTACGTCATCGACAGCGGTCTCGTCAAGGGCACCTCGTACGACCCAGAAGGCAACACCAGTGCTCTGAAGGCGACGTTGATTGGAAAGGCAAATGGTGTGCAGCGGAGAGGTCGTGCTGGGCGATGCCAGGCAGGTGTGTGCTATCACCTTCTGCCCAAGGCGGCTTATGATGCGTTGCCTGACTTCCTTCCTCCCGAAATCGTGCGCTCGCCGCTAGAAGAGGTGTGCCTGCAGTTGAAGGCGATAGAGGCGAACGAGAAGTGCGCGAGGGTTTTGGCCCGTGCAATGAGCGCCCCATCGCAAGAGGCTATAGAGCACGCCGTGCAATTCTTGACGGACATGGGCGCCTTCACGGCAGATGACGAGAAGATGACGAATCTGGGCAAGGCACTAGCGGAGCTGCCAACGCACCCGTTGCTGGGAAAGATGCTTTTCACTGCCGCGTGCTTCGGTGTCCTGGACGCTGTGGCCACTATTGCAGCCGGCCTGTCGGTGAAGTCGCCGTTTATCCGCCCTCAGCGTCCTGAGAAGAACGCCTTCAAGGAGAACCTGCTTCGCATCGACGACGGCGGTCTCTCGGATCACTTTTCCGTGGTCAAGCTTTTCACAGAGTGGATTCGAAGTGGGAGGAGCTACCAGTACTCATCCTCGCACTTTGCGGACAACACGACGCTGCGATCGCTCGAGCGGACAAAGCGTCAGTTCATCAACTTAGTGCTGCATTCCTCCTTCGCGAAAGGCGTCATTGCACCCGAGAGGCACCTGTCCAGATACGCAAGCAACAAAGGACTTGTCCGGCTTGTTCTTCTGTGGTCCCTCTATCCACGTATCGCCACTATCGAGTACCGCGCAAACCGCGACACCCAGAATCCGCAGGTGTTTTGCTGGGACAACAAGTCTGCTGTGTTTTCGGCCAACTCAGTGCTTGCCTTTTACAAGCGCAGGGACTTTGGCGCGAACTCCTTTGTGACGTATTATGACCGCATGAATCTGGAGGCTGTGCTGAATCTTTTCGATGCGACCGCCGTCACTCCCATCGACATCCTTTTGTGCCTTCGCCAGCTCACTGTCCGCCCATTGCTGGATGTGCCGGATCTGTTTCTCAGCGACGACGAGAGCAAGCTGGCCCCACCGGCGTACTTCGACGTGGATAGTCTGCCCGACAAGGAAAACTACTCCGCCATGTTCTTTGATGGCGACAAAAAGCTATACATTGCGCCGAAAAAGCTCGCCGCTGTCTTGCACACCGCTCGCGACTGTCTGGACTTCTTTCTCGCCACGTGCATCAAGAACGTGCGCTCAAGTAAGTTCCCGGACTCCTTGGTGCGGGCACTCGCCCAAATCGTCGGCTACCCAATCTCCGGCGTCGATGCGCCGGTATCCGTGGACAACAACGCCACTGAGGCAGTTCACATGGATCCGGCGATCCAGCAGATGCAGCTGGCAGGCAGCTTCCTGCCCGGGTTTGCGCGGCGGGAGGGGCGGAGTCCGGACGACTCGAGTGCCTCCGACGCCGATGCTCCGCTGCTGGAGGAGGAGGAGGACGGCGACAACGCGTTGAGGCAGCTGACCGAGGCCCAGAAGGCAAATGTAACCGCTGCCTACGGCGATTTGGCTGTTTTCCGCTACGATGGCGCTGCCGAGCTGCTGCAAGCGGCCAAAACGGCAGAAGAAACGGCGGTACCCGGCAAAGGCGAAGCTGATGAAGAGGATGCGGGTGGTGACGACGATGGTGGCGCGGAGAAAGAAACGGCGGTGAAGACGGTGGTGGCCGAAAAGGGCGCGCGTGAGAAGGGCGAGGAGGACGAGCAGGACGAGGAGGAGGAGGCGGGGGAGGAGGAAAGTGACGAGGACGAGGACATTATTGTGGGCAATCTCAACCCACAAGTCATTCAACCTCTCGTTACACACTCGTAACACCTCGCCTGCTTGTGCCTTTTTTTTTGTAGAATGTGATGTCGACTTCCAAGCGCTGTCACGTTAATCTTTCGGTTCTTCTCTTCACGATGTTGGAGCATTTTCCCTTTTTTTCTAGCATTGGCACACCAACAAGAAAAACTGGGCCACCGTCACGTTCCCCTGAAAAAGACGGTGAGCATATCCACCTCGCTTTCATTTTCTCTTCTCTATTTTGGTGTTTTCAAATCGTTCCCATTCTCGGAGTTACGTAAGCTCGTCGTACGCACACAGATGCACATCTGTTTATACAAGTGTCTGGAACCTTCCACTTGAGGAAGAACGTACAATGTTGCTTTTCTTCAACGAGTCGAATCCATATGTTTTTATATATTCGAAGTTGAATGGCAGGTATTCACCGCTTTCTGAAAGATCGAGTGAAGTGAAAAGAGGAGTGATCAACCGTTCTGTCTGTGTTGTCTCCGTAATGAATACCTGCTCCGGCGTCTATGTCGGCATCGGATGGCAAGTACATATATTTTAGAAATAATCTAAGCCGAACAACAAAAGCAAAGGCTGTATCTCTCGGCTTGGGTGGGATCTCAATGCCGTGTTTCTATGAGAGGAGCGTATAGCCTACTTTCTGAGCTTCGGATTTGAAACTTTTTTGTGTGCGTTTTTCTTCATCACTTTTGCGCGTTAGCTGGTCATGCTTTGAAGGGCTATCTGTATCTTTACTGCCCACAGTAGTGGCACACATTTATTCTTGCCCACCCAAAAAGCTCCATTCTGTTCAATGTCCTCCCCCCCCCTCCCCCGTCTTCACCTCAGTTCTTTTTTGTTCTTCGAATTGCGCACAAGGAAGTACTGTTCATTACGTAACTCGACGTTGCTCTCGCTGCTGGCGTCGACAGTTGCACCTTCCTCCTTACGAAGAGAGACAGAATCGTTTCTACACTCCCTACACGGCAATAGCAACTCTAACAACAACAAAAGAAAAATGCTATGCGTGAAGAAAATCGTATTGATCGACCGTGCAGAACCGGAGACGCTGTGGACCTACAACCTGAAAAAACAGTGGAGCTATGGTGACATGATTGCGGTACGCGTGCACGACGCGAACGCGCGTGTCCTTGGGTCGACCATCCCCATGCCGTTTGCCGCCGCACAGGAAGGCCAAGCAGAGTGGGGGGTGTCGTGGATCGACGAGGACCCCGTTGAGGCGTCGGAGCAGCCCGCGGAGAGCGGCGGAGCGGAGTCTGGCGCGGCATCGTACGCTGCAGACGACACCGACGGAGAGGACGTATCGCCTGCGCAGCCGCACGAGGCGCGTTCAGAAAACACGGTAGCGACGCCGCACAACGTCGACATGGCAGAGGGACACGAGCCACCGCCGTCACTCCCTGCTCAGCAGAGCGGGGAAGATGCACCATCACCACCAGCGCCCGACACCGCTTCGGAAGGTGCTGCAGCGCGCCCTCCGCCCGTCGATACATTATCAGAGAATGGACACCTGCCTTCCGCAACCGCTGCTGAAAAAGCCGCGGAAGAAACGAGCGAGAACGGCGATGGGGCAGGCGCACAGGTCAATGACGGCTCCGCTGGCCTTTCGGCCAGTACCGGCGCAGCTGCAGCAGCAGGTGCAGGTGCAGGTGCATCTCACTCTTCCGAGTCTCCTCCTTCCACCCCCATCCCTAATGGAACCTCGAATGCTGCTGCTGCTGCCGCGGCCCATAATGCACCCGGAAGTTTACAGGGTGAGGGAGGCATCCCCCGAGCTGTCACCCACTCCCCTGTCAGCCCGGCAACGCCATCGAATCCGCAGCCCGCTGTGCGTCGGCCCAGTTTCAGCAGCTGTGTTCCCATCAACATTGCGCAGGCCGCGAAGGGGCCACTGCTGCTTGAAGTGATCACCGCCACTGGCACAAAGCTGGCCGTCAAGGAGGCGGATGTGCAGGCCATCCTCGGCGAGGACGTCTTGGGAGCCCCTGTTGTGCACCACTACGCTATTGTGATGACTCCCTTGAAAGCGAAGCCGAAGAAAGAACAGGACAGTACCGTGTACGCCGTGCTGGAGTTTAGTGTCGTGGTGGGGGCCACCGACGGCGATACCGCCATTTCCATGGCCGCCAATACGCGCTACGCGCCTGTGCCCACTGAGCTGGAGGTGGGAAGCACGTGCGCCGTCTCGACGCGCACCTTCTACTTCCCGCCCAAGTTTCTCACCGGCAGGGGGGAGTATATTGTCACCAACGTGTTGTGCGTAGAAAGCCGCTCCGACAACCCTGTCCAACTGGAGGTGGCATTGCCAGAGGAACTGAAGAAGGTTGGCGTGCTTCCGGACAAAAAAGGCGTTATCAACCGCAAAGGCCAGCGAGTGTTCTTCACCTTTACGTGGAACGTGTTTGACGCCTACGTGGACGTGGACGCGGGCAAAGACAGCGACGCAGACCGCAGCACCGTCGGCCTTCACGTTCTGATCCGCGACGGCACCGAGAACAAGGTGCCGGTAGAGATCGCATTTGTGGGGGACCTTCCGTCAGCCACGGCGGAGAGTACGGGTCCTTTTATGTTCTACGTGAACCACGCGAAGGTGTCGAATGTCGCGTGTTGTTCGACCGATGAAGCCATTTTGGATGATATTTTACCCATCTCCCTCGTGACACGAGCTGGAGTGTAAACAACAACAACAACCGCAACGAGAGATAAAATCTTTCTGCAAGCAGCGTAACTTTTCGAATGAAGGCAACGTGCCTCCTCCGTAGATAAAGCTGGCTCTGGTGAAGAGTCAGATATACCTGCATCGGTGGTCACTTGGAAACCCCAAGTGGCTTCACAATATTATTAACCGTTCTTTTCGTTGTTGTTTCTCATTTGCTTGTAGTTTCTCAATCGTCTCGGTTTAGCTTATCGTCAGGTGTTTGTTTTAATAGAGTCGTCGTTGCTCTTGTCACAGCTGTGAAAAGCCCGTGCTCTTCTCGCGCGTGAACAGAAGCGGAGACAGGCAAGCGCAAGGCAAGAATCATCCTTTTTTATTTTCCTCTTCTTCTTTCGTATATTCGTCATCTTCACTTTATTTAGTTTTGTGGCTTTAAACATATTGAGCGTCTTTGCGGTAAAGTGCGGCGAGCTCGTAAAGAAGCACGGATTCCTTTGATTGAAAAACAGTAGCGTCCCTTCCACAATTGAGACTGTTAGGAATGAGTGAAAACGCCGTATGTAGACGCGGAAGAAAAAACAACAACAACAACCTAACCGAAGAAAATGTGTCCCACGCAAAGCGCGTTTTTGTTCGCCGTGAAGCATTGAGGCGATGCTGGTATTCTTCGTTTGTTGGTGTTGTGCGTTTGTCGCGAATGATCTGCGCCTTTCCCGCCTCCTCCACCACCACCACCTCCGTGTTCTTCTTCGCCCACTCTCTCGTCTCTCCTCTGCGGCGCGTCTCGTCACAACGCACCTCAACATTCACCACTCTCCCACTCCCACTCACACATACACACGCACAGGGTATTGCTTGTGTGCATAATGGTCAAGTCCCACTACATCCGCGCTGGCCGCCTGGTGCGCATCCTCCGTGGCCCCCGCCAGGACCGCGTCGGTGTGATCGTCGACATCGTTGACGCGAACCGCGTGCTGGTGGAGAACCCGGAGGACGAGAAGATGTGGCGCCACGTGCAGAACCTGAAGAACGTGGAGCCGCTGAAGTTCTGCGTGGACGTGCCGCGCAACTGCACGGCGAAGGCGCTGAAGGCTGCGCTGGACTCGTCGAAGGCGCTGGAGAAGTACGCGAAGACGCGCACTGCGCACCGCATCGCGGCGAAGAAGGCGTGCGCTGCGTCGACGGACTTCGAGCGCTACCAGCTGCGCGTTGCCCGCCGCTCTCGCGCCTACTGGACGCGCAAGGCCTTCGACGAGAAGGACGCGAAGTCGCCTGTGTCGTGGCACAAGGTTGAGCTGAAGCGCGTGCAGAAGAACGCCAAGAAGGCGGACGCGACTGAGGGCGCGAAGAAGCGCATGCAGAAGGCCATCGCCGCCCGCAAGGCCAAGAAGTAAGGCACCACCCTGATTTCCTCATTTTGCCTGCGATTCCTTTTATTCATTTCACGGTGAGTTTAGGAGTCTTCCTTTTTGCCTCATCGATTTCATTTATCTTTCAAAAACAAAGTGAATCAGGGTTTTTTTAAAAAAGGCGACGATCTGTGCTCCCTTATCATCTTGTCGCGCTCTCGCGAGTGTGGAAAGGGGCAAGAGAGTCACGCATGCTTGACGTTTCAAAACCATGCGAATGACAGCAGGTTGCGTGCTGGTGACGCGCGCCCCGCGTAACTGACCTTCGCACACGCTTGTTTCTTGTGGTGTGGTTCTCCAAAGGCTCCCAATGACGGGGGGTAGCTGACGTTAGGAAGTCAACTTGATCGCTAGCTTGACGTGGAGGAGCTTCCGTCGTCTTTTTTTTTTCCTGCTTCCCATGATCACGTTTCGTGTTCATTCACCTTTTTACTCTTTATGCCTTCCTTTTCGATCTTCTTTACCTCTCTCTTCTCTTTTCTCTTCCTCTAATCCCCAATCCACGGAGAGCGAGCGAGGAATGAAGGCACTGAGGCTGCATGGAAACTGTCACGCTGTTGCGTTCAACGTAATTACGATAGCACCGGTTACTTCTTATACATGTTCCATTAGGAAGTAAAAATAAGAGGCAATTGAACCATAATTTGCTAACGAGTGAGAAGCCACAAAAACGCACGCTAAATAGGAAAATAATACACAATGATTCTCATCGGCCTCACAGGCGGCATCGCATGCGGCAAGTCGTCCGTGTCGAAGCTCTTGGCGGAAGAGCATCACATTGAAATCATTGACGCGGACCTTATCGTGCGCGAATTGCAAGCTCCCAACGCTCCATGCACCCGCCAAATTGCAGCGCGGTGGCCGCACTGCGTCGACCCCGCCACGGGCGAGCTCCTTCGGCCGGCGATGGCGAGACTGGTCTTTAGCGATGCACAGGTGCGCAAAGAGCTCGGGAAAATAATGAATCCGGCGATTTTCAGAGCCATCATGAAGCGCATTGTTGCTGCGTGGTGGCGCGATGTGAAGCGCATCGTGTCCTCGCACCCGCCTTCCATTGTGGTGCTGGATGCGCCGACGCTGCTTGAAACCAAAACGTTCACTTACTTTGTGAGCAACTCCGTGGTGGTCAGCTGCTCTGAGGAGCGGCAGATCGAGCGTCTTCGCCGTCGCAACAACTTCTCGAAGGAAGAAGCTGTCCAACGTATTCAAAGTCAAATGCCGCTTTCTGTGAAACGGCAGCTGGCAGGCTATGTGATTGAAAACGACTCCGCCGATGACTTTGATGCGCTCCGCGGAGCTGTGCAGGACTGTGTCGGGTGGATGTCGCAGCAGTCAAGCCTGCGTCTTTCGTACATGTTTGGCGGCGTCGTCGTCGCGGGGGTTAGCGTTGTGGCAGTGGTGTGCTATGTTGGCGTGAAGCTGTTTGCCGTTTAATTCTGTGACTCCGCCGATTCACTTTATTACTGTTATTTCTATTGCTATTCTTATTATTATTATTATTGCTGTGCTGCTACCCTGTTGTGGTGTACTTGAACTTCACGAAGTTTCTTTTTTTTTTTTAATTATCGCAACTTGTAACCGCTGAACGGCGTGTTCTTCTGCCGTATTGCTAAGTTTTCGTTGACCGGTGATTCAAAGCCAAATGCGGTACAACGGAGAGCAATTTCCCGAAGTTGCCGCTGATGTTCAGTAACGTCAACCTTTTCAAATCAATTGCCTATCGTGACGTCCTCAACGCTTTTCTCTCTTCCTTCTTTTCATGGGCCGTGCTCTTCTCCGTCAATCACTGCACGGCAAGTTTACTTTCGCCACTGCTACTGTTGCATTGCACACACGTCTCGTCGAACACTCGCTTCTTCACAGCACCAGAAGTGCTGTCTTCGTCATCCCCTTTTCAACACTGCCCCACATTTTTGCTTTCTTTCTTTCCTTTTCTTCCAAAGTGAGGCGATTCTTCCCTTTGCTGTATCGAGGGATGTCGTCCATCGAGTGGCCCGTTGGTCGCGTGCGTCAGCAATTCGTTGACTTCTTCACGGAGCGGCAGCACACTTTCGTGCCGAGTTGCCCCGTGGTGCCACACAATGACCCCACGCTGCTCTTCAACAACGCCGGCATGAACCAGTTCAAGTCGATCTTCCTCGGCACGGCGGACCCGAACACCGAGTTCGGCCGTCTAAAGCGCGCCGCGAACTCGCAGCTGTGCATCCGCGCGGGCGGTAAGCACAACGACCTCGAAGACGTCGGCCGCGACACCTACCACCACACCTTCTTTGAGATGCTCGGCTCGTGGTCCTTTGGCGACTACTTCAAGAAAGAGGCCATCCCGTGGGCGTGGGAGCTGCTGACGGAGGTGTACAAGCTGCCCAAGAACCAGCTCTACGTGACCTACTTCGAGGGGGACGAGAAGAACGGGCTGGCGCCGGATCTGGAGGCGAAGGCGCTGTGGGCACAGTTTCTGCCGGAGTCGCAGATTATCCCCGGCAACGCCAAGGATAACTTCTGGGAGATGGGCGACACTGGTCCGTGCGGCCCGTGCTCTGAGGTGCACTTTGACCGCATCGGCGGGCGCAACGCGGCCGACCTCGTGAACAAGGACGACCCGATGGTGGTGGAGATTTGGAACCTGGTGTTCATCCAGTACGAACGCCGCACTGACGGCACTCTCGTCTCGCTGCCGCAGCGTCACATCGACACTGGCATGGGTCTGGAGCGTCTGACCTCCATTCTGCAGGACGTCAAGTCAAACTACGACACTGACGCGTGGATTCCAATCTTTGAGGAGATCCAGAAGGTCACCGGCTATCCCAAGTCCTACATGGAGATCCGCAACGAGGCGGACAACGATGCGGTGGTGGCCTACCGCGTTGTCGCCGACCACATCCGCTGCCTCACCACGGCTGTGGGCGACGGCGCCATGCCGGACTCTGTCGGCCGCGGCTTTGTGCTGCGCCGCATCATCCGTCGTGCCGTGCGCTACGGCGTACAGTTCCTCAACGCCAAGCCGGGATTCTTCGCGGCACTGGTGGATAGCGTGTGTACCTCGCTGGGGCCATTCTTTCCCCACCTGCAGGATCCGCGCAACGTGCAGCGCATCAAGGCGGTGCTGACAGACGAGGAGCAGTCGTTCGCGAAAACGTGGGAGATCGGACTGAAGCACTTCAACCACGCCGTCGAGGAGGGCAAAGCGAGCAACTCAAAGGTTATCAGCGGGTCGGAGGCGTTCGTGCTGCACGACCGCTACGGCTTCCCGGTGGATCTGACCTGCCTGCTGGCCGAGAAGGCCGGCATGACAGTGGATCTGGACGACTTCAACTCGGAGATGAAAGCAAACCAGGTGAGCGCTGGCCGTGTGGCGGCGGCGAGGACGTTCATCGATGTGCACCAAATCGAGGAGCTCAAGTCACGCGGTATCCCGCAGACGGAGGACAACGCCAAGTACACCTGGGAGGAGACGACCGGTGACGTGATAGCGATCTTCGACAAGAAGAACGACAAGTTCGTTTCGCTGCTGGCGCCGCAGAACGGCCTGGGCGAGGAGGGTGTCGGCATCATCACGACAAGCACGAACTTCTACGCCGAGTCTGGTGGCCAGATCTACGACACCGGCCGCCTCATCGCTGCCGAGGACTGCGTCTTTGAGGTGCGAAAGGTGTACAACGTCGCCGGCTACGTGGTGCACGTCGGCAACCTCAGCAAGGACTCCACGGCACCGATTCCGCCGTCGGCAGTGGTGCACATGCAAGTGGACTACAAGCGCCGCCAGCCCGTCGCGGTGAACCACACCACCACCCACGAGCTGAACTGGGTGCTGCGCCGCGTACTGGAAGAGGAGAACCCGAACAGCTTCATGGAGGTGCAGCAGAAGGGCTCCCTTGTGACGGATGAGCTGCTCCGCTTCGACTTCAGCTACAACGCGAAGATGTCGAACGAGGAGCTGCAGCGGGTGGAGAAGCTTCTCAACAAGAAGATCCAGGCGGACCTGCCGGTTTACCGCGAGGAGGTGGCGCTGGCCGACGCGCTCAAGATCAACGGGCTGCGCCACATGTTCGGCGAGAAGTACCCCGACCCGGTCAGCGTCGTCTCCATCGGCGCGCCGATTGATGCAATGCTCGCCGACCCGGAGAACGCGAAGTGGCGCGAGTACTCGGTGGAGTTCTGCGGCGGCACGCACCTGAACAACTTGAAAAAGGCCGACAAGGCCGTCATCCTCTCCGACGAAGCGCTGATGAAAGGGGTGCGCCGCATCGTGGTGGCGACCAAGGCGGACGCCGACAAGGCCATCCAGGCGGGGGCGGAGTTGCAGGCGCAGTTCGACGCCCTGAGTCACGACACCGCCACAGCCGCCAACGTGAAGGCGCTCTCGGTGCTGAATAAGAAGGTCGGCGACAGCGCCGTCCCGCTGGTGCTGAAGAACGAGCTGCGTGACGGCATCGACGTGGCCATCAAGAAGATGAACGCAGCACTGAAGGAGCAGGCGGCAGACGCGAAGGAGAAAGCGGCGGCGGCCGGTGCAGCGCTGGGCGAGTCGTACGATGCTGCCGCTGCGCCGTTCCTTGTCCAACAGGTGAGCGACTTCGGCGCGGAGCGGGAGCCACTGCAGGCCTTCGCAGACGCCTTCTCGAGCACCGTGAAGGGTCCCGTCGGTGTCTTTCTTGTGGGCAGCGACGGCGATAAGGCGCTGGCCATCGTCTCGATGCCGTCCGCCTTCGTGGAGAAGAAGCTGAGCGCCGTAACGTGGGCCAAGTCCTCCATTGGCAAGGGTGGCGGCAAGCCGAACGCGGCTCAGTCGGGTTTGCCGGACAAACAAGTGGCGGCGGCGCTAGCCAAGGCAACCGCAGAGGCCGAGAAAATGAAGGCCTGCCTGTAAAAGGTGTTGTGTCGGGGCAGCGCTTGGCTCTCGGTTGACCTAATGATTTGCGTTTTTGTTTTCGTGTTTGCTCTTATGCTCCTCGTTCCTTAACCCCAACACTTATTTGATCTTACGTAACTGTTAGTACGCGGAAAGAAATACCTTCCATCGCCTTTTTAGCGCTTTTCCTGTCGCGTGCGCATCGTTTCGGCTTCTTCTTCCTTTTGGTATTCTTACTGCTGCTTTGCACTCGTTGCCTTGTTTGTGATAGCCCCGAGGTTAAGGTTCACACCCAAGAATTGGAGAGGAGGTCCTAATTCATTTCGGTTGCCTGCAGCAGTGGAAAGAGGAAGGGGCGAAGAAAAGCAGTAATTGTGACACACGAAGAAGGAAGACGTATGAATAACAGGAATGGGCAATGCAAGCGGCAGCGTATATTTGCATGCTAACTCGACATCGATAGCGGCATAATTGTTGTTTAATAAATTATTTTTTTCCCCAAAGTCACACAGATGCGCGATTTTAATTTGTTTCTATGCGTCTTGCGAAGTGAAGTGCACACATGCTAGCGGTGGTACTTAGAAGAAAAAATATGACGGCGCTCAACAATGCGACACCCACACTCATAAGCACGCACACAATGTGTGTATCTAGGATGAAATCGGCTCACAAACGTTTCCGGATAATAATAAAAGAAGTTATTCCTATGAAAAATGACGAAGGCACATCTTGCAGTGGATTATCACAAAGAAAAGTCGACATTTGCGTCTTTTTGCGAGTCGTAGGTGTTATTTCTTGGGAGACCCTTCCGCGGTGTGTGTGCCCAGCGAAAGACGACATGGCATCTGCCGGAGAGGTCCGACTCGGACGTTGCCTCATCTGCTGGTCTTAAGGTAGTGGTACTTGAAAAAGTGCTATCACTCTTTCCACGTAAATGCTTTTCACAATAGAAGGCTTCCTCTTCGCGTAAGGTAGTCTAGAACGGCATGTCCACTATCGTCCTTATCCACATCGTTTTCTTTTCCCTTTCCCCACCATTCTTTGTTGCGCTCATCTGCTTTCCAACGACAACACTTTTCCCTTTTCATTCATCGCTCAGTGCACGTTCGTGTGGGTGTTCTGTCATCTCGAAGGCCACCCACGTCTTCGTCGCAACTGCAAGACTGCTGGTGCTTACTGCGTCACCTCACCTCACATACACGCACACACACGAAAGAAATAGTTTAAAAACATTACGAGTCTTACCAAGACACTTATTGTAGTTGCCACTTGTTGCTCTACGCTGTCGTCTTCCAATTCCTCCCCCCCCCCCTCCTCCAAAAAAGAAGAGTCAAGATAAACACCAGGACGTTTTTTGTTCTTCGTCGTCCTGTCGCGCTCTCCTTTTCACACGTACGGTCTCCCGGTGCGAGGGCAGGTTTCTGCCTATTTGCTTTCTCTTCTCATATTTGTGCTGCGTGCGCACGTCGGCGTCTTCCAGAAGTGCGAAAGGTCAGATGTCTCGTTGTGCGTGATTTTTTTTCTCTGCTTTTGTGCACGATTGAGCTCTTGTCTTTCAGGTCATTAACTCGAAACGGTGTGCGATAAGTGTTGGTCAGAGACACAGATTCGGGTGGAGATTCACTGGCACCTCACTCTCAGAGGGAGCAGAGAAGCGCAGACACGACGAGTAGCTCGCCGCTTTCACGCGGAAAATTGTCTCTTTGTTTTTTCTGTGCAGCTTTCTTTTTTGTTTTAGTATGACCGCTCATGTTCCAGTGATGTCGCGACCGTCTGCGTCGCCGCTGACGCCGCCCGACGCCTCCGCATCCGCATCCGCGGCGCTGAAGGCACAAGACGAAACGTTCAAGCTGTACGTGCGACGCCTGGTGCTGATCGACACGGCCGAGGACAACCATCAGTGGGCGACGCGTGCACGGCGGCAGTGGGGCGGTGGGAAGCCGATCTTCGCGACCGTCAGCAACAAGCTCAATGAGCACGGGTCGACCCCACCGCAGAGGATCGTCTTTGGTCGTGCGCAGCAGGCACAGCTGCAGAGGTGGAGTGGGATTGAATGGCCGGATGCGGCCGGCATCGCGGTCCCGCTGGAGGACGACCCTGTGCTGATGCTCGAGGTGGCCGTCATGAAGGCGAACAAGAAGAGCGTGCTGGGTCTCGGCCTCATGAACGCGCAGGCGATGTTGACGGAGAACCGGCAGTACGCCAAGTACACCGTCCACGTCCTCCCGACCCACGCCGCCATCGACGCCTCAACAGTGCACGCCGTGGCGGAAATAGAGATCCACAGCAGCCTGCTAGACGAGCCGCCTGACTTCAATTTTACCCCATTGGAGTACAACTACGGCACGGTGCGTGTGTCGACGGTAGACTTCTACTACCCGTCCTTCTTCCTGACCGGTACGGGGGAGTACATTGTGTCGAACGTGCTCTGCGCCATGAACATGACCGAGTCTAGCTCGCTCGCCATGCAGCTGGTGCCGCTGCGGTCGGCGGCGAACTACATCGCGACGGAGCCTTCGCAGGTGATCACAGTGCGCCCGCAACAGCGTGTGTACTTCAGCGCCACCTGGGCCCTGACCAACAAGGCGTGCATGAAGACGTTAGAGATGCAGTTAACGGTGAACGGGTCGCAGCAGCCCTCTGCGCCGGTGATCATCAAGGTGCACAACCAAGTCCCGCAAGTCTCCGGCGCCACCGACCTCCCGTTTCACTACTGGGTCAACACAACGTGCGTTACGAACCGTCAAATGCTGCCGTCACAGGAGCTGCCCTTGATCCACGCCACACTGCCTGTGTATCGCTTCATTAGCCGCAGCGCCCCTGTGGACCAAAGTGAGGGCATGATTGTCGCCTTCGACAAGGATAAAGGCGAGCAAGTACTGGTGCGGGCCAACGGCGTTCCTGTGACAATGGGCCGGCTCTACGGCGGCAATGACGCCCAGTCGCCGTCGCAGCCGCAGGCATCGCAGCTGCCTTTCAACTTGTCGAAAACGGCTGCAGGTGCGCTCTCCGGGTGGGAGAACCTGGACCCCGGCGCGATTGGTGAGTTAGCCTCGCAGTTTGGATTCGACACGAATGCGTCCTTTGTGGTGCGAGACACCCGTGTCGGCAACCCCTTTCCTTCGCGGGGGCCGCTGCTGAACCTCTCGCAGAAGACATGTCTGTGCACCATCGTCCTCGGCACCATTCGGGGCTTTCCGATGGTGTACGAAACCACCACCGGTGTCTCGCCGTCCTTCCAGGTGAGCGTGACGCTGCTGGATCAGCGCGGGTGGCAGGTTGTGCATGGCGAGACGCTGCCGAGTTACCACAGCGCCAGCGGCAGTCTGCGGTGGACGGAGCAGTTGGTGCTGCGCAAGTGGCCAGGGGCGATGCCGCAGCAGTTCGTGCGGCTGAACCTGACCGAGGTGCGACCCCGCGACGGCGACGAAACCCCGATTGGTGCGGGACTGATCTCTCTCCCGTCCATGCAGCGCATCTACGCGCAGAACCCGTTAAGCGTAGCCTTCTACGTGTACGAGACGTACTCGCTGTATGATCAACTGAATTCTTCGTCGCTTCTCATGAAAGACGTCAACGTCATATTTTCCGAGTTGCGGTAGGGCGTCTTGCACTCTCCTGCTTTGTTTTAAGGGAGCGCCTTTTGTGTGTGTTTTTTTTTGTTCGCGAATCTTTCGCAGCTGTCTTTCCCATCTCCGGGATGGTTGGTTTTAGGGGCTCCTGTGTGACCTTTTCTTTGTTGTGTATTACTATTACATATATATACGCCCTTACGTGATACTTGTTGTTTTTCAGCCGTCTTTTCATTTGCGTTCTCCCTTTCTTTGTCGTCTCGTTTGCTTGAGAAGTTACTCGTTCAGCGAATTCACCCAACATGTGTCTCGCTCCCTCGGTTTGGTTTTCATTGGTGGTCGCACTGGATAGAAGTGGTCTTCGGTTTTTTTTTTCCTTTGGGGGTCATTAGACTCTTTCTCCCGCAAGAAAGCGGCGATGCTGGTATTCTTCGTTTGTTGGTGTTGTGCGTTTGTCGCGAATGATCTGCGCCTTTCCCGCCTCCTCCACCACCACCACCTCCGTGTTCTTCTTCGCCCACTCTCTCGTCTCTCCTCTGCGGCGCGTCTCGTCACAACGCACCTCAACATTCACCACTCTCCCACTCCCACTCACACATACACACGCACAGGGTATTGCTTGTGTGCATAATGGTCAAGTCCCACTACATCCGCGCTGGCCGCCTGGTGCGCATCCTCCGTGGCCCCCGCCAGGACCGCGTCGGTGTGATCGTCGACATCGTTGACGCGAACCGCGTGCTGGTGGAGAACCCGGAGGACGAGAAGATGTGGCGCCACGTGCAGAACCTGAAGAACGTGGAGCCGCTGAAGTTCTGCGTGGACGTGCCGCGCAACTGCACGGCGAAGGCGCTGAAGGCTGCGCTGGACTCGTCGAAGGCGCTGGAGAAGTACGCGAAGACGCGCACTGCGCACCGCATCGCGGCGAAGAAGGCGTGCGCTGCGTCGACGGACTTCGAGCGCTACCAGCTGCGCGTTGCCCGCCGCTCTCGCGCCTACTGGACGCGCAAGGCCTTCGACGAGAAGGACGCGAAGTCGCCTGTGTCGTGGCACAAGGTTGAGCTGAAGCGCGTGCAGAAGAACGCCAAGAAGGCGGACGCGACTGAGGGCGCGAAGAAGCGCATGCAGAAGGCCATCGCCGCCCGCAAGGCCAAGAAGTAAGGCACCACCCTGATTTCCTCATTTTGCCTGCGATTATTTACGTTACGTACTTTAGCCAAAAAAGAAGCGAAAACAACCTTAACGCTGCATGTTCCCATTGTGTCATCCGGCCTTTGGTTACATGAGCGACGCAATGCGCTTCTGCATCGTCGTTGCAGTTGAGAGGTTTTTCTTATGGGAACTCACTGCGCGGCCGCTTTGGAGCGTGCGGTGTCGAATCAGTTCACCTCAACCAGTGAGAGCCGCTTGCTTTTTACTAGAAGACGAGCAAAGTGGCCATTCTTCCTCTTCTCTTGCTTGCGGACAATACCACTTCATGCTGCGTGTTAAAGAACTTGCGACTCGTGTGCAGACATTCTTGCATCGCTGCTCGCCCAGTCCCTTCATCAATGCCTCCCCTCTCTACGACTCTACACTTTTTCTCTCTCTTCTCCTTCCTTTCTTCTTCGTTTTGGGTTGCTTTGCGACACGCTTCTTTCGACGACAACGTCTTGCCGTCATCACCTCTTTCCACTCACATCCGCCTACGTCGTCTTCGCTCTTCTGCGTTCACTGCCGCTCGCCATGAACAACAGCAACAACAACAGAAAGAGCTAAAAGAGTTTCTGGTTTTATTGTTTCCTATTCGTAGTTTTTTCCCTTTTTTCATTGCATTCAGCGCTCATCACAATTGAGGACAAAACATATATTCTGGTAAACCTCAACACCTTCGCGCTCTTCTTTTTTTACTCTTCTTTTTTTTGCGTTTTTCTTCCCTGTTGTCAATTTAATTTTGTGCTTACCTCCTTTTCTCCTTTGCCTCTTCTCTTCTCTTCACTTCTCTGTGCGTCTTTTCTTTTCTTTCCAGTTAGTTTTACGAAAGCGGTTTTCATCGTTTTGTGTGTTCCGCGTACGTCAGCATATTGAATCGCCACTATTCCTTCCTCGCCTTGACCGACAACGCTACCTTTAGTGTGCTATTGAACCGTTCTTTCGTTCTTTTTCTCGCCATCACGAGATTCGGAAGGCGAGGTACATCCAAACCTAAACTGTGCACTTGAAGAACCACTCCGCGTGTTGTAGAAGGAAGGAGCGCAAGTAGAAAAAAGGCCAAATATACAGCAATTACTCGTATACCCGAGTTCTTGGCGCTCCGGTGGAGTTTTCTGTTGCTCACCTCGTGCGTTTTTCTTTTGTGTGTGCTTACCTGTTTTTTTTTTGTCGCTTTATGTGTGCATTTTTTTTCCTTATTTTGTGTGTGTTTGTGTAACTCTTTCTTCTTGTCGCTCGGTGTAGTGTGCATGTGCGCATTTTCTTCACCACACTCGCCATACCTCCTCTATTCGAAGAGAGGAGTGCTCACAAGACACCATCAACGGTAGTCAGGTGCTCTCCGCCTCTTTCTTCTGTTTTCCACCCTTTTTTCATTCTTTTTTTTTTGTGTGTGTGTCAATAGTTTTCTCTTGTTGTTTGCGTACCTTACGCCACGCAGTTCTTCACGGTGATAAAGTGGGCGTCTGTATACCACCTTTTAAATCTCCTTCTACCCTATCATCGTTTTTTCCTCTCCCTCTTTCGTTTGAAGAAAGAGGGCAAAGCAGTGTCAGAAGTAGATCTGATACTTACTGCGAGAACTTCAAGCGAGGTGGGTACTAAGAACTCTGTGGAGTGTCGCATCAACAGCTTTTCACATTTTTTCTCTTTCGAAGTCTACCGCGCTGACTCACCGTGTTAGTAGTAATATTTGTCTCAAGAAACACAGTGATTATGTCGTCTGCGACGGTGTGCTCCCATGAAATCGCCAGCGGCGACGCACAACGCTTCGTCCCCGCGCGCAGCTACTACAGTCTGATCAGCACGAATGCACGAGCTGCCAGCATTTCTTTGTCCTCGCCGTCGAGGCTCCCTGAGGTAACCGCGAGCGCCAACAGCAGCGGCACCGCGACGCTGCTCAGTCGTCCCCCCATCGCAGAGTCACTGCACACGCTGTCGGAGGTGTCAGAGAACGTGAACGCACCCGTGCCGATTCGCGCACCGCTGGTGCCACGAGTACTACCGGTGCTGCCCTGCACCGGCAGCCCCACCAAGGCGGAAGGGAGCGTCTTCGCCCTGCACACGGCATCCCCCGATTCGGTATTTCGTCCTGCAAAGGTGAACGCCTCATCACGCAGCCCATGCGACGCGCTGACGTCGGGAGAGAAGGTGAAGCCGAAGCTCTGCCCTCCAATGAAGCCGACCCGCGCCACCCCCATCGTCAGCCCGGCCGCCCGCACGAATCCCTTCTGCCCGGAGGGGGTGCAGGTGAACCACCTGCCTTGCTGCACTCCGAGAGTGCTGGCTGTGCCGCGGGTGTATGGACGCCATGCACCCGCGGCACACACGTCATCGATGGAACGGTCTGCTGCGGCGCTGTGGAAGAACGCGGCGTCGGATGCGGACGTGCTCGCCTTCTTTAGCTCTAACACCAACACCGCGGATACAACGCCAGCGGGGACCCCTCCAGCTGCCACTCCGTCGTCGTCCTCCGCCCCCAACAGCGGACGCGCGGACAAGGAGTTCTCCTGGCCGGCAGCCGAGATGACGCAGAGTAGTCTGTGCGATTTGTCGCTCAGCGAGGACATGTTCTCGATGGACACGTCGTCCTCCGACGGCTCGGCGGGCTGCGGTCATCGGGGCAGCGTCATTGACGTGGAGGCCCTCGCGAACTTCCAGCGCGACGGTGCGCGTCGCCAGCGTGAGATCTTCGGTGTTGCCTGCACGAAGTTGATGGATCAATGAAGATCCAAAGCAATAGGCAAAAAGAACAGACAATTGCCTTCTTGTACTCTTCATCCGAACCAGTCTTCTGATAGATTGAGAGAAAACAAGTACGTCCATTTAGCTAGGCGACGAGATCACCGAAAAAAACTTTACGCGTCCACACGATGGGCGAGTATGGTATGTGTGGACGTGTGTGTGTGTGAGGTCTCTCAAATAACTGCAAAAGACCTTCTCTATTGCCTCTCCTTTTTACTGACGCAGAGGAACAATGCTCCTCTTTTTCAGACGGCATCGCCTTCGCTTCCCATCTCTTGTATCTCGCGCGTGTGCTGAACGTTTTTATTCGAATGTGTTTATGATCGCTGTCTTTGTGAAGTAAATCATATTTCCATAGATATATATTTCTTTTTCTTTCTGGTAACAGCAACCCTTTTTCCCCTCTTCGCATTTTTATTGGTAAGATATTTGCCTGTTCTCACTTTTGGGCTCTTCTTCTTTATTTATATACTATCCGTAGCTGAGGCATGTGCGTTGCAAGCCCCATCGTTTCAGAGGAACAGTCGTGTGCAAAAGAAGAAAAACAAAAGCAACTCCTGTACAAGGCTATTAGCGCACAGAGACGCTGTGCTGGTAACATTGAAAGCGAGGCTTTTGAAAAACAAGAATCCACATCTATAGCTATCAATCTCTTATGTGCCTCTTTTTTCCTCTTTTCTAGTTGAGTCTCTCTTCTGCGTGAGGGATCCGTGAGAAAGGGAAAGAGAGGGGATTGCTTTTGACGTTTTTCTTTTGCTCAAAAGCAGTGCTTTGTGGTACACAGCCGTTCTTTTTTTTTTCTTTCATTTATACTTGTCTGAGGAAGAATAAGAAGGAGGACACAGATGCGGTAAGCGGAAACGGCAGCGCAGTGTGGTACGATTACGGAGCTTGTGGTATTTGTATGCAACACGGCTTTTTGTTCTTTTTCCGCTGAAACAGATCTAACTATGAAAGTTGGTTTCGTGTTCACAATGAGCGTCGGCTTTTGAGGAAACGATGATGGAAAGCTCTCTCTGTGCAGCGTAGTAACCACAGAAAGCCTCGTTTCTATTATTGAGACAAATTGCTGTTTTAATACCTTTTGGGGGGTTTTCAGTGTCTATCTAAATATCTGGTGTTTCTTTTCGGGCGTTAAGTGTTCGTTTTTTTCTTTGTGTGTGTGTGTGTGTTTGTACTGCTGTTGCTGTCTGCCACCTTGACCCTCTTGTTCTCTTTCACGCTGTAAAAACAAAAAAGAAAACGTTGGAGTTTTGTGCGATTCCTCCATTCTTTGTGCGACTCAAACCTGTAGCTCCCTTCACATCTTTTGCTTTCGTTCTTTTCCCCTTTGTTAGTGTTCTCTGCTTTTCTTTTCTTTTCTTGCTTGCTTTTGCGTTTTCTTTTCTTTTCTTTCTGCGTTCACCGTTCGTGCTTTCACCAGTCCAACTTTCCGTACTGCGGGCACTGCCGTGCCTCTTTAAAAAGTTTTCTTCTTCGTTCCTGCAACGAAGTTATGACTTCCCGGATTTATAACGAACAGAAAGAATGAAAATGCGAGAAGTGGTTATGGTTTTGTTTTTTCGAATTATTCTGCATTTTTTTTTCGATAATTTGGACTCGTTGGCTGTGTGATAATCTCTGTCTTTATGCGTGTGTTTGTATGTGCAAAGAAAATCCTGAAGTGTGGCTGGTCGAAAGGAAAAGGGGCGTAAGGGTTCTGGCGAGATGGGAGAAGTGAAGACGCAAAGTGCTCACTTCCGTTGTTCACACGGTTACTCTTCGTTATTGTTGTTGTACCTGTGCTGAAGGCTGTCTCGTGAGCGTCGTGGTAAAGCAACCATTCTCGCCCTTGCCTGACCATTTACCCATTCCGCGTTTTTTTTTCTTTCCGGCCCACCTGCGCATTTCATTAAAAGAAAAAGATGTGGAAACCGGGTTGCCCATCTCAGCCTTACGTTTCTCCTTTCTCCCTATGTAGAATTGCTTTCTGCGATGTTAGCTTGTTTGCGTGGTTTATATAGATATAAGTGTTTGCTTCTAAGATTCGTATTTGCTCTTTCTATCCTCTCCCCCCCCCCTTTTTTTAAGGTTTTCCTTTGATATAAGTGCTTCTTCTTCTTTTTTTTTCTCCGTTTCTCATGTCCCCCGATCTTTTTCGTTTCTTTCCTCTTCCTTTTCCCAATCATTCGATGCCTGCTTTCTGTCAGGCTTGTTTCGTAGTAGCATCTCTAGAAAGAAAAGGGCGTGGAGCTGTGTGTTGTTCTGCGATCATCTTGGTCTTTTTCAACTCCTTCCTTTTGTGTGTGTGTGTGAGCATGCTTCCTTCCTATCTCTGTTTTTGTCTTCTTACTTTTCTCTCCGCCAGCGACCCTTCTTGTTTAAAAGCGAAAGTTACGGCTCCACGAGGGACGCAGCTTTTCGTTTTTCTTTTTGTTTCTTACGTAGGCGAGAGGGAGCAGTAGAAGTTTTTCATTTGATTCGTTTTGTGTGTGTGTGTGAGTGAGTGACTGTGTCGGTTTTGCACATGTGTATGTTGGGCAAGACAACTAGTGCGCAAAGAGATTGAGGGTGATCAAGGTCACACGAACTGCTTGTCTGCTCCTCTTTTCCACTGAAAACTCACTTACCCACTTACCCACTCACTCACGCATGAACGCTGAGAAGGCAGCTAGAAGACGAGTACGCTGTTTCGGCTACGTCATCACAGCTCTTACCCTTTTTCTTTTAAATGTATTTCCCCTCTTCTAACAGCTTTCTCTTGTGTCGTAGCTCGTTTGTTTCACACGATTTTCTTATTTTACCTCTTTTTATCACATTTTTCTTTCCCTATATGTGATTCTTCTTTCGAGCACTTCTTTTTCTTTTTCTTTTTCTTTTTTCTCTCTCTCTTACGTCTTTGGAAGACAAAGCCTGTTGTCGTCCGCGGTTCAGTATTCTCGAGTTCATTTCAATTTCACTAAAGAGCGCGTCAGATGGTATGTCGACGCCTCTCAATATGAAATCAAAAAGTCAAGACTCTCACAAGCCAGTGTTCAAACAATCTTTTTGTTGCTGCTGCTCTTCTCATGTGCATATACTATGGGCGGAACCTCAGAGAGAAGAAACCTGCTTGAGGCGTGTGCGCAGGACGCGTATAAAAGCACGTGCGCACAGTTCCGTTTCTGCCTTTTCTTTTCGATTCGTTCATGCAGCCCTAAGAGTTATATCATTGCTCTATTCTATCTCTTCCGTATTGCGTGCGTTTTCTGTTTTTCTCGCTTTTTGTGGTATCTGCACAGATATGCTTTTCTTTCTCAGCTAAACAAACAAAGAAAAAAAAACTACTCTACTTTTATCTTCTTTTTTCTTCTTCTTCCATGAAATATTCTCTTTTTTGTTTGTTTTGAGTTGAGAAGCGCTTGTCTCAGAGGTTTTTTTGTGGTTTGTGTGTGTGTGTGTGTGTCAACACGGTCACTTACGCTCGTCTCAGCACCACGTGCGTGACGTTAGAGGAGAGTTCGTTCAACCAATGGAAGTGTTGCTGTGTTTGGCCAAAAAACAACAACAGCCTCTGGAATGTTGGGCAGGGGGATGCTCGCATTCGTTCCCTGTTTATATCTGTCTCTTATTTCTACCTTTTTCCCCCAGTTTTAGCGCTGTTCTTATCACGCGGTATGGTATGGAAATATGTATGTGTATGGAAAAGGAAGAGCGGGAAGTGCATGCGAACGACCGGCTTCTTTGCTTTCCTGTCACCTTCTGTACCCACGACGGCTGAACTAGTGTTAATTCTGCATTGGGCACGGGCAGGGGAAACGTGGCCACCCCCAAAAAGAGAACTATGGGAAAGTAGTCGCTGCCAACGAGCTTGATAATCGCGATCGTCTGCTCAACAAATCAGCTCTCTCTCTCTCTTCTTTTTGAAGGCCTTTTGTTTCTCTTTCTCGTTGCGATGTCCTTAGTATTCCTATTTATTGTTTCTACTGTATTGTTTATTCCGCTTTTTTTTCCACTACAATTTCTTTCCCTTTTCCCGCGTGTTTCGACCTCAATCACACGCACAGGTGCTTCTGTGCGTAGTGAAGGTAATCGCTGCACAATAACGGTTCCAATCTTTTTTTTCTGGTTGATGTTTTCGGTTTCTCAGTCCAACAGAGCGATGTACAGTAATAAGTAGCGGAACCACTCATGAACCCATCACCCGTGCCTTCATTATTCCGTCAATGATTGCAACAGGAAGGAAACAGGAGACGGAAGCATTCCCTTTTTATTTCACTTGAGCTTATTACTTCTTTATTTATGGCTTCTTTCTTTTTTTTCTGCCATGATTGTCGTCTTCTTGAAGAGGTTAAATAGGTTTCGTTCGCTTCTCTTTTCTTTTTTTCCTGTTCTCTGATGGGTGTGGGTGTCGCCTTCCTTATGGTGACATTTTATTCCTCTCTGTTTTCATTTTTCCTCCTCTTCGTCTCTCGTAGCGTTGCCGCATCGTTTCAAGCAGGAGCAAAAAGAGTACGAAAAAGTGAAAATAAGCTGCGTAGTGATGCTTCTTCGCGAGGGAGAGAGAAAGTCGAGAATCTGTGACGGCTTCGGCGTCATTATGTGGACTTGAATGCTGCGCATGTCCCCTTCATCCTTCTCTGCGACTCGCGCGGAGTAAGGGGATGAGGCGTAGTAGTAGACCACCACACTGGATACCACTGAGCCACTCCCTCTTCTTCCTTTTCTTCTTGCCGGTAGAACGTCGATGCATTAGCACGTCTCTCGGCATAAACTTCGTGCTCCTCCCGTTGACTTCTCGTGGCTTGAGGAGTCCGTCTTTGCCAGGCGCGCCCGTGCAGATGAACATCACGTATGTTGAAGCGCTTGATTGCCACCGTATATATTCTCGGTGTTCTTCTTCCCTTTACATCTACTCGTTCGTTTGTTTTCCGTTTTTTCTTTTTTGTCTCGACTCATTGTTAGCGCTTGCGGCGCTTCTTTCGCACCATCAACCCATACGCGTAAGCTTTAATACTGCCCAAAAAGGTTTGAAGGAAAACTCGTTTTCAGCCGTCACATTGTGTGAAGATAATCACGACAACTACAGAGCACATATATAGTTTTGGTAATCACAACATGAGTGGTGTGTTGCGCTTGCTGACGACACGCACGTCTGCATTTGCGTCCCCTCCATTCCCGCGGCCACGGTTACGTGTCTGCTCCACCGCCCTTTTCTCTACCCACCTCTCCTGTTGCCACTGGATGAGTCTCCGCTCTCTCTCTGCTCGAGCCGCGGCGACTTCAGCAACGCGGAAGAAGACACGGGGGAGGACAGCAAAGTCGACAGCGACGTCGTCTTCTTTTCCTTCCGTTGCGTCACCGTCGTCGTCGTCTCGTCCTCCCGCCACCTTTGCCGCACCGACGGCGGGGGCTTCGCCGAAGAAAAGAAAGCGTCTCGCTGAGGAGGGCGCCACTGAAGCACACCAAGAGAAGGCCCTGCACAACGACACGGTGATGATGGAGAACGACGCGCGTCTCGCCATCCGCATGCTCATGATGAACCACTTCTCTCGCAGGTACCACGCGGGCAAGGAGAGCAACGCACAGCTGGCGAGGGAGCGGGAGGACTACCGCGAAAAGCACGAAGGGCGCGAACGACGGCTGCTGATGAAGGACACAAATGCGCTTCGGCTGCTCGGCGAGGACGGGCGCTCGCTCGGGGACGGCATCGTGCCGCTTCAGCCGGCCTCTGCCCAGAACCCGTACGAGGAGGCTTCTGCGAGGCGCAGACGGCGTGGGACCGCCGCAGCAGCGGCCGGTGGTGGCGGCGGCTCCGTTTTGTGGCGTACGTTGAACCCGGTATGCCTGACCGCGTCGCAGGCGGTGGCGGGCACCGGCGAAGACGCACTGAGCGAGGATGACTACGTCACCTTCCTCGCAAGCTCCACGGCAACGTCGGCGGCAGCAGCGTTCACAGCAGACGGCAGCTCAAACGGTGGTCCGCGCAGCAGCAGCAGCAGCGGTGCGCGGCACGAGTTGGAAGACTGGGAGTCGGCGACGCTGGCCACGCTGTGTGCGCCGAACCTTTCCGTCTACGACACAGAACACGACTTCCGTGTTCGCAGCGAGGACGTCGTGGGGCAGGCGGGGACGCCGGGGCATGCGATCGGTTCGGCAGCCACTTCCTCCTCGTCTTACTCTTTGGATCACGACGCGCGGAAGGAGGAGCTGGATGCCGACGTGTCGGCGTCCACCGCGGCGGTGCTGAAGCAGCAGTTCGCGGAAGAGGAGGACCCCGACTACACCGTTTCACTGTACACGGCCAACAGCGACGGTGACGCAGGGCCGCTGCAGCTGTAGCTGTCCGTGTCTCGTCTGCTTTCGCCTCCGTGTGCGCCAGCGCTCGAGCTTTCGGGCGTGAGTAAGATTGGCGTTTGCTTGCTTGCGTACTTGTGTGTGTGTGTGTTGGGGATGGGGAAGGGAGGTATCTTTGTCTTTGAGGGTGCACCTTCTTTCTCGCCTTATAACGCAGGTCTCAGAAGATAAGACAAACGTGATCGAGGTTCTTTTCTCGCTTTCATCACCACTTTTCTCACTCAAAAACAAAAAGAAAAGAAAAAACCCTTGAAAAGGTGGTACCAATGTGTACTTGCGCTCTTTATTATTTGTTTATTCCTTCATGGGTTTCAAGGCACTACGCGAAGGTGCATTCGTCACGGGGAGCAACAGAAAAAAATGTTTAATGCAATGTCGCAACGGAGAGCAGCCTTTTGCGTTTATTCGCGTGCCGTTCACTTCTTTCTCTGCCGGCTGCCACTCTTCAGGATCTCTCTCTCTGTATCTTGACTTTTTCATTAACCACTCAAAAACACGTGCATCACAGTTCGCTGGTCTGTGAATACAGCAGAGAAGATAGAGAACACAACAGCGGCCACGAACGACGAAGAATAAACTATGCTCTACCGCTCCGCTGTCCCGGTGCCGGCAGACGCGCTCGTGCAGCGTAACGTCGAGTTTGCGCGGGTTGCGTGGAAGGCCGGTCTTCGCCCTGATCAGCGCGAAGCCAATCAGCTGCGTGTCATCGAGTTTGATTTTCCGTTGCTGTCGCGGGACATGGTGCAAGTAAAATGTGGGAACACGGTCGCGACAGCCACGGTCACCTGTGACCTGGTCGAACCGATGCCTTTTCGACCAAAGCACGGCTTCTTCGAGGTTCACGCGCGGCAGCTGCTGCACGAGCGTGACCCCCTCGACCAACCGAAAGAAATCAAACAAATTGGCATGTTCCTCACCCGCCTCCTCTCCGGCAGCGTGGTGGAGACGGAGGGGCTTTGCGTCATCCCCGGTCGTCGCGTGTGGAGCATCGACGCGGAGGTGATGATAATGAACAACGACGGCAACATCCACGACGTGGCGCAGTGGGCAGTGATGGCCGCCCTCCAGCACGTCCGTCGCCCTGAGCTGACAATTCGCGGTGACGACGTCGTCGTGCACCCCCCGCACGAGCGGGACCCGGTCCCTCTCTCCCTCCACCACGTGCCCGTATCGTTTACGTTTGCAGTGTGCGCAAACCCGCAGCAGGTGCAGCTGGCGGCGCGTGCGGCTGCGCTGCGGCGAGCGGGGGCCGGTCCGGCCGGTGCCGCGTCGTCCGCGAAGGATGGTGATCCCGACGGGGAAGGGGAAGGTGAGGACGAGACCTTCGCCTGGTCGTCCGAGGCCCTGCAGGTCGTTGTGGACCCTTCGCTGGAGGAGGCCGCGGCGGCCGCCTGCACCGTGTCCGTTGCCGTGAACGCGGAGGGGCACGTTTGCTCGTTAGAAAAGGCCGACGGCTGCGATGTGTCGATTGACTACCTGGAGCAGTGCATGAACACCGCCATCCAGCTTACCCATCCGCTACTGACGCAGATGAAAGAGTCAATGGAGGCGCATGATGTGAAGCGCAAGGCGGCGGTGCGCAGCCAGTTTTTGTGGGCCCAGCAGCGTCTCGGCATCCAGGCGGCCGCGCAACCGCAGGATGAGCAGGCGAACAAAAAGGCGAAAACAGAGTAATAATGCTCTCTTTCAGATGTGTGTGTGTGTGGGGGGGGGGTATTTGCGATAACTTTCGTATCTTCGTCATCTTGCGAGTAAGCATTAATTGTGCCACGGCGAAGAAAGAAATGTATAATCTCCAGCTCTTGAAAAAAAGAAAGAAACGTCGACGGACGTACAGTTTCTGCGACTGTTGTCTCATCCAGCATTCCTCGGGCCACCCGACGCACGTATTACGTTGGAGACCGTGAAGAAGGGAAAAAAAAACGTGTTCTCTGCCCGACAATCGGCTTTTGTGTCTTTTCAAAAAATCAGTGGCTCTCAACCTCTCCCTCTCTCTTGTGTTTCTTCACATTCTCCTTGGGCTCGCGTCATGACCTTCTTCTTTGTTTCTTCTGTTTGAGAGTACTTCTGCAGATACTCTGTAGGACGTCTACGTGCCTCAGCTTGATATTGTTATTATTTGGTGGTAGTTGTCGTTCTCCCATTCAGGGGTTGCGCACAGCGTTCTTTTCCTCCCATCAGTTGCCGAGTAGAACGAGAGGAAACAACAACAAGCGTGATTCTGCTTTCCTTTTGAATCGAAACCGTCTATCATAATTTTTGGATTACGAGTATGGTGTGTGCTCCGTTAAAAAAAAAAAATAAGGAGAACAAAAGAAATAAAATCTCAGTACGGTAATAATCGGGTAAGCGGAACCGTTTAATTGCTGATGAGAGATGCTAATTATTCGGAAACTTGTGGAATCCGCGGCCGTCAACGCGGTGTGCGTGCTGCAACTCGAAAACGGTCTCTCCGTTCTGCTGGCAGCCATCTCTGAAAGCGTTCATGTGTACGACATCTGCCTCGTTGACGGTGCTCCGTCGTCGTCGAGCACCGCTTACGACGCCCGCCCGCGTGGTCACGTCTTTCACGTTGGCTGCGGCGTTGTCAGCCTTCTCGCCCTGGCCAACCAATGCGTCTTCTTGTGGACGCGCGATCAGGAGTGCATTATCGTGCGCTATCAAGCAAACCTCGCCACGGCGCTGGTCGACCCGCGTGTGGTAGATTCCGATCACGTGTACCGCCCCAGCGGGGAGCCATCTCCCGTGCACTACAAGGAGCACCACTGGTACGTCGTGGAGCGGCTCCGGCTGTGGTGCCCCGACGCCTGTGCCTCGCTGCACTCACCCGAGCTGGGTGTGAACGACAGCGTGGAAATGGTGCACCTTCGCTTCTGCAGTGAGCACGTCTTTTTCGTGTGCATTAAGTGGGAACGCACCTGCGTACCCGGCAGAGCCGCCGCGACGTCATCGACGGCTTTGAGTAACAATCCAAGTGTCCCTTCGTCTGCCTCGGTACCCTCACTGGTCACGACACGCTGGCATACGTGCGACTACATGCGCCTGTTCGCCGAGAACCGATTTCCGTACCCGACGCAGAACTGCAGCGTCGCTACCCGCCGCCCGGGCGAGTCGGCCGAGGCCCATCAGCAGCGCATTGAACAACTCTGGCAGTCCGGCTCGACCTTCGCCAACGTGCTGGACGAGGATCTCATCGCCACCCACGCCGTGATGGAGCTGTCGAAGCGCAAGACCGCCGCGACGCCGACTGTTCTCGCCGCCTTGTCTACCGGCCCTGAGAAAGTCGACTGGTGCGGAGTGCAGGCGGTGACCGTGCACCGCGAGACGTACTCCTCTCCCTCTCCGTTGATGCCGACCCCTGCGTTCTACTGCAACGCGCGTCAGGGCGGCTTCACCAACGTGCGTATTGTGTCGGGGCGGGCCGCCGTGTACCAGGCCTCGCTTGACTTGTCCACCTCGAAGTCCACCGCGGTCAAAGACGACTACGCAGCGGACCGCATCGGCGCGCTTGCGGTTAGCTCGCCGCGGCGTGCCAGCCGCCGTGGACTCGACTGGACGCTGCTCGCTTTTCTCACATCGACGAGCCACACCGCGATCTATCATCTGCAACGTGCTCGCACCCCTCTCGGGACGCCGCAGTACGTGCTGGACGGCCTCTTCTCCGGCCCGCTGCGTGTACAACAGGTGCTCTTCTGCACGCACAGCGGAGACGCGAGCAACGATGTGTGGGTGGCGTTGGACAGCGGAGTGGTGACGCGGTTCTCGATTGCGGCGCTGCGCGCGCGGTCCGCAGACGCGCGTGACGTGAGGAACGTGCACCTCTATCCCTGGCCCGAGACCGCCATCGCCGGACTCCCCGCCACCTTCTTGTGCCGTCGTTTGCTCCCCGCAGACACCCTATTCCATCCTATTCGAGGGTCGGAAGGGGTAATCAACAACGGGGCCAGCGCCAACAGCAGCACAGGCGTCAAGAACGGTTCGCTCTCCGTGTACCCGTGCACGAAGCGTTATGCGTTGCTGTCGGACTGCGTGCAGGACGTCTACGTCGTGGATCTCGTGGAGCGACGCGTTGTGGCGGCCCTGGCCGGAGACGGCCCCATGACGGATGTCTGTGAGGCCCCACACGGCTACGTGGCCGCCTTCGCCCGCGGCGTACTGCGCTACTTCCAACCGGGCATGCAGCTGCACGTGCGCGGCACGGTGCGTCTGCCCCCTTTTGGCATGCCGATCCGCTCGATCTATGCCGCACGCGTGACGGACCGCCGCACCGCTACTGGCGCAACTTCTGCGAGCTCGCCTGGCGTGCGCGTCGAGGCCGGCGTGTACGTGATGATGAGCACGCACCACACCTCACAGCTGTATCGTGTGGAGGACGCGAACATGTGTGCCTGTACGTCAGACGCATGGGTCTATGAGAAGAACGAGGCGACGCTGGCTTTTGATGCAGTGACGGAGGGGCATGTTGCTGGTGCGCTGGACGGCAACTCCCCCACCGTGCTAGTGCAGTGCACCCCCACCCGCTGCGTGTTTGGCTCCACAGTGCACCGGCTGCCGTCCCCGCTGGTCCGCGCCGTCGTCACGGTGGTGCCGGGCGTGGGGGCGGTGTGCGTTGGTGCCTTCTGCGAGGCCGCGCTGGCCGGCACCCACCTCTCCGTCGCCGTCGCCGACGCCGGCGTGTGTACGGTGGATGTGGCGACGAAGACGGGTGTTTCGCTCGGCTTCCCGGCCTGCCTGACCGCGCGCGGGATGACCGGCGCGTCCGTGGAGGTGCTTGTCGGACGTTGGGATGGCTGCGTGACGGTGTTGGAGCTGCAACGAGCGGGCGAGCCGGCGGCGTGGCGCTGCGTTGCTTCTCAAACCATCCAAGCCGCGTTTGGCACCGCCTCTCCGGTGCAGCAATTTCTGCCGCTTCCCCGCGCAGGGGTGATGTCGCGATGGATGGCCGCGCACAGCAGCGGCGAGGTGTCCATCCTCGCCCTCGCACGCAAGCAACAAACCACTGGTCCGTCTTCAACAGAAGCTGAACAGGAGGAAAAGGAATGCACCGGCGGTGCGGGGTGGGTGTTTTCGTGGGCGCCGACTTCACCTCCGTACCGCCGGGCTCAGCAGAAGGTGACGTGCGCGATGGCTTCCTTGGTGCGTGCCCCGGTTGATGCCGCGAAGGACGGTGAGGAAGAGAAGGAGGTGTACAACGGGTTCGACGGGGCGCTGCTGCAGCCACGCGACGGCGCCCTGCTCTTCTTCTCCGTGCCACTCGAAGAGGGCGACACGCAGGCCCCTCCCCACATGCAGCGCCTGCGCGAGCGCGACGAGGAAGATGGGGAGTGGGTGGTGCGTCTGGAGAACACTGTCCGCGCCATTGTCCCACCGGACGCGACAGGGCAGGTCCGCGCCGCCCCCTGGCGATGTGCGGTGCTGCTAGAGACGATCACCGCGGATGGGACACTGCGCTACGATGCGCTGGTCGTGCAGCAGGATGAGATCACGCTGTGCACGCTGGACACCCACCTCTTTGCCAAGCCCTACCCACGCCCGCGCGCGACGCTGTCAACGACGAACTCCTCCCCCTCTTCCTCTTCGACCACCGCACCGTCCGCCGGCGCCCGCCACGTCCCCCTCCCACCGCCCCCAACTCGAGCCCACGTGCTGGCGTGCACGGCGCCAAGTCGGTACATATGCACCCACCGCCTGCAGCTGCCGCAGCTGAACCCGCACGAAACGCTCGTCTCCATCGCGCGCGAGCCGGACGACGAGGGCGAGGGCGTTTTGCTGTGCGTGACGGTGTGCGACCAGACGTCGCTGACGCGGCTCACAACGCTGCACTCCGGTACTCTGGCGGTGCTGGACTCCTTCGTCCTGCACGAGAGCATCGCGCATTGGATGTCGGCGGTGCCGCCCAGCACGCCTCGCATCGCCCGCGCCGCTCCGCTCTTTCTCATGTGCTCGGAGAACACACACAACGGCACCGTGGAGTTGCAGGTCGTGGCGGCCCACCCCCTGCGCATCGCCTCTAGCGAGACCTTGGAGGACTCCCCCGGCTGGCTTGACGTGGTCTCGAGCGGCGTGAGCGTGGACGGTGCGGTGCAGGTGGTGCCGACCCGCATCAACAGCGAGGGCGACACCTACGGCGGCGAAGTCCTGGTGACGGTCACCGTGGACTACGCGATTCACCTCTTTGTGCTGCGCGGCTACACATTGCTGTTTCAGCACTGCGTGTTGGCCCCCGCCTGCACCACCTCTGTCACGCTCTGCTACCCCATCGTCACGGTCTGCACGGAAGGTGACTCGAACGTGTACCTGCAGGTGTACCCGGTGAACGATGACACGGAGGTGTTCGCGCCGAGCTACTCGGAGGAATCCACCAAGCCGCTGAAGAAGTACGGCAAGGTGTCGTGGAAGATGCGTGTGTCGATGCGGGAGCCGACCTTCGGCGCCAGCGTCCTCGCGCAGGCGCCGTTGTACGACCGCTGCGTCCGCACCGACGTCGAGGGCGATGTGACGGTGATGTTCATCACCCTCGCACCGGCCAACAGCAAGACACGCAGCGCGGCCCACATCAAAGGCGAGGACTCCTACGTTGGCTCCGCGGAGGGCCCGCAGACGTTCCTCACGCACGCCGTTCGCCTGCCCACGGTGCCGGTGAAGGCGCGGGTGCTACGTCATGTCGCGCCGATTCAGCGCCGCTACCCCCGTCAGCTGCAGTGCAGCGGCCACAACTACCATCTGCAGTCAAGTAGCGTGCGGAAGGACTGCTCGTCGCGGCTGCTGCTGCTGCCCTGCCACGACGGCAGCCTCTACGGTGCGTTGGAGATTCCGTACGGCTTTGCGCATCCGCTGATGCGGCTGGAGCAGGTGATCACCGACGCCTACGCACTGGATTTGTCGGTGGATGTGAACCCGTCAGCGCCTGCGGGGGTGCTGCAATACACGTACCACCTTCGGCCCTTTCGCGTGGCACGTGCGCTGCAACCCCTCACCGGGATGCGGCAGGCGGAGAAGCAAGCCTGTGTGATGGCGGACGCCGTCTTTGAGTACTTCCTGCTTCGCGATTTGGTGCAGAATGGATATGGCGCGGTTGCGTCTTCTTCCGCTCCCGCCCTGTCCACGCCGTCATGCAGGAGGTCAGTGTCGCATGCCCCTGCTGCCACGGGCGCTGTCGACGTTCCGCCGGAGAGCGACGCTGCGGTGGTGCGGCGCAAGTTTACCGCTTTAGACGACGTCGTGCAGACACTGCTAACGGAGGAGTATGGGGATGACTTCACGGTGGACACGTGCGCGGAGATGCTGAACGTACTGTAGTGGCAGAAGCGTAGGGCACCGTGGGATTTTGTCATCTCAAAAGAAAGGAAAAAATATGTTAAGAGAGTCTCCAGCGGCGGTAGCGTTGCGAGCTGGAGGCTCCACCCCACCCCCCTCTCTCCCCCAGGTTTTCGTCTATTATTTCTCCCGTACCCGTAAAGAACGAGAAGGGAAAAGCGGTCTTGTTTGCGCTGTATTTTCTTCGTTTATAAAAAAAATGGATGAAAGGAAAATCCCTGTGCACCACAAGGAGGCTCCGTTTAGTAGAAGCTACGAGGAAGACTAATTCTCATCGCTTGTCACCATCTGCTGAGCCTTTTTTAGTTTACTCAAGGAGCTGTTGACTTTGGTACTCGTGAAGATAACACTGTTTGGGGCAGTAAAGGCGCATCTCCGCTCGCGTGCATTGTTCTTCTCCGCCTCATTTATTCTCTCTCTCTCTCTCTCTATATATATATATATCCTTCTCTCCGCTCTTGTGGCTTTATCCACGCGTTTTTAACTGCATCAAAGAATGAAAAAAGAAGAACACATTTTCCTCCTCTTTAACTTACACAATTTGTTTTCTCCAGTATCATACATACATATTTTGTTTTTCTTGTATTCTCTGATTGATACGGAGCTCTTTCTCGCTCTCTTTCTCTCACACTCCATCTTTTTCACCTTTATTCCTCGTCTTTTTGTCCCTTCTCGGAATCCACGAAAAAGATCGTGAACAGTGAACGTTGCACTGCGGAAGAAGAAGAAAAACGGTTATTTTTACAGCTACTTCAACTTTTTCTGTGCTGTCTTTCCCTTTTTTCCTTTTCTTGTTTTGCACTACTTTCGTACACCGTGCGTGCTTTTTCAAAAACGCGCGCGCGCAGACAGACGTATCCGCCAGGAAGAAAAGAAAAAACTGGCGGTAATCTTCCACGATTACGTGGAAAGAAAGGAAACAAAAGGACACAACACCAAGATCGCTGTCACCACGTCAATTCTCACAGTGGTCTCAAGACGCACTGTTCTCCTTTTACTATTGTCTTTGCTCTTTAAGAAAACAAAAAAAGACCTTCGGCTATACAATACTAACAGGTGATTTGCATTTACATTTAATGTATAGCTACCAACCTTATTGACTCTCACACTGAATCGAGCATTTCTCGTGTGTCCATTCTCCACGAAGCGTTTCGTTCTTCTCTTCCTTCGCCTTTTTTCTGCGCCTTGTGTGTTTGTGGTTGTACGCACACGCATATATTGCGAGATCAGTTTTTTTTTTTATTGCTTTCTCTCTGTGTTTGGGTGTGTGTGCTCCTTGCTTTTGTTTGTTTTCAAACCTGCTGCTGCGGTGGTTCATCCCGAAGGTACATCCTTCTCTGTTCAATTTTGTTGTGCGCTAGTTCGAACATCTCACCCCCACCTATCGGTCAACGCGCCCCGTCGAGCACGTCTTTCCACTTTCGTTTGGTTTCCCCTTTCCCTTTCAGTGCGCTTTCAGTAGTCTCTATTTGGTTTTTCTGTTTTACTATTCTCTCCTCAGTATCTGGGCAGCTTTTCTTTTTTTTCCCTCTGTTACTTTCTTTTTCTTTTTGCACTGCTACCCTCACCTCGTATATCTCCTTTTTATTTGCTGTTGCTCCTCTCACGATTCTCATTGGTATTCCTTTCCAAGTTGGAGTACACAATTATAAACCCCCCGAGTGTGTGGTGCGCGTGACTCTCCCTGTATCTCTCTCTCTCTCCACCAATCGAGTGTGTGTGTGTGTACTTGCGTTTTTTTTTCCTTTTCTTCTCTATTAATCGGTTGTCTAATCGTTGTTCTCCGTGCTGCCTTGTGTTGTGTATTGACGCCTTACAGAAAAAAAAAACATAACTAACTAATAGGGAGCAGCGCACTCGCCATGTCGAACGGTAAAAACGGTAATCTAATGAGTCAGCTGAGCGGGCTGCGGTTGTCGGACGGCAGCGTGGTGGGCAGCCGGATTAGCAGCACGCCGCCGACGCTGTCGACCCTCAGCTCCCGCTCCACCCCCACCGCGGGCTCCCCCTCCAGCTTCCCCGCCACGACCACCGCGACCGACCCTCTTGGCACCAAGCAGGGAAATCAACGTCGCGGGCATCGTGTGGGACAGGCGGAGAAGACGGAGTCCCCCAGCTCCCTCATGGACAAGATCGGCCTCCTCATCGCACAAAACCAAGGCTCCCTCGCCAACACCTCCGCTAACGCGTCGGCGTCGACCACCAAAAGCACAAACGACGGCGATAGCGGCAGCAACATCATCTCCTCCCTCGCGGCACACATCCATAAATCACCGCCGCCGTCGAGTAGCGGCAGCGCCGGTGCGACGACCTTCTCGGCCCCGTGGACTCCTCCGCCCGGCCTTGCCGCGGCGAGTGCCAGCACAAAAAATGGAATGGTGTTGCCGAAGCCGCGCTCCGCTGAAACGGCTGCCTCTGCTGCCCACCCCGCAGCAGCGGCGGCGGCGCAGCCCGCAGCGACCGTGTCGAACGGAGGGGAAGCGCTGAATCCGAAGGTGTTGGAGTTTTTTAATACAGTGGCGAACTCCTCTCGTTCGCCCCCGCCGCTGGCGGAGTTGAAGGTGGCGGTGGCGGTGCCGGCGGCAGAGTTGTCCGACGCGAAGTCCGGCCCGGCGCGCACGCCTCGCGCTTCTTCCTCCTCTGTCTCCCCGGAGCCGGTAATCCCGGCCGGCGTTGCGGTGACAGCGCCGAGCAGCGCTGCAGCAAACGCGCGTGCGGGCGTGTCGCGAACGTCGACAATTGCCACCACCACCACGGCAGCACCGGCGGCAGCACCGCGGCAGCGGCGAGGCCCCCACCGAGGGACACCCGCGACCCGTCCAATCGCTTTCTCGCCGGCGCCTTCGGTCACATCGACAATTTGGACGCCATGAAGCCGTTTATTCGCTCCGCCCCGTCGATCGCCGCGGATGCGCGCTACATCATCGTCGGCGACGTGCACGGGTGCGTAGAGCAGCTGGAGCAGCTGGTGGAGAAGGTGAATTACGTGAAGGGCAAGGATTGTCTCTTTATCATAGGCGACTACGTGAACAAAGGGCCGGACTCGATTGGAGTGGTCCGCGCGTGCCAGCGGCTTGGCGCCTACGGCGTGCTCGGGAACCACGATTACACACTGCTGCGCTGCTGTGCCCGCATGCGTCGCCGTCCCTTCACTCCGGAGGACCTACGCGACCCGGTGAAGCGACTGGCGCAGAAGTTTCCAAAGGACTGCGAGTACTATCTACGCGGGCTGCCCCACATTGTGCGCATCCCCCGCCACAACCTCCTCCTCGTCCACGCCGGTCTCAACGTGGAGCACGCGCTGGAGGAGCAGAACGTGGAGGAGGTGATGCACCTGCGCCGACTGGAGGAGGTGCCGAATCGGCCAGGTGGGTACAACGCGATCGCCAAAGGCATGAAGGGCGAGCGGTGGGGGACGCTGTGGAAGGGGCCCGAGATGGTCATCTTCGGCCACGACGCCTTCTCTGGCTTTCAGTCGCACCCGTACGCGTGCGGCATCGACACCGGCTGCGTGTACGGCGATCCGCTGACGTGCGTCGTGTACGGCCCCAACTCGACGGCCGGCGAGTTTTTCTCCGTGCCCGGCCTGCCGAAGCTGGAGAACGAGATGAAGGGGCTGCCGCCGCCCAACTCCGGCATCTACGAGCAGCATGAGGGGGATCTCGCGAAGCTCATCATCCGCCCCACAACTCGCCCCACGCCCGCGACGAGCGGCACCATCGGCGCACGGCCGGTCTTCCTCGCCGCGCCGCTCGGGTACACGGAGGCTCTGGAGGGCGTCCGCGGTGAAGGGGTGCCGAGCGCCAAGACGACGAGCAACCTCACCGCCACTGTCACCAGCACCAACACCCTCATGACGCCGACCTCCGCCTCGCCGTCCCGGCTGGCGACGCCGACGTGTCCGACGAACGTCCGCCTTCTCGAGACGACGACGGTGAACACGCGCGAAGTGCAGCGCTCGACCCTGTTGGCGCTCTCCGCGACGCGCGAGTTGTCCGCGATCGCGGTACTGCTCGGCATGCCGCTGTACAGCAACGAAATTGATGCCATGCTCGGCGCAGAAGCGAAGGACGACGTGGCGCAGGAAGCCTTCTGGATGCCCTTCGCCCGTCTTGTTTTGGTGGCAGCGGAGGGCATGTCAGAACGGAGCGCCAGCGAGTTGGCTTCAACGGAGGCGGCGGTTCAGCTCGCGCTCGACGTGTGCGAGGAGATGGAGGGGGTCGGGACGGCGCTACACGCGGAACTTCTCAAGTTCATTGCGAGCGCGAGAGAGAACCAGAAGTGGCCGAAGCGCATCGTGAAGTGCGCGGAGGCCCTTGTAAGCTGAAAGCAAGTGGAAGAAATGACGGACGCTTTCTGAATACTCGCGCTAACGCGGCAGTTTACGCTTCTCCCCGTTTTCGAAGCTCGTCTCAACGCCCACATGCGGTCACCCGTGGAAACGCATTGGCTTGTGTCGAAGAGCGCGCTTACGACGCGCTGCGAACGGCCCTCCATTTTTTTGTTTTCTTTCCCGCATCTCGACTCCACTGTATAGAGGCTCTTTTCTTCTTTCTGCTTTCTTGTTTGATTGCTTGTTTATTACGCCTACGTGAGTCCGGATTCATTCTTCCGTTTCATTGCCCACTTTTTTTTTCTTGTTTACTCTTGATGGTTGTTATGTTTCGAGCGCTACTGTTCGCTCTTAGACGGTTCGATAACCTATTGTTACAGTTGCGGGTGAGGTTCCGTTGGTTGTGTGTGACCCCACACCCTCTTCACCGATGAGGTGCGCAACGCACGCCCCACCTTTGCTTTCTCTATGCCTAAATCGTATTTATATATTTCCCTTTAAGATATATATTTGATCAAGTTCAATTGTGGTAGCTGAAATTTCCATTAATTGTTTATATTATTTCTATCATTACACGTCGTAGTGCTCACCCGTAAAGGCAGACACCGCTCGACGTGGCCAAAACTGAAAGGGTCGTGTGTGGTGGAGTAAATGACGCAGCGCTGCACCCTCACCCCACCGCTGCGTGCTCCATTTTTTTCATCTTTCAGCAGGCAGGAGGAGCTGCGATGAAGAGCGAGAGAAAGAGACGCCGTGACGGATGTGCGGGGGAAAGGGAGACAACGGTTTACGCAAGAGAAAATAAGATGGCAAGAAGAAGGTCTACGTGAACAGAAGATTAGAACGGCGATTCAGCGAAAAGATGTCTCTCTGTGTGTGTGTGTGTGGAGGTAAAGTTTTTGCAGTGCTTTGTTTTGTGTTACTCTTCTATTGGGCTTAGCTTTTCCAGCGATGGGTGTGCGCTGCCTCTCTCCGTTTTTTTCCCCCTTTCCCGCACACGCGTCAACCTAACTTGAACGCACCCTCAAAAGGGAAAAAGACTTTGTTAACTGTCTTCCTCTTCGTATCATTTCTCTCGCGCTTGTTGACTCATCGAATAAATAATGGAGAGTGTGCTTTTTAAAAATAATAATAACTTCTCTGTTGTTTCTTTCCCTGTGTGCAATAAAGGTTGAGTTTCTTCGGAGGGTGCAACGCACGGAAGAAGGAGAAAAGAAGAGGGGGAAGGTACAGACACGGACGCATTAACACACCACTGCACATGCACACGCATCATCAGACATTTTTTTTTCTCTGTTGTTTTTGATTGTTTCATCGGATGTGACAGGTGTTATCGCCGTACGCACACAGCACCACGGCGAAGATGCACACGCCGCTTTCCGGTTTATGATGATCGATTGCGACCCACGCGCAATAGGAAGAAGAAGAGAGGAAGTATTATAAGCTTAACTCACACGTAGAACATGTTAAAAGAGCCAGTTACTTTTTTAAAGTGTGTGTGTGTCACCCTTATTCAATACCATCCGTTACTACATTTTCTTTTTCTCGTATAGCAAAGATAATTCACGTTTATGGGCGGAAGCAAAAGGAGAACTTTGTCGTTAAGTAGACTAGCCTCTTTTCTATTATTTTCCTCGTTTGGTTTCGAAACTTCAAGTCTGCGTGCGTGGGAGAGCAGTGGCACTGCCATCACGCCCTCGCACTTGATACGCGTAGCTTCCAAACCAACAAGCAACAACACGACGGAGCACGGTACATCTTCAAGGGTAGAGATGTACTAAAACATGCACGCAGACCAACGAGGAAAAGGTTTGACTTGGGTGACATTTCTTTCAAGTTCAAAAGAAGATGAAAGGAGAAAAAGAATGGAATAGGAGAATCAGACGAACGTCTGTGAATTGACCTCTGCGCTTTTTTTCTTCTGCTTTCCATCTTTGATAAATTGACCTTACACACGTAATGCCTCACATTGCACCCGGAAGTGCTGCCCCTTGTTGTGTGTATTTGTTTGAAGTAATGTTTTTCTTTGTTTGTTTTGCATAGGTGGCTCTTTTTTTTCTCCTTTTACTATGTTTTTTGTTCCTTCATTATTGTTATCATTATCATCTGCAGCAGGCAACTCCCAATCACGCGTACACACGAAAGCACCTCCATTCAGGCAACGGTGGGCGAAATAAATTAAAAAAAAAGAAAACAAAACAAAACAGAAAGAGACAGTTTTGCACTGGAGCGAATTTTTTTTTGCTACACACATGCTGGGCACCGTGTGCGTTTGGTGGATGGTGCCTGGGGCTAGTGTGCGCAGAGGAGCCAGCTGTTTTTTTTTTCCTTTTCTCTCTCTTGGTTTCTTTTTTCAGTCTAATGAGTTTCTTTTTCCCCCACCTGTCCTGATTTTCTTCTACCTGCGTTCACAACGGGCCGTAGTTGAGGTTCGGCCACAACTGTGCGTGGGCACGAGTACGGAAGATGCACGCCCACACGCTTCGCCACGGCTACGTACACACACGCGCAAACATTAGATTGATTTGAGAAAATCAAAAAGTAAACAACAAAAAAAGAAATACCCGAAATTAGAAATAATAAAATAGTACTTTTGCCTCATTTTGTTTTGTTTTGTATTACTTCTGTTTTTTTTTTTCTTCAAGTAACGATGAAGAAAAGAGGAGAAACATAAAGAGGGGGAAAAGTGTTGAGGTACGGCAGGATGGCAGGTGACGCTGCAGCCGCGGCTTCCGACAAACGGCCCAACATCGACGACAACAATAGAACCTCATCTCACTTGTTGCTTAACAATCGCTCGGTGTTTTTGCTTTTTTCTTTCTTCCTCATGAGCAAGTGCCTTCCGTTGATGCGCATCTTCCTCTGTTTCAAGTACACGCTTCTCTTGCTTGTTTGTTGTTGTGGGTGTGCTTTGCTTTAACAGCGCTGATGAAGGCGCGTGAAGAAGCAGCAACGCCTGGAAAGAGGACAGAAACTGAGCGAGTGAGCACTCAACCGAGGCAGCATCAGCACGTATGTGAAAAGTGTCGTTCACGTTGTTTTGACCAGAGAAAAAAGGGAAAAAGCTATTCCACCCGAAGAGGAACAATGTTGATGGGGTTACTGTCCTCTCCTTCAGTTTTCTCTCTCCCTCGTTGGCCCACACCTCCTGCATCGATTCTCTCTTTTTTTTTCTTCTTCTTCCGACTTTCCATTAAAAAAAAAAGTTTCTTTTTCTTTTGTAAGCGCTCACCGCATTTATTAGTTTTATATCTTCTCTCTACTGACTACGTGGAATAAGGGGAAAGGAAAGGAAAAAAGAAACACTTTAAGCGAAGAGAAAAATCGACGTCCTCTAACTTTCTGTGGAAAGAAGAAAGGACACGACAGGCAATTTGAAGACAACCGTTGCGCATCTGCAGGGAACTCTTCGCATTTTTTTTTCTAATGGTTTGTGTGTGTGTGGGGTGGGGGGGGGGGTAGGGG
>NW_015438357.1:571245-599122 GCF_001293395.1 Leptomonas pyrrhocoris
TTGTTGTGTGTGTGTGTGGGGGGGGGGGGAGGAGGACTGTTTCAATCCCCTTTCCACATGTGTCACTGTCGATAGGAGAAACACGAAGGTTCCGTGTACTTGATTTGTCGACCTCCTGCCTTCATGAACGCGCTTTTGCAGCTGCTGTGATGCAGCCAGGAAGGTTGCGTGCGTGTCTGTAGAGATCAATTCTCTGTGCTGCTGGGTTTTTTTTTTTTCAGCGGGGCGACAATGTTCATTCCCAGGCCTTTTGCTGTGGGTTTGAACGGCACTTCACGGCATATCTTTCGAGCAATGATCTCTTTGACTTGCTTTCCCTTCCTTCTTCTGATTTTGTTCTTTACTTACTTTCGGAATGTTGAACCACAATCTCACTGGCATGGATAAATGAAATATATTTCTGCGATAGTTATCACGAGAGAAGTCACGTGTGTCTATGTATTTCCCTCAGGTTTTTCGCGGTACGCATATCTAGGCAACACACACACACATACACACTGTCACTCAGTCACACAACTCAGCCGTGAGAAGAAGATACGGGAGAGTAACTCTTTTTTTTTTCCAACCAAAGTAGTTGTTCTCCATTAGGGTTCACTGCAATGACCTCCATTGCGACACTTAGGGCCACCAACTGCTCGCGACTACTCTGCCTCGCCGAGCGAGTCGTGGCGGCATGTGGCACCAAGACCGCGTACATCTTTCAGTACAAGGGAGACCGCGTCGAAGAGGCGTCTTGCACGGCGCCGCGTGAGGCGGATGCCTTTGCGCCGTGGCTGCCGCCCGGCTCGCCCATCGCCGCGGCCCGTGCCGTCTACAGCGTCAGCAAAGATGGCGGTTCCGCTGTGCTCGTGCAGTCCACGGACGGCGCCGCGGCGGCCCCTCTCGAGATCGTCTCCGCCATTTCAGAGAAGGTGGAGGAGATGCGCATATTTTACCAGTCGATCTTGGTCCTGCAGACCGCCAGCAGCGTCTTGTTTTACTTCCTCGATCCCACGACCTCTGCGGCGACGCGAATGGGCGTCTGCCCGCTGCCGGCCTGGTCGGACAGCCGCGATGTTCGCATCGATGTGACCTCGTCCGAGTGCTGGGCGGCGGCCGCGGAGAAGACGGTGTGTGTGATGTGCCTCTCAGCGGTGCGGCTGTACGCTGCCGTGGTCGTATGCGCGTCTTCGTCGTCGGCCGTGGTGGTGCGTCGTACGGCGGATGCCGGAGTTCCGCTGCCCTCGTCGCCCGCCAAGGTGAAGGGTTGGACGGTGCGCTGGGGTCGCCAGGAGATGCTGCTGCTGTTGCAGCCCATATCCGGGCCGGAGGCGAAGAAGACGGCTGCGACGAAGGCGCTGGTGTCCTTTTCGCTGCAGCTGTCGGGCGGCAGCGCGTCCCACCACCTGCTGGAGTGCTGGGCGTCCGCCGACGCGCTCGCCACCTCCGTCAGCGGCGCCGCGGGCGTGGCGCTGGACTCTGCGACGGACATCTGCAGCGACGGCGACGGCACGCACGTGTGGCTGTGCGACACGGTCACCGGACCCACCGTCATTTTGCGTGAGGTGGCCACCCCGAGTCGAGAGGAGGTAGTTCTTGCAGGCACGAACGCCAACTCGCGGCTGACGGTGGCGCGAGGCGTCTCAGGGATGTTTGTGCTGGCAGGTCGCAGTTTGAACGTTGTGAGGGGCAACGGCAGCAGCGGCAGCACAAATGCGGCGGCTCCAAAGAAGAGTAGTAGTACGAACAACAAGGTGGAGGTGAATCCTTCAACGACCGGAACGACGATGGCAGCAGCGGGAGCGGTACCAGAGGAGGTGGAGGAGCCGTCGGAGGCCACGATGAGTGACTGGCTTGAGAAGCGGGCGGAAGCAATCAAAGCGACGCAACAGAAATCTATGGAAGAGCAGCCACTTCCGCAGCAGCAGACTGTTGTCGAAGCCGCCACTGCCCCTCCCTCGCAGCTGCTGCAGCAGCAACGACCCGCAAAGCAGCCCAAACCTGCGAAGATGACGACCACTTCTGTCCTCACCTCCAGCAGCAGCCACATCAAGGAGGAGCTCCAACAGTACGTCTTAGGCACATCGCCAAGCGTCTCCTTTGTGGTTCGTGACGCCGTGTACGTCCATGAGGCGGCAGAGGGCGGTGCGACGCTTTCGGCTCCACATCATGAAATTCTGACTGCTGTGGCAGAGAAGCTCGGCGTGACGGGCGACGCGTCGCACTACGCACTGGCCTCTCTGCGCTACGCCGCCGTTGCTCAGTCCCTTCACCCCTACACCGTCCTGGAGTTGTTGAATGTGCGGAAGTTTCATCCGCAGCCGGAGGAGGGTCTTCTGCTGGCCATGGCCACGCTGCTGGCGGAGAAGCCCACCTTGCAGCACGGCGGGCTGCAGCGGCTGCCGAATTTCGCCGCCGTCTCTGCCGCCTTCTTTCGCACGCCGGGCGGTGCCTTCACGACGGAGCTCGCGAAGAAGAGGTACACGGCGGACGTCTGTGCCGGTGCGATGGCGGCCCTCGCCAACGGCGGTCTCGGGGCGACGAGTTTGCTGTTCGCCGTGGCAGACAGGGCGGTGTCGGTGCTCTACGGCGGCCGTGCCGACGCCGACGCCCCCAATGCGTACTCGCCAGAGGAGCAGGCGTGCGAGGCCACCATCGCAGAGTCCATCAGCGGGATGCGCTCTTTTGTGGAGTGGTCGCTGACGTCGTCGTACTCGCTTGGCGTGATGTCGGCCCACGTGGGCAGCCCGCAGACCTTGACGAAGGAGGCGGCCTTGCGAGATGGCAAGGCGCACCCGATCGCCACGTCGCGTCAGGTGGAGATTCGACCACTGCAAGTTACGCGCCTGCCCAAGCGAACCCTGTGAGAGCGGAAGGAAAAGAATATTAATAAGAACACGGAAACTTGTGATTGCACTTTCAAATGCTGTGAAGGCGTCTGCTCGCGTGCGTGTTGGTGGTGCTATGTCGAGCGGGCGGTTTTCGCTTCTCCTTCCTCGCGTCCGTTTTAATCGACTAATCGACTACGAAAGAATAATCTCCCTTTTTGTTTAGATTGTTTTGTTTGTCTGACCATTCTAATACGCCGCAAAAGCAGATTAATGGCGTAAGATATAATAGTTAAAAGAGGACGTTGGTTTCCTCCTCTGTGAAGTCAGAGGGCTTTGAAGAACGCAGGAGCACTGGTGTGATCGGCGCCATTTGCCGCTCCCGGGATGTGTGGGACCCGAAAGCGCCTTTCTCCGACAAGCTGCATGAAGTTCTGATAGTTAGAGCTCACCGCAGGTCCGGCACATACGAAGATAATAGTGGCGCTTCTCTCCAACTCAGCGCGCACGAGAGTCTCTTCCTGCTCAAGATCCGTTGTCGAGCTTGACGCTTCATTGCGGTGCGTCCTTTCTTTTCCTTTTTTTTTCTGTATCTCTCTTCTCCTTTTCTCCACGTTTCTCTCTCCATAATTGGAACCGCGCACACGCGCACACATTTCTGTTGGCAACTGCCTGCCGATGAGCCCAGCCGTATCACGAATACAGCGCAGCATCGTTGTTTAGTGCGTACGTGGCCGCGTTGACGCCGGACTTGATCTGCCCTGTAGGAGTTCATTTCCTTCCACGGCTACGCCCATCCATACGCACACCCACACACACATATATATACGCATTTGCTCGCAGGTTCCTTCAACAGTTGATGTATAGAGACAGCACACGTAACCTGTTCCGTTCTTTTTTGTGTGTGTGTGTTTTACTGTCAGTCGAAATCTGTGCAGATGCCCTCGCAGCTAGCGCCAACGGCTCCGGCGCGCGCGAGCAAGACCTCTACTTCGAAGAAGCCAAACTTAGCAAAGCGAGCCACCACCACTGCCGCTGCGGCGACGGCGACGACAACGACAGCGCGTGCAAGTGCCGCTGGCCCCGATCTCTCCTCCTCCTCCGTATCTCCGCGTGTGGAAGTCACCCCTGCCCTCGCGGAGTTCATCAACTACGATGTGGATACGAGCTACGTCATGCCGATTGAGGTGCGCAACCGCAGCCAAGAAATTCTCACCTTTCGCTTTGTCGCACCAACGCGGCACGTCTCCATCTTCCGCCTGCTCAATCCAGCCTCCGTGCGGGTGGCGCCTGGACTGGCGCACGTCCTAGAGGTTGAGTTCAGCACCCACCAGGCGGCGGATTACGAGGACGTGTTGGCGGTGCTGAGCAGCGACGGTGGGCGGACCGAAGTGCCGCTGAGCGCCTGCCGGGTCCCGCAGCTGGAGTTTCCGTCGCTGATTGACTTTGGAAAGGTGGAGCAGCAACACGCGGCGCAGACCCGCGCCCTCACACTGGTCAACCGGGGCCGAAAGGATGCCCAGGTGCAATTTGTTATGGTGCCCGCCACTAACGAGACACAGAGCCCGCCGCGTGGCATCTCCGTTAGCAACGTCGCCGCCGTCGCCGTCGCGCAGAGCCGCACGACGGTGAACATTGAACTCAACGCCCTCCCTCCCGGCTCGTATACGTGGAAGGTCGCGGTCGAGGTGGACGGACGGCGTCTGCCGGCGATGCTAGAGGTGGTCGCCGAGGTGATGGACTGCCGCAGCCGCCTTATCGACACCCGCACCCACGAGGAGGTTGTCTCGCTTGAGTTTGCAGAGACGTACGCCGGCAACACAAAGGTGCACCAGTTGGAGGTGGTGAACGGCGGGTCGCAGGCGATCAGCTTCGCCATCCAGACTGCCCACACCCTCTCCGACGAAGGGGCCGCTCCGTTCCACTTTACGCCAAATGAGGGCCGGCTGCCACCGCAGGGGCGTCAGTTGGTGACGGCGAAGTTCTGTCCAGTGCTGCAGCCGCGACGCACGGGGTGGAGCACGGCCACAGCAGCGACGGCGATGGCGACCTCGCTCACCGCCGCCGCAACGGCTACCGCTGCCACCGCAGCAAGAGCCGGGGCGAAGACGTCCGAGGAGGCCGCCGAGAAGCGCCGCTACGAGGCCCTCTTCACGCTGCTTTTTGTCGAGACGGAGCAGACACAGAACTTCCGCCTCGTCGGGACGTCGTGCGAGACGCTTGTCCAGCTCTCCACCTCCTCCATCGACTTCGGGACGTGTTTAATGAAAGGCTCAAAGCAGTCCAGCCTTGTCATCACGAACGCGGTGGCCCATCTACCCATGCGCTTTGAGCTGCGCCCGCCTTCCCACTTCTCCGTGACGCCGGCACGCGGCGTGGTGGCGGCCGGCGGCACCGTCGATGTCAACGTTGAGTTCCACCCTCGTCGCCTCGGCCCCTATGAGGAGCCGCTGACGCTGAGGGCGAACGACACTGTGACCCGCACTGTCACCCTGCGCGGCACCTCCGTGCACCGAATCGCCAACGACGACGACGCAGCCAAGGCGACCTCCATCATCAACGCGACTGCCCGCACCGCACGGCACGAGCGTGCCCTGAACGAGGCCGCTGTGCCCGCCGCGGTGGACTTGGGCATGATCCCCGCAGAAGGCCTCACGCCACCATCCCTCCCGCTCGAGGTGCCGCCGAGTGTCCTGCACGCCGACGGCGCTGGGCCACGGGCGCGGCAGAGCAACCACGTTGCCCCGCCCGTGTTCGGGGCACGCTCTCTGGTGAAGCGGCGCTACCACCCCACCCCCGCCACCACCCACGAGCGCCACGACTGCAGGCGAGAGCTGACGCCGATGGAGGTGCTGAACGTCGTGCTGCCGCTGAAGGCGCTCGACTTTGGCCGCGTCACGGTGCACGCCGACGTCGTGGCGTCGCTTTTCATTTTCAATGGCACCGCCGCCTCCATCCTCGCGGCGGTGCCGACGGACGCCGACGGCCTCGTGACGGTCGACCCGCCCAGCCAGGTGGTCCCGGCGCAGCGCATGGCGCAGTTCGACGTGCACCTCTGCTCCCGCACCGTGCAGACCTTCCAGCAGGTGATGCGAGTGGCGGTGAACCAGCAGCACTTCATGCGCTTCAATATCCAGGCGGAGGTGGTCCCGGTGGAGGTGACGCTCTCGCAGAAGGAGGTGCACATGGCGCTGCTGGGCCAGGCCGAGGACCCGGTGTGCACGGCGCAGGTAACAATCGGCAACAGCGGGAACTGCGCTGCGAGCTATCGCTGGAATCTGCCGGCGACCTGCGAGTTTGACGTGGAGCCGCGCGCCGGTCTTTTAGATGCCGGGGAGCAGCGCAGCATCCTCCTCCGCTTCAGCCCCGCTGTCGGTACATCGCAGGCGGCGTGTGAGGCGCTGTTGGAGGTGGAAGGCGCAGTGGAGAACAAGGTGCTGTCGCTTGTCGGGACAGTGGCGGCGACAAAGTGTGTGTGGGGCCCGTCTCCGCAGATGACAGTGCAGGAGTCGGCCATCGGTGCCGCAGCGTTGAAGGAGGTGGCAGCGGTGGCGGGGGTGTTGTCGCTCGGCCGCATTGCAGCCGGTGTGTCGACGACCGGGACGCTGGTGTTGGTGAACAAGGGCAGGACAAACGCGTACTTTTCGGTGGGCAGTCTTCCGCCGTGGGTTACGGTGACCCCCGCGCAGGGCCGCGTCTGCACCGGCGAAGCGGAAGAGCTGACGGTGCGGGTGCGGCAGTCCGTCGCCGGCGCCGTGGCCCACACAGTGGAGTGCATGGTGGTGGGCATGCGCAAGCCCCTCACCGCCCACGTTGTGGCGACAGTGGTAGCCCCGCCGCTGATTGTCATGTCCGGAAACAAGGAACAGAGCGAGGTGCTGCTGCGCTTCGGCGAGGTCTACGTGGGCTGCCCGCAGTCCCGCTCGGTGGTACTGCGCAACACGATGGAAGTCGCGGCGGCGGTGAGCATCAATTTGGAAGCGTGCGGGCACTACACGCTGGACTCGCCGGTTATGGAATTGGACGAAAGCGAAGGCTTCACCGCGTCCGAATTAGGCGAGGCCGCGGACGCGGTGCGGCGCTCAATCGCGCAGTCGCGCTTGCAGTCGATGCGCTCCCTCTCCGTAGCTGAGGCTGCGACCTTGACTGCTGCCGCTCTCGTCACCGTCACACCCACTGCCGCGCCGCCCGGGCCGCGTGCGAACATCGTCGTCGTGCCGCCCAACACGGACTTCGCCCTTTGCCTTTCGTACAACCCGCTGAAGCCGTCCGAGACGGCGCGGTGTGCGGTGCGGTGGCACCAGATTGGCGCCGACGACCTGCACCCGTTGCCGCCTTTTATGCTGGAGGCCGCGGCGCAAAACCCACCGGTGGTGCTCAGCGCGTCATCGGTGACGTTCGCGCCGGTGGTGGTCGGTCAGCGACCGCCGCCGCGTATCTTTTACGTCCGCCGCGGCAAGGAGAGTGTCAGCGGTCATGCCGCTGCTGCTGCTGCTGCGGCGGTGCAGACGGGGAACAGGAGTTCCAGCAACCACAGCAGCAGCTCCGCTTCTACTCCAGGCGGTGGCGCCCCTTTGCACAAGCAGCCGCCGGTGCCGTGGCGTTTGCAGCGCAACGTCGATGACCACAACATGCTCGTGGAGCCCAGTCGTGGCGTGCTCAAACCCGGCGAAGACGAGCAGGCGGTGACGCTCACGTTTCTGCCCTCCACTGCAGGGACGCTGCAGGCGCTGCTGGAGCTGAAGGTGGGCGACGAGGCGGGGCACGACAACACTACGGTGGACGGCAGCGACGCGCCGTGCGGTGTCTGCGAAGTGACGGCGTCGGCCATCGACCCCCGCGTGCGCAGCAGCACGACCGCGCTCATGTTTCCCACCGTCCCGCTCGGCGTGGCCGTCCAGGCGACGGTGCTACTCTACAACGAGGGCTACGACTCCATTCGCGTCGACTACACCGGCACCTGTGCGCCACCGTTGGAAGTGTCGTTTCCACAGGGCCACGTCATGGGCCGTGCCCCGCGCGACGAGCTGCCTGTCACCTTCACCTTCTGTAGCCCAGTGCCCATCACCGTGCGCTCCTCGATTCGCCTCAGCACAGATGCCGGCGGATCTGTTGACATCGACATCTGCGGCAGCGCCGTCAACTCGATCGTGTCGACGGAGATGTTTGTCGCCTACGTGACGTCTACGCCCTCCATCACGGCGTCGGCGGACACGCCGTACACGTGGGTCGACAACAGCGATGCCACCTCCCTCGATAACAGCAACAGCGTAGGGGCAGCACGTATTCTGTGCGCGTTAGCGCCGGCGGAGCGCAGCACCAGTCGCGGCCGATCGGCGCACGACCTCGTCGACGTCGTGGAGAAGGAGGTGGACTGGGAGGGCGAGAAGGAGTGGCTGACGGCGTGGTGGAACGTGTACGTGTGCCGCACCCCGGTGGGCGACATCATTGAGGCGCTGCAGATTTCTCGAGGCGGTCTCATCGCGGATATGATTGGGCAACTTACAGGCAAGCGTCCGCGACGTACGGAGACTGATGTTGCGACTACTGCCACTTCCGCTGCTGCGGCCTTCACCACCGCCTCGGGCACCTCGGGGCGGCGCAAGAAGCAGCGTGCAAGTGGTGGTGGTGGTGCTGCTGAGCAGGTGCACAACCTCTCCAGCACCGCGGCGGATGTCGCACTATCGTCAGCGTCGCACGCCGTCCCTAAAGAGCTGCGGTCCCTCGATACCCTCGTGAGCTACCTGCGGAACTGCGGCGGGTGTCTGAGCGACATCGAACTTCCTTACCTCCTCCCACTGGACGCCTATTTGGAGTATATGACGGAGCACCACCGAGAAGTGATTGACCGCGAAGTGCAGCATCTGGAAGCAGCAGCCGCGGCAGGAATGGTGGAAGAGAGCGTGCTGGCGACCGTGTTCCAGCAGCGTGCTACGGCGTCGTGGCTGGTCATGATGCGGGAGTCCGTGCGTCTCTTCTACGTGTCACAAGTGCGCGGCACCGCCATCGTCGCACCTCCCGCGTTGATGGGTCGCTGGGCGTCTGCTCCGTTCCGCCGGACACTCGCTCGCAGCAACGTCTACAGTGAAGAGGAGTCGGTGCTGCTGCGCTGGGTGGAGGCGGCTACGGCAACGTTTGTGGAGACGGAGAGGTCGGACGTGCGCGACATGCTGCACGTGACGGCGCCCCCGCAGCAGCTGGAGGATCTGCGTGATGCGCGGCGACTCCTGGCGGTGGTGTTGGCCTACGTCCCCTTTTTAGCCTCGCAGGTCCGCGAAGGCTTATTGAACGTGATGGGCGCGGCGGGTGCTGCCGTTGCATCTGGTGGGATCACGGGTGCTGCTGGCACCGCAGGCGGCGGCGGTGGTGGCGACGCAGCCAGCGTCGCTGCGGGTGGCGGGGCTCACGAACCAACCGCCGTTGCCGTCGTGCTGATGCACGTGCTACACCTCCTGGGTGTCCCTGGGTTGCCGACACCCATGGCCTTTGTTTCGGCCACTCCGACGCGTCTCGTGCTGCTCCTCACCCACCTGTATCTGTACCTTCCGAAGTTTGCCGCTAGCACGCCGGTGTGCTTCTCCGGCCGTGCCCTTACCACCCTCACTGAGACGATCAGCGTCGACAACACGAGTGAGGAGCAGCGGCACTACCGCGTGCTGTTGCCAGACAACTCCCCCTTTCGGCCGGCGGCGGAGGAGCTGGTCGTCAGTCCGCGCAGCAGCGCCACGCTCACCTTCACCGTCGTACCACGCACGCAGCGGCCGCTGCAAGGGCAGTGCGCGCTGATTGACCGCTCCCCGCAGGCGTCCCCGGCGGAGCGGATGCCGTTTGTCTTCCTCCTGACGGCAGCCCCCACTGCGGAGCCGCTGCGCACCATCCAGGTGAGCACCCCCTTGTACGAGCCCCTGCAGTCGGAACTGCAGATCGAGAACCCCTTCCCGGTGAACTGCGTCGTTAGCCTCCGCGTGTCGCAGCGACGGCTGCCCGCTGCGGAGCGCGAGTCTGACGTGGCGAGGAGCCCCGCCATGCCGTGGCTGTACGAAGAGCAGGAATCCTACTGGCGGGCGGGGCACGACACGCCGTTTGTGGTCGCGTCGGACGTTTTGTCCCTGCGGCGTGGCGAGACGACGCGACTGCCATTTTCTTTCCTGCCGCTGTCCAGGGGCACCTACCGGCTGCTGCTGACGTTCCACGAGGAAAAGGAGGGTGAGTTTACGTACGCGGTGGAGGCGACGTGCGGGTGGCCAAAGCCCGTCGACGCCGGCGTGGAGCTGCGCGTCGAGCAAGGTGAGCAGTGCGCCTCCGTCCTTTCTGTGAAAAGCACGAACGCCGCTCTTGAGCGCTGCCTGAAGGTGTACGAAGACCGCGCCCACCGCACGCAGCGCACCGACCTCGGCCACCTCCTCAGCGGCGCCACCTACGCCGTGTACTTTGTGAACGACGAGATGGAAGGGCCAAACCCGTTCTTTTCCCCCGATATCAACTCCTACGAGTCGCCAACGAGCCCGGCCGCGACGGGGACGCTGCCCTTCACGTTCTGTCCGCAGAGTGTCGGCGTCTACCGCACCCTCGTTCTTCTCCTCTCTGCGGTGGAGGTGCGGCTGCTTCGGCTCGTCGGCGAATGCGTGCCGAAGGGTGACTGCCGTGAGCTGCAGTTTGTCTGCCCGGCACGTCAGTCCATCGCGCAGCAAATCACGCTGACGAACCACACCGCCAACGACTGGTTCTTCACCGCGACCCTGGAGGGCTCCTCGCACTTTAGCGGGCCGCACGACGTTCGCGTCCCCAGCGGACGGTCAAAGGACTACACCATCAAGTACTCCCCCACCTGGATCACCACGGAGAGTGACGTGGCTTCCCTCCTGTTGCTGAACAGCACCACCGGGCAGAAGCACGCGTACACGCTGCAGGGCAAAGCGGAGCCGCCGCTGTCGGAGGGGATCGTCAACGTTGACTGCCGCGCGCGCGAGCACGAGGTGGTGGAGTTGATGGTGCCGAACATCGTCAGCCAGGATGCAACCTACTTTGTGAAGATGGACCTTGCCTACTGCGAAGGGGAGTCGCCGACGCTCGTCATCCCGCGCGCGTCGGCGCGGCGCTACACGATCCAGGTGAAGCCCACCGTCGGCGGCGACTACACCGGCCGTGTCAGCTTCACTTCTCCCCACGGCCGCTACGTGTGGTACGCGGTGCAGCTGCACGTCGATCCGCCGGAGAAGGAGGGCACCGTGGAGCTGAAGACGGATGTGCGGACGTCGATGGTGGCGGAGGTGACGGTGACGAACCCGCTCGACACGCCGCTCTTCTTCAAGGTGCAGCGCTACGGCGCTGGTCTCTACGGCGCGAACACCTTTCAGCTCGGGCCGAAGGCGGCCTCGACCTACGGCGTTCTGTTTGTGCCGACGCAGGTCGGTGAGTCGACGGGCCGCCTCTCCCTCGTCAGCGACGTTGTCGGTGAGTTCTGGTATGAGCTGCGTATGAAGGTGACGGAGGCGGCGCCGGAGCCTCTGCCTTTTGCGACGACTCCGCTCGGTTTGAGGCAAATCATGCAGGTGCACCTGCCAAACCGCACGAACGCCAGCTGCATCTTGACGGTCGAATCCACCAATCCCTCTGCCTTCAACACCGCCACGCCGGCACGGGTGGTGCTGGCCGCCAACGCGGAGACCGTCGTGGATCTCGTGTACGTGCCCAACACGGTGGGTGTCGAGCAGAAGGCCACCGTGACACTGCGCCACCCGGAGTTGGGCTGCTGGCGGTACGCCTGCACCGGCACGGGCGCCCCGCCGCTGCCCGCCGAGCCGCTCACGTGCAACAGCACCGTCGGCGCCACCGCGCTCGTCACCCTTCCCTTTGTGAACGTCCTCTCCAAGGACACCGCGCTCGAGGTGCGGCTGAAGAACGCGTCGCCGGCCTTCTCGCTGCGCACGGTGCCGCCTGGTCCGGTAGCGGCGGGGGCGGCAGCGCCTATCACCGTCGCCTTTGCCCCGACACTCGTGAAGCGCGACGATGCAACGGTCGAGGTGCGGCCGCTGGTGGGCGCGACGGACCGGGCGTACAACGCGGTCTGGGTCTACCCGATCCGAGGCTTCTGCGAGTACCGCCAGTCGTCGCCCCCGCTGCGGCTGCGCTGTGCGGCTCGGACGCAGTGGGAGGACAAGGTGTACCTCCACGCACCCGGGCTGACGCCGGAGCTGGCCGATGGCGTCACACCGGCGTTTGAGGTGGACGCGAACCAGAGCTACCGTGACACCGCCGCGACGAGTGTGTCGTGCGTGTTGACGACGCCCAGCCCCTACCCGGACGGCTTTGAGGTACAGCTGAGGTTTTTCCCGCTGCGGCCCTTCATTGGGTCGGGTTGGATCGTTCTTCAAGGCGTGGACGGTGGGGTGTGGCGGTACCGCGTGCAGTTTGAAGCCACCACTGCCGCGCCAGACGACACGATTGTGCTGCACGGCGAGTACAAGGAGACCACCGCCGCCACCTTTGACCTGCACAACGTGTTTCCCTACCGCTCCCCGTTCTTTGCCTACTTTACCGCGGAGAGTTCGAAGGATCTGAGCGTGACGCCGACGCACGGGGTGCTGCTGCCTTTTGTTCCCGGGCAGCGAGGCGCGGCGACGGCGACGAGTATGCAGCTGACGGTGAAGCCCTCCTCACGTATTCCGCAGGTGGAAGGCACGCTTGTGATAGACACAGATGATATGCAGTGGATTTTTCGTGTAGTGGGCAAGTTTGGCCACCAATCTCGCGCGACGAACTAGGCCGTCGCGTTTCGTGTTGGGGTGTATTTCTTTTCTGTTGTGGTGTTTCGCTACCGTGTAAATGTATATTCTGTCTCGTGCGCTGGACACTGTGGTGACGTCATTCGACGACACTGACGGTGTGTCATTTAGGTTGTTGCAACAGTTGCCCCTTAGTCTTGGTTTCTTCTCTTGTTGTTGTAGTTGTTGAGATTCCCGAGGATGTACACTAACGTACTCGTTCTTCCATGTTCACTTTATTAATATTATTTATAAGGGCATTGCGATGTTGAATACACACACACTAATCAAAGACTCGCTTTTTTTTTTTCATTCTCTTCTGGCTTGACTCTATTTCGATGTTACAATAGCGTATACAAACACCCGAAAGGAGTAACTGCAAAGTCTTCTCTTTTGTCACTCCGCTAAAACAAAAGGAGTTTATGGTGTGCGTTTCCCATTGCACGTGTCGGGTGAGGGATGCACCTGCATGGGGCGTGATGACGGCGACGTACGTGCCGCTTGTAAGCGTCTCGAGTCTTCTCACGTTTGCCCAAAGTTGTGTTCATCCGCTTCGCAAGTGACGGTGTATGTTTCCCCTTTTCTTTTTTTCTTGGAATTCCAAAAGGAACGGCAACCGCCGCGGTCTTTTAATCGCGCTTCGCCAACTCATTTACTTTTCTCCTCCTCTTCTCTTCGTCCTTCACGTGCATTGGAGCAAAACAAAAAACAAAATAGTAATAAAGAACTTTACAAGTTTGCATGTAAAGCCTTTTTTTTCTTTTCTTCCGAAGAGATCATTAATCATTAGCTTGTGTGTGTGCGTGTGTGTGTGCGTGTGTGCGAATACTACTGATTAAAAAGGAAGAAGAACTAGCAATGGCGTCTCGATTCTCCCCGCAGCCGTACACGATGACCGCCAACGCGCCGGCGTGGAACCCGGAGAGTAGGCTGCCGTCCCTTAGCAAGTCTCCGATGATCCGCGATGTGTGGGCGGACAACCTGGAGGAGGAGTTTGTGATGATTCGCTCGCTCCTCAAGGATTACCCCTTTGTCTCGATGGACACGGAGTTCCCTGGCGTGGTGGCGAAGCCGGTCGGCAGCTTCAAGACGACGCACGAGTTCTATTATCAGACGCTGCGCTGCAACGTCAACTTGCTCAAGATTATCCAATTAGGTATCACTCTCCTCAACGAGCGGGGCGAGGTGCCGGAGCATTGTTCGACCTGGCAGTTTAACTTCCGCTTCAGCCTCAACGAGGACGTGTACGCGCAGGACAGCATCGAGCTGCTGCGCTACGGCGGCATCAACTTCGACTACTTCAACGACTACGGCATTGAGGTGACGCACTTTGCGGAGCTGCTCATCTCCAGCGGCCTGGTGCTGAACCCAAATGTACGCTGGTTGGCCTTCCACGCCGGCTACGACTTTGGCTACCTGACGAAGGTAGTGTGCAACAAAGACCTGCCGGAGAAAGAAGAGGAGTTCCTGCAGACCTTCCACGCCCTGTTCCCTAGCATGTTTGACTTGAAGTACCTCCTTCGCTTCACGGATGTGTCGCACTCGTTTGGACTAGACTTCTTAGCGGAGAGTCTGAAGCTGCGGCGCTTCGGCACGGCGCACCAGGCTGGCAGCGATTCCCTGTTGACCGGCCACTGCTACTTCAAGCTGTTGCGAGACAGCTTCAACAGTGCCGCCCCGGTGGATAAGAACGGTGTGTTGTACGGTCTGAGCGAGGATGCGGCCTCGTCGGCCACACCGAGCAGCGCGCAGGCGGTGACGCAGGTGAATAGCGGCTCGCATGGCTTCTCCAGCCCCATGGGCTACACGGGCGGCAATCCGACGTTTCCAACGGCGCCGATTCCCTCGAACGTGCGGCGTTAAGTTTAATGGGGGCTGTTTACATGGTGCGTTAATTGGTTTCTTCTCTCTTTGTTTTTCTCTTCCCTCCTTCTTCTCCTGCATTGGAAAGCAATTCAGGCCACGTACACAGCGGTGGACAACACGTCGTTCATTTGATTTGTGTATGCGTATTCGGTGACAACGGTGTGAAGAGGTCGCACCGCAATGGGTGTCTGTGAATGCCACGCAACTTCGTTTATTATTATTATTATTATTATTATTATTACTGTTATATGATTTTTCAGTTGGATCACCAACTCTACACCGGCGGTCAAATGCGATGGTGGACACGCACCACCTGCACTGTTTTCTTGTTGTTGGTATCTCTTCTTTGCATATGTGTGTGTGCGTGTGTTGGTGTGTGTGCTTTGCTTTCGGTTCAGCAGATGGTGACGCTCACAGATGAGGTGTGACGCTTTCCCGCCGGCGGGCGTGCACGCGGGGCGCAATTTCGTATTTTGATAAATGCTAATATATCTGAAAAAATCGTATATTTTGTAATGAAGGTTGTTTTGTTGTTGTTTTTCAGTTCGTTTTGCGTGGTTAAGAATGATCTATATTTTACTTGATTATTACTGTGTTTTTTTTCTTGTTCTCAGACCTAACATAGAATACTAATCAGCAAAGGTAGATCGTGACGAAGTAAATCAAAATAAAAAGAGGGTCTTCTCCTCGAGAATATGCGGTGCTGCTCCCTTAGAAAGACAGATTCCTTCACGCGCGTAATCGGAGACTGGCATATCTTCCCTATGTCTCCATATTTATTGTTTCCAGTAGCTTTGCCAATGCTGCAAATGTATGTATAGCTTTGGCGCCGAGCTTTGCATGCTAAAGAAAAATATTGTTTGTAAGGGTGATCGTCACCTGTTTGCCTCAAATCCTCCTTTTCTATCTTTTCTTCTTCTTCTTTTTTCTCGAATTGAATCTTTCTTGTTTTTTGCATGGTCGCTTCTGCGAACTCACTTGCGTTGTCGCCGTCGTCTCCACCACGGCACCGTAACACGTCCTTTCCTTTCCCGCACAGTCCACACGTTTGTGCGCTTCTCCGCAACACCCCTTCCTTTTTGGTGGTTTTGTTTTCCTTGTTGCAGCGGATACGAATACCGTCGTCGCCACACCAAAATGTCCTCGGAACGAGCCCCTGCTGTGGCGGAGGAGACCAGCGATTTCTGGTCGAACCCGGTGGATCACTTCCGGCCCAACCTGAAGTTCCTCACCGTGTACTGGGATCGTCACTCCATGGTGGAGAGGCTGCTCCACATGAAGGAGAACTGGCTGAAGCCGTGGTACCTGCCGTGGTGGACGCCCATGTACCAGATCATGACGTGGTGGCCACAGCGCAACCGCAACTTGATGCTCGTGGAGAACAACCTCAATTACCGCCCCTACCGCTTCCGCCGCAATGATGAAGACCGCAATAACCCGTACTAAGCGGATAGCAAAGGTCACGAAAAGGAAGGGAAAGATAGAAGAGAGTGGTTCACGTACGCTTTTTTCCCTTTCGCCGGAGAGGCGACAGTGCTCCTTTTTTTCCTTTTTGTTGCTCCACGATTACGAAGACACGTGGTTTCCTCGTGGTGTGTGTGTTTCCCATCGCCACGTGTGTAGCATTTGCGTGAGCGTAAGAGGGAAAGAACTGGTAGCTTCGACTCGAAGAAGGAAGGAAACAGCGAACGGGTACATCCATCTCCGTATCGATTTTTTTCTTTCCTCCACCGTATGTGTGTGTGTGTGTGTGTGTGTTTGTGGGTCGCGTGTTGTTTAGTAGGTAAGGAGGGCTTGCTTTGTCACAATCGCTCGTAAGACGGATGTACTATGATTTTTATTCAGAGGTTTTCTACACACGCTCTAGTGTCAAGGCTTGTTCTTTATAGGTAGTCAATAAAGGAAAAACAAATACTGATCAACAGCAACAACGAATAATAAACTAGCGTCTTTGTTAAACCTACGCGCCTCTGAAGGATTCTTTTCCCCGTAGCTTCCTTTACTGTTTATTCAGCGAGCGTGCTGTTGTTTCTCACGACATGCTACATCGATGGAGCTTTCCCCACGGAGGGAGGGGGCGACACCATCGGTGTACGCGAAGGCCTATCATTTTGTTTTGTGTCAAGAGTAGTGAAGACACAAAACAAAATGATCTTACTGATGTGCAGTCGCCAAGATAACGCGCAAGTACGCGGCAAAGGCATATGTCCTCTTTTTGGAGATGAAGTCAGTTTTTTTTATTTTTCTTCTTCCTGCACCAAAGCCTACTTCCAGCTCAACTGTTTGCTGCTCTGTCTTGTTCTCTTATTAGCTGAATCCTCATCACCTCTACGGCGCACATGCGTTTACTTATTTGCGCGCCGCAGTACCGACTTCATGACGCAGCTTGACACCTTTCAACCCAGCGACGATGCGCTGTTGGATGCCCTTCTCGACCAACTCACCATCGACTCAGATGCAGATCTCTCCGTCGTACTGACACGCATAGATGCGCTGCACACGGCGCACACCACCAGGGCTAAGGTGGAGCAGCGACAAACGGAGCAGCAGCGACAGCGTTCCGCCGACTTGCAAGAGAAATGGGCGGATGTGATTTCTCGTATGCCGCCTGATATCAGTGCCGTGGACGCACTGACCTCCGAATGCACGCAGTACTTTCAAGACCTCCTCAACGCCGCCGATCACGCGAGGACGCGCAACGGGTGGCGCGCTTCGGGTGCAGTCGCGCCGGCCGCGCACGTACCCGGGCTTGCGACACGCACCCTCCTTCCCCTACTGCTACATCTTTCACAGGTGTCTTCAACGCCAGAGAAGGGGGAAAGCGACCCCAGCGCAGAGACAACGCGATTATTGCGCCGTGCGTACCTCCACCTGCTCCCTAGCGCACTCCGTGCAGCTGCGCCACCAGCTTCACCAGCAGTGACAGCCTTCGACCTCCCTTCGCCGACGTTGAAGGAGACAAACGCGGTGGCGTGGTACGGCCGATACGCCAGCGACCCCGTCACGGAACAACTGCTGTCTCCTTATATGAGTGTCACCGTCGCACCGCTTGAGAGGGAGCTGCGCTATCACTTTTGCGCTGGCCGTGAGACCGCCGCGCTCCACGAACCGCAGCACTTCTTTGCGTTTCTGTCGGACTGCGTGGAGCGTCAGCGGAGCATCCACAAGGACTCGTGGGTGGACGTATCCTCCCTTCCACAAGCACCGTCATCGTCTTCACCAACCCCCACCTTCGTGCAGACCTCGCTCGCCTCTCTCCTGCACCTCCTCGACCATCTTGGTCAGCTCGCCTTCAGCGCAGCAGCCGTGGTGGCTTTTCAGAGCTGCTACGGCTGGCAGCCGCACTCGCCGCTGTGGCGCAGCAAGGACTACGTGGTCGTCACTATCAACGCAATTTTAGACTTTGTCGCGCGCGCAGAAGGCCGTCTCTGCCGAGAGGCGACAGAGCTGCTTCTCGAGCATCTTTTAACGGAGGAGGTGGTGCTGTCTTACGCACGCGCCGGAGAAGAGATGGCAAACGCAGCGTTGGAGAACGGCGCTGCCCGGCTATGGAGGCGGTCCTTCTTGGCCCTCAACGCCCCCTGCACGCCCTCTTCCTTATACACGTGCAGCCTTCACATGGTGCGCGCTCTCGAGGCGTTCCTGCGTCGTTTGCTGAACACCCTTTTCGTGGTGGAGTCCACCTACGCCGCGCTGCTGTGGCGCAAGACGGTGGAACCGGTCCTCTCGCACTTTCTGGAAGTGGTGGAAGCGCATGCGGTGGCGGCGTTGGATTCTGCCGAGGTCGAGGATCGTCGTGAGGGACATAGCTCGTGGAGCACGGTCTTGCAGCTGCAGTGGTGCGTGTCCAGTGTGCAGGTGGTGGCGACGGCGGCGGAGGACTGGCTGGGCATGCTGCGCGAGAGCGTCACCTCCACCTCCTCTGCCGCCGGTGCAGCGACGTCCGTCAACGACCGAGAGGGCAAAAGCAGCCGAAATGGAAGCGTCCTTGCGACGTCGGATGCTCTCGATGGACTCGCACTTTTCCGCGACAAGCTGGCAAGACGCGCCGCAGAGCAGGCAAAGGCACTGACGCGCCAACTCTGCACACACAAGTCCGCTGACTCGGCCCAAGCAGCGTCGCTGCTGCATTCGTTAGATGTGTTTCTGCAGCAACTGGAGACGCTGCCGGAAGGATCGTCGCGGTATGTGATGCAGGCCGTCATACAAGATGTTATGCACGACTTCCTTCCGCAAGAGCAGCAGGCCGGGCTAGCAGCGTTTACAAGTCGGAGTGGACTGCCGTGCGTTACTCGCCTGCTCGCCGCGTGAAGACTATATCAGCGTGTCCTTCTGTTGTTGTTGTTGTTTTGGCATGTTGCTCTTCACGTGAATTGGCGTGAGCGGACACGTTTGCGTGGCCGCTTTCCGGGCGATCATGCGCAACCCTCACGAGTGCGCACACACTCGTGTTTCTTTTTTTGCTCTTTTTTTTGTCGACGCGTTAGTTCCCCCTACTCGCATCACCGCTTCTGCCTTCAAGTTCGACAAGTGTTCAAAACAGCGTGCAATGAGGCGGTAGAGACACGAATGGCCACGGGTCTACCCGCAGAACGCGAGATCCGCACGTTATCGCAGGTAGTGGGGCACAAAAGAACGAAAATCGGACCCACGTCTTTTCGTGGTGCAGCACATCGAAGACGCCAAAGCGCTTATTATTATTATTCGCGCTAGACGGAGTGCTTTAGCCTGTAATGTGCACTCCGGTATGAAGTAAAAAAAAAATGAAAAACATACATCGTTCTGCCAGAACACGCCTCCTGTTCGACTTTCTTTTGGGTTTTCACGCTTTCCTTTTTTCTCTTATTCGTAATAAACTCGTTCATGTGCCTGTGCTCTCGGCAACAGATATCGCACCGGAGCTTTTGAAGGCAAAGAGGGGAAATCGCCGTTAGTGATCGCAACGTTTTCCTTTGATTTCGCTCACGGCATAGCACCTGCTTCAACAACACTTATACGTGCATTACCACGAAAAGAAAAAGAACAGCGTGTTTCGCTCTCATTTCAAGCCATGATGTATCAACGTATGGGGGACAAGCTCGAGTCCTCTCGATGTTTTCGTCATCTCCCACTCGCGCTGGCCATCACTCACTTCCTGATCGTCCTCTTCGTGGTAGTCGCGACACCAGTAGATGTCTTCAAGGCTCGCAAAAACGCTCGTGCCAGCGGATGCGCGTCGATGTTTGGATGGAAGGAGTGTGGTGCACATCGCGTTTCGTCCGCGTTCAAGTGCGGCATTAAATCGAACATGGGCGGTGCAGCCGCCTTCGCGATTATATCGATCTTTGTCACGGTTGCCGCATTTATTCTTCTGCTGCTAAGCACGCTGAACGCTTTCAAACGACCATTGGTGGTGCTCATCTTGGACGGCGTGGCGTGCTTGACGATGCTCATCTCATGGGCTTGCGTGGCCGGCGCGTACAACCAGGGCACCTGCCTCTCGTTGCCCTATGGTAGCGTAAGCTACAGCTACAGCTACGCCGGTTCGTTTGGGCTGATGGTGACGGCGTGGGTGTTTGAGGTGCTGGCCATTGTGGGCATGCTCTTCGTGCCGATGTAACGCCGAAGTGACGAGAGCGCGGGCGTACGAGAGAGCGAGAGAGCGAGAGAGGCAGCGGTAGAATGCCAAAAAAAAAGAGTGATAGGGGTACCTCTTTCAAAACTAGACTTTTATGTGATGGTAGATGATAGCGCCGCTGCACCCGTAAATTCGTTGTTTTCTCTTATCTATTTTTTCTTTTCCTTTCACAAGTAGGTGTTTCTCACTTTGCTGCCATCAACACTGCGTCATTGTCGCCATCACATCAGCTGTATTCGTTAGTTCGCTGTTTTGGTGTTTTTGTTTGTTTGTTTCTTCGTTGCGTTTGGCTTTTCGACCGCGTCGTTTGCTTTTCAGTCCTTTTTTCCCCTCCACTTTTCATCACCTCAACATACACGTCTTCATTGTCTTCATTGTTATATATATCCGTACTTCTTCCTTCTCCATTGACTGTTTTCATGACTAGGTTATTCTTCACCGACCATAAGTGGAGGCGCGGTGACCAGCAGCGAGGCAACGGCCGAGTACCTTCTACTGAAGGTAACAAGAAAGAACCGTGGTTGAAGTAGCGAACGACGCTGCACGGAGCACCTGCAGTGGCGGTTTTCTTCCGCTTGTATCGCACCAAGGAAGGGGCAGCGTCAAGTACTATTCTGCATCCAAAAAGAACCGGCATAAAGAGAAGCGCATGAAAGCATCGTGGGAGTGCGGCAAAGTTGTGAAAGCTAAATTAGTCCGTCTAGCAGTGCTGACGCCCTGCATCGTATCGATACCGATGTTAATGGCTTCAGTAGGCTTATGTGTGTGCGTGTGTGTATTCATGTACAAGACGACGATTTATCCTCTTGCGTTCGTGGTGTCCAGCTACCTCTTCTTCTTCTCTTTTCACGCCTTGCATCTTTTCCTCTTTTTCTCCCCATCTCAGCGAACCGCAACGAAAGAAGCGGAGGTGCCCTCCCTCCTCTCTTCCATCACTGACGTCCACTTCACAAGGAAAAGTCCACTGACGCTTCGTCGCCATTTTTTTCTTATTATTATTGAGGAGCGTGGCGCTTTCGACTTGCTTCATTGTTCTTTGTTTTTCTCTTTCTTGTTGGGCTGAAAGAAACGTTTTCTTTCATTTCGCACGTTCTCCGTTGAAGCGCCAAGCCGCTCTATCGGTCACTTCCATTACAGTAGACTTTCACAGTTTCTTCTGCTTGTTTTTGCGTGTGTGGAGAAGCACGGTGGCCCATGTCTGCATCTTAGACCTCGTAGAGGTAGAGCGCGCACACCGCAGCGATATGTGGATACGCTCCCCTCTCACACGTAGCACCCCTCCCCGCCACTTCTTTCTTCGTCTTCGACAGCAACGTGTCCCATCGTCGTCAAAGCTCCCTCCGTCTCTTCCTTCGAGTTCGGATGACACCGCTGATCGTTTTCTCCTTACGCGTGAACTGGTTGATGATGTGCACGTGACCGTCAGCCCGAGCGCGCGACGTGGCAGCGACGGTGCTGCGGTGCTGTGGCTGCCCTTTCAAAGCCTCACGCTGACCTACGCCGCGCACCCTGCTCTGCGATCCCTCGCGGCGTCTCACACTTTAATACTCGAGTCTCTCGCGAAGACGCCGGACGTGCTTCAGCAGCTCACCGTGTGGAACCCGTGTGGCGGCAGCATGGCCGCGACACGTCTGCGCTGTGTGACGGCCGCCTTCGCGATGGTGGAGCCCTATCGGCGGAGTGTGTCTCGCATGCTGGCCTTGCCGCCGCAGCAACGTCGCCTCGTAGACGAAATACGTCTCGTTCAGCTCCTCTTCTTTCCGTCTCCCAATGCGAGCTTGTTGGTCTCGAGAGAGCTGGAGCGCATGCGTGATGGCTGTACGGGTGATGTTTTGTGGACTCTGTTGTCGGTCCCGTGCTCGCCGGAAGTGCTGCGCGTGGTGCTCGTCGCGGCGCTGCGTTCGTGCCCTGCAGGACTTACCCCACAAGTTTTTCAAAGGGCCGTGCACGCCCTGCTGAATAACGATAACTTCTTCTGCGAGCGCACCTTCGACGACTTGCATCGCCTGCTTGTGTCGGTTGTGCTGCCGGCGGTGGGGGTGGGTAGGAGCGACAGCGGCGTCAATGCCGCCGGGGCAGGACCGGCCCTCGACGTCCTCGCCGTGCGCTGGACGCCGTTGATGAAGAAGTGGGCGCGCGTCTACACGAAAAGTGTGAAGGGGTTCCTGCTCTACGACTGCCTCTGCGCTCTTATGCGCGCCGCGCCGTCGGCGGAGACGAAGCTGCCGTCATCTTTTTATGTCCAGCTGCTCGGTGCGCTGCTCGACGCAAGCGTGGCGGGCGGGGCGGATAAGGCGAGGGAGGGCTGGGCGAAGATGACGAGGGTCGCCGCTGATGCTCTTCGCCTCTTTGGGCGCAACGCCGCGGACTTGCGTGCCATTTGGGTCCTCCTGCTCAAGGCCGCCCTCACCCTCCCACCACGGCACGAGGACTATCAGCGCCTGCTAGAGGCGTACCACCTGTGTGGGCGGTGCGGTCACACCGTGCCACTGGACCGGCAGGGGTTTCTACAAGTGACGCGGCTCGTCTCCGGGGCGATCGGCGCAGGGCCCCCCGCCCACGCCGTGCATCAGTTTTGTACGTTTCTGTACGAACAAGACAACGTCAACTTTCTCTGGCTGCTCGACGGGATCGGCACCACCCTGACGGACCTCTGGGAGATGCACGGCGCAACGGCCACCGGTGCCGCGCAAGAACTTCTCACTGCGTTGGAGAAGCTGCTCCGCGATCGACGCGTGACGGGGGTCGACATTCACGCAAACCCTGTCGTGGCCCGCGCCCTCCACCGCTTCAAACTTGGCGGCCCGATTCTGTTTTGGTGGGCGTGCGGATGTGGCGAGGAACTGCCGTGCAGTTCGAAGCGGTGTACCGCCTGCCTGCGCTCGTCTGGGGTGTCGTGGAAGTGCGCGGCGTGCGGGCAGGAGCACAAAGTGCCGTGCGGCGTGCAATCCTGTTCGTGCGGGCAGCCCAATCCGCGTCTGGCGGCGGCCACCCGCGCCGGCCACTCCCTCTGCGGTGCATGCGGCGATGTGAAGGACACGCGTGGTGTTTGTGTGCGGTGCGCGGTGCAGCGAGGCGCCCAGTCGCGCACGATGGAGTGTCCGCACTGCCACAAGACTTACGCGCCGAACGCGCTGCACTGCCCACACTGCTACGCAGCCAACCCCATCAAGCCCCCGCTTTACCTCTGGCACTGTGAGGCCTGCGACGACTTCAACTACTCCATCTGGTCCTCCTGTCGCACCTGCAAGGTCCCACGCAGAGGCGGCGCTTTTTTTATGCCGTTTGTGCCGTGGGCGTGCGGGTGCGGTGCGCTGAACCACGCTGGTCGGCTCACCTGTGGCGGCTGCGGGACGGGTGTCCGACACGGCGGCTTCACCTGCGCCGGCTGCCACGCCCACGTCTCCTCGAAGTCGCTTCGTCGAGTCGTACTCACCGTAGACAGCAAAGCAATCGCGGTGCATCTCTGTCCGCACTGCCAGACCCCGCACCCCCGCTCCGACCTTCTGCTGTACTCCCCCCTGCTTCCTCGGCACTGCATGTTCTGTGCCAAGACGATCCACCCGACCAGCGTCTCGCCACGTGGCGCCTTTCATCACTGCGGCGCGGTGCAAGGCGTGAATGAGAATTACGTCTTTCGGTGTCTGCACTGCGCCGCAGCAGGGCATCCGCAGCAAGGGGAGCTGCAGACCGGCTTTCACTGCCGCCACTGTCTGTTTCCCCGCCCTGAGGTGGAGGCGCTGATGGTGGCCGCGGAAGCTGACGCCGCCCCTGTCACCGCTGTCTGGCGGTGCTTGCACGAGAGCGAGGACGGTGCGCTGTGTGGACAGTGGAACTACGGCTGGAGTGCGCACTGTGTGACCTGTGGGACAGGGCGGCCCGACTCGTCCTTTGAGTGCCGGGCCAAAGCGCGGCTGTGGCGGTGCGGCACCTGCGGACACGCCAACCGCCCCATCGACGTTTTGTTTTGCCCCCACTGCAAAAGCGGTCTGCAGCCCGTGCAGCCGTGTGTGACCTGTGGGATGCCGCACCTCTCTTACTCGTGTCGTGTCAACATGCAGCAGTGCGAGTAACTCGCGACGCTTCTTTTGTTAGTATTGCGGCGAGAAAGAATACAACGGTGCATTGCATTTCTCTTCTTTCTGTTGTGGGTCGAGTGACTCTCTGTCGTCACTGCGGTGTGTATTTCTAGCGCTTTGTCACACATTTTGGTTTCCGCACAACTGATAACGTTAGTCAGCAAGTATTACGGCAGAGCAGCGGCACGAACGAAGAAAAAAAGTGTTTTGAATTCGGTCGCTGATGGTGGAAAGGCGAAGGCGCTTTTGGCCTTATCTTTTTCCTTTGAAGTCACTTCAATGCGGCCTTTTGTGGTCCCGCTGCGGCAGGCTACGTTCTTGGAGAATGGCTGCCCTCTTCGGTTTTCCAATCAAGTAAGCACATGCACGCGTTTCTGCCTGGGTGATGAAGAAGAGCGGCGCACATACTTCCACCATGTACCCTTACTGTTCCTTTTCGTTTCTCTCTCTCTCACTGTAATGAATCACGCACTCTGCGAAAAGAAACATTTTTTGGAAAGCGTCGAGCTCTCGTGTTCTAGTCGACACAGCATCAAACGTTCTCCTTCGTCAGCAGCACTATTTTGTTGTTGTTCTTCTACCCATCGCGCCGCAGCTCACCATACTTAGCACTGCATCGTGATTGTCTTTGCTTGTTTTCTTTGTCTTTTTTTTGTTGTGGCATTCGTTTCCAGCGTGCGTGTGTGTGTGTGTGTGTGTCACTCCTTCGTTCGAGTATTTTTTCTTCTTTGCCTATACATTTACTTTGCAGCTGTTTTGTTTTGTTTTGTTTTGTGTGTGTTCAAGACGGACGGCGCTGACATCTTTCACGCTGTACTTTTCCTTTTCCGCCTTCACACTGCATCTCTAGCATCAATGGGCGGATGTCCCTCGACTCCCCACGCCTTTGGCAAGCGCTCGGCCAAGTACGTGCCGGCCTGCACGGCGCTCACGGAGAATTACTTCGCCACGGCCAGCCCGAGCGAGAATGAGGCGGCGTGCTTCTTCGCGTCGCTGCGGATGGCGCTTCGCGGCATGATGCACTGCAGCAAGGAGGAAGCGAACGAGTTCTTGATTGGCTCGTGCGACCGCAGCGTCAGCACGAGCGCCTTTCTCGACGGCTTTCTGTCGAAGAAGAACACCGCGAACGTCGCCCCGGACCCGACGGCGGCGAAGATCATGCAGGTTTGGATGACGTACGACAAGGACAACAGCGGTGACCTGAACTACCGAGAGATGAAGAAGCTCGTGGTCGGGCTGAACTTTGCCGAGGAGCTCGCGGAGGAGATTTTAAAACCGTTTCGCCTGAATCGCAGCCGCACCATCACCTTCGCGCAGTTCGAGAAGGTCTACGCGGATACGATGAGCTTCAAGGAGCTCGGCTACGTCTTTCAGGACCTCGCGAAAGGAAAAGAGACGATCACGCGCGACGCCTTCGACGACTTCGTTCGCGAGGTGCAGGGCGAGTCGTGGGACGATGACACGATCAACGAGAAGCTCACCATGTTGGGCTGCGTGAACACGACGGACATCACGGAGAAGGACTTTGTTCGCTACTTAATGAGCGACTTCTTTGACGCGGCCATCGATGAGGAGAAGCTGGAGACTGTGTACCAGGACATGGACCAGGACATCTGCTGTTACTTCATCAACTCCTCGCACAACACCTACCTCACCGGCGATCAGCTGGCGAGCGCGTCGTCCACGCAGATGTACAAGAAGGCGCTCCTGGACGGCTGCAGGTGCGTGGAGTTGGACTGCTGGAACGGCCCACGCGGGGAGCCGATCGTCTACCACGGCTACACGCGTACGTCGCGCATTCTCTTTGCCGACTGCATCCAGGTCATCAAGGAGTACGCTTTCACCACCTCGCCCTACCCCCTCATCCTGTCGCTCGAGGTGCACACGTCGCTGGAGCAGCAGGACCGGATGGCGGAGATCATGGAGGAGAAGCTCGGCGACCTCCTCTTTAAGCCGACGTGGGGCCCGGGCGAGAAGCCCGCCTTCACCTTTTCGCCGAACAACTTAAAGCACAAGATACTGGCCAAGACGAAGCGGGTGGAGAGCGCGGTTGGGGAGGTCGGCGTGGACAAGGACGACGACGACGACAGCGAGACGGACGCGGCGTCGCTGCAAAACAACGCCGCCTACGCCCAGATGAAGAAGGACAGCAAGGCGGAGCCGAAGGAGACGAAGGTGTCGGCGAGGCTGTCGGCCCTCGTGTCCATTGAGTCGACCGGCTACAAGGGGGTGAAGGACCTGTCCTACCTGGCGAAGAAGCAGCCTTACCACTGCTCCTCCTACTCCGAGAAGAAGGCGAAGACGGTGGCCGACGAAGACGCCAGCGCGCTGGTGCGGATCAACGACACCTACCTCAGCCGCATCTTCCCAGCCGGCTCGCGCTTCGACAGCAGCAATTACGACCCCCAGCCGCACTGGAACACCGGCTGCCAGATCGTGGCGCTCAACTGGCAGTCGAACAAGACGTTCAGCTGGCGGCTCAATCGCGGCTTCTTTATGGACAACGGCCGCTGCGGCTACCTGCTGAAGCCGGACTACCTGCGCCCTCGGACGTGTGCCGCCCCCAAGCTCGAGAAGCCGTGCTCCGTCTTCGTGGAGGTCATCTCCGGCTTCTCGCTGCCGAAGCCGCCGAAGGGCAGCAAGTCCGACATCGCGGACCCCTACGTCTCGATGTTCCTCGAGGGCCCGAACGTGGACAAGAAGCCGATCAACACGCACACGATCCACAACAACGGCTTCCACCCGGTGTGGCGCGGCACGGGAAAAACGGAAGGCGCGTGGACGGTGTACAAGTTGGCCATGACGACGTTGGTGATGCAGATTTACGACCGCGACAAGTACAGCTCCAACCAGCTCTTGGCGGAGGCGATTATCCCACTGCGTGTGCTGAACAAAGGCTACCGCAAGGTGCCGCTGCACGACCCCGCGGGCTACTTCATGGCGGGTAGTTGCCTGGTGTGCAAGATCAGCTACGCAAAATCGGAAGAGGATTAAGGTAGACCTGCCTCATGCGTGCGTACGTGTAACGGTTTTTCATCTGTGCAGTGCGAGTATGTGTCTAGTAAATACAACGCGCCAAGCTCACCTTATAGTTTTATATCGAGTTTCACACACACACATAAATCCTTCTTCATGTTTTTAGTTTTACTCTGTGTACAACACGTATCAGTAGTTTGGCGCAGAGGGTAGAGCGACGCCGTACACGGCGCATCTTGTCTCCATTTTGCTTTCTTGGCAGTTCCTGTAAGTATATATTCCTCTGATGAGATGTGAACGTTTTGAAGAGGAACTAGGAGGGTTTTCTTTGTATCATTTTTGTGTGTGTTCGTCTTGTGCTACTGTGCTGACCAGGAATTCTCCTGACAAGAGACACGTGTACCAGTTGATTTTCTATGTTTTTGGCCGTTACAAGTACTGGGGTATTTGAGTCTTCATCAAAAAGCCGTACGAAACGCTTAAAGCGGTGGTAAGCGTTGCAACCGTCTCTGGCTTGGCTCTTGTGTGCAGCCCTCAAAAACTGGCCGTTCGAAACGTTCACTTCATCTTTTGTTATTCTTTTCGTCTCTTTGGAATTGTCATCCATGTATATCACTTGTGATAGAACCAAAAGGAAACTAACAAAAAAGATGACGATACCCCCGAATGCCAAACCCGATGGCTGCGTGGCCTTTCCCGTTCCCGCGGCGTGGCCCTTCGCGGTTTCCCTGGCCCCCCTCGCTGCCGCCGCGCCCAGCAGCCGGCAGG